>NC_041383.1:100541622-100636747 GCF_002162155.2 Triticum dicoccoides
ATAAAAAAAAGAAAAAATGGTTGTGATTAACTTTACTAAAATATGAGCATAGATACTTATTTTTAATGACTTATTACAATTCAAAAATAAATAGAAGAAAAAATAGTTATGATTAACTTACTAAAAAATGAGCATAGATGCTTATTTTTAATGACTTATTACAACTCAGAAATAAAAAGAAAAAAATAAATATAGCAAAAAAGAAAAAAAACTATCTAAAAAGCTACTCAGAAATGAGCATAGATGCGCTTATAGAGAAAATTCAAATTAAATTCATAACAAATTTTAAGAGAAATTCGTATGAATTTAGGCTAAATTCCCTATATAAGGGCATCTATTTTCATTTTCAGAGGAGCTCAATAAGGCAGAGAGGGAGGGGCTTATAAACCGGTCTGATTCCCCTTCGGTTGGCGAGGTGGGACTAAACTTTGGCCGCAACGAGGACCAACCCTTTAGTCCTGGTTGGTGGAATGGACCGGGACTACTGGTCGTCCTTTGGTCCCGGTTCAGGCCACCAACCGGGACCAATGGTGGTGGGCCAGGAGCGAGGGCCATTGGTCCCGGTTCGTCCCACCAACCGGGACCAATAGGTCTAGACGAACCGGGACCAATGGCCCACGTGGGTCAGGTAACCCTTTGACTTGACGCCCTCTTACATCAAGAATATGTCAGGATAATGCTGGCTGCTCTATCTTACTCCCAAGTCAAAAGGAAAAGAGAGAGAGAGAGAAATCTGGGCAGAAGAGCCAAAATTATACCGAGTGTTTAAAAAAACTGAATTCCAGTTATTGAAGTAGTGAAAAGGACACACTGAATAAATATCGGAAGGCAGATCGAATCAAGTAGACTATTATTATTGATCTGTGAAAGTCTCTGAAAATATATATCGAGTCCTGTTGATGCGATTGGTTGGGTCCGTTGCAACGGAGCCGAGCGATGGACCGGCAAGTTGCCGGCCGGTCGCGTCAGCTCGCCGTTGTCCCCTTTGCCGCTGTGCGTGCTCGCTCTCCCTTCCGTCGTCTCGCTCATGGACTGCAAGCACTCTGTCCACACCGCACTCTCAAAACCCAGCCTGCCATTTTTGCTCGCTCATTTCCGTCCGCAGAAAACGGCTTCATCCTCTGCTGCAACAGCACAATACCCAGAAAACGGCTTCATCCACTTGGCTAGCTAGCTAGCTAGGCCGGCGCATCCCAGCTACTAAAATTGACAAGGAAATGCAGTTTGGCTTGTTATTACACGTAAATTTCCCGTATCGTTCCGTTTCTTGCCCAATAAGCTACGTTAAGTACGTCCACATATCCAATCTACCACAACCAGACAGATAGCGATGGGCGCGCAGCGCTGCTATCGCCACGGGAGAGGCGACGGTGGCAAGTGCCAAGGTCGGCGCGCGGTACCGACGCTGCAGTGCCTTCCAAATGGCAATCGCCGGTGCCTGCATAGCCTTGGCCACCTCACTTGCCCAATCGCCGTCCACCACGTCTTGAATATAACTAACGGACACACAACGGCAAATCATAAACATCATAACGCAGCAGGAGCGTAGTTTAGATATATTTATTTGAGCGATAGGAGTGTAGTTTAGATGATTAGATTGTCTGTGATGAAATTAATACACCATGGTTTAAGTGATATAATTATCACTGGTGCTTGCAGTCTCTAGATTTATTTAAGGTTTTTCGATGATATTCGTTCAGTGGGTTTATATGGATGAGTGTGTATGCATGTATATGAGAATATGCGTCTGTACAGTGTTCAAATAATGAAAAGAGTGGGACCGTCCCACTTGTATTTTTTTCTATAAACAAGTTAATTACAAATAATAACCACATTGAAAGCTAGTTTTGTAGAAAACCACCACTTTACATTTTGGTTGCAAATACACCATGTCTGTGGTAATCTTGTTTGATCAGTTTTTCGACAAGTGGGGCCCAAAATCTGGTGACGTGGGGTTAACGGCTTAGTCGGACGGCGTTAAATGTTAGTTGGTCAAAACGACCCAATCTGCTCGCGCGAGACCGGCTGTACCCTCTCTCTCTCTCTCGCTCACTCTGTTCTCTCTCTCTCCCATGCATGTTCTCTCTGTTTTGCTCTGCCGCCGCCATGGTTTCCTGAACGATAGTGTGACGAGCGAGGGCTCTCTCCCGAATGTCAGTGCATGTCAGTTTGTACCATTCTAGATTTTTTATGTGGGGACTGATTTTAGGCTCGATTTGGGCAATTTGCTAAGGTTGATTTGAATAGATCGCTTTTGTTTGCGCCTTCAGCTCCCACACTACTAGAAAAATCCCTACTAATGGCGCACCTAATATGACCATTAATGGCGCATCTATGGTGCGCCATTAATAGCACGCCATTAGTAATTTTTACTAATGGCGCACCACCTGGTGCGCCATTAGTATAGGCCAGGGTGCGCCATTAGTATGCCTCCCAGGGGCCATGTATACCCAGGTGCTTTGGCATACTAATGGCGCACCGCCACTGGATGCGCGATTAGTAACCGCGGCATACTAATGGCGCACTACCCAGTGATGCGCCATTAGTATGCACTGTCATACTAATGGCGCACTGTCATGTGATGCGCCATTAGTATGAATATTAGGTTTTTTTTTATTTTTTATTTTCTGTTTTTTGCACAGGTTACAAAATGTATAATTTGACAAAATATAGACAGCACACATCAACAACAGATTCATCGAATACAATAGAAGATTAGTCTTTGAATACAATTCATCATATTAGTCTCCGAATACAATTCATCATATTAGTCTCCGAATTGAAAAGACCGAACAAAGATAGACCATTATATTACAAGTCTCGAGACCGCGAGTAGCGAGTTTGTCTTCACATTACAAGTCGATATCGATCATCTAAACTACCATCACATAGAAGAGAGCTGCGGTCATCACGATGAGCATCATCATGATGAAACTCGTCTTCATCCGGTTCCCCCAACGCTCCCTCCCTTCTCCCGCTAGATAGCGGGCGTATCTAGATTCGGCCTCGGCCCTAGTGGTGTACCCTTTGTAACTGTTACCGCTGAATCAGTGAACCTGTCTCCGACACTCCTCCCAGTCATCGTAGACTCCGGGAACCTTACCCTTGTACACGACATACGTCGGCATCGCTATGCACTAGCCAAACGAAATGTTAGTACCAATTCACAGACAATACATAAGCAATATATAAGTATGCAACAGAACGATCGGAAGAGAAAAGCAAGACATTAATAGCATCGATTACATCTAAGTTGAACGACTCTCGAAACCAAAGAGACATACTACAAGTTCATTAAAGTTTAATTACAACATAAGCCAATCGATGTTTCAGAACTAGACACAACATCACTGCTTTCGACTCGACTCAAGGGACCGGAGCGTGGATGAAGCCGCCGTCTATCGTGGGAGTCATGAAGTAACGGTCGTTGTCAGCCTGCATTTGTAGCATTGTGTCGATGTCACTATTGGACGGTTGATTGTTGAGGTAGAACTGCCCCGAGGTATGAAGGACATATTGATGGATGATTTCCGCAAACTCCGACTGGATGCGAAAGAATTCTTGTCGGAGGTCCGCGTCCTGGATTGCCGACACGCTCTTTGCCTAATCTTTGAGTTTACTCGGTAGCAGAAGTTGATGATGGTCCCGTACGATCGCCCGCATGTGATGGATGGCGTAGTAGGCACCCTTCTGACCGCCAGGCAGCTGCTTGACGCAGCAGAACGTCGTATTATGGGAGAACACGTGCTTGCCGTACTTACGAATAGGCCTGGTGAAGGTGCCTCCAGATTTGGCGTAGCCGGGGAGAACATCATCAAGAACCTTCTTG
The DNA here is from genome assembly GCF_002162155.2 of Triticum dicoccoides. NCBI lineage: Eukaryota > Viridiplantae > Streptophyta > Magnoliopsida > Poales > Poaceae > Triticum > Triticum dicoccoides. The sequence goes on from NC_041383.1 coordinate 100,545,452, forward strand.
ACATTTGTGTAGTCTATGTTCGACTGACGGTCCGGGTCAAAATACGTGGCCATGGAATATTTGGGGCTTAGGAGGATGAGCGTGCAACGTGTGTCACTGCAGAAAACACGGAATGTTAAAAGAAAAACGATCGAAATGTAAGAATTCATATGTTACGGGCCGGTTGAGGGGAGGACTTACTCAGGAAAGTAAGGCACGAGGAAGTTATCCTTATCTTGGTTTGCCAGAATGACGCCTTCGAGGTAAGAACATGCGACTTGTCGGTCCCCAGCGCTACCCAAGATCTTGGCACGCATGTAGAAGGGGTCGACTATCACGATGTCCGGGGTCTTGTCGCGAATGATCCGCATCTCCATACTCAGCGAAAATAGCCGAACGAAGGTGTAGTGCAGCAGATGAAGGTTCAACATAGCGTGGATGTCATCAAAACGCAGGACGATCGTACGCCCGATGGAGTTATCCACAAAGCCCTTGCCCTCTGGCACCTTGGCCGCGAAAACCGGGTATGCCACATCCTTCTCTCTGAGATGCCGCTTCTTCAAAGCAAGAACACTGTCATGCAGACTCCGCATAGCACCGGTTGCAGCATTGAGCATATTTGTCGGTAGCATCGCCCTACCCGCCACATGCACCCTGCTCGAGATATCCTGCGGTGAAGGTGGCCCGTCCTGAGCACGGATCATACTCGGTGCCGGCTGGCTCGCACCCTTCTTAGTCTTTCTTTTGTGTGCCTTCTTCTTCTCTTGTAATGGGACCGAGTTCTGCTCACAGACCGCCTTCTTGAGTGTGTTGGGGCTGATAATATTTCACACCTCGCCTATCTGAGGCTCGGTGAAGTCGGCAGCTGGAGGCGTCTCCTGAGAGCTGAACGCCAGACGGCGCCTGTTGCAACTTGGCTTCTCCGCGGTACCAGCTAGATCGCACATGTCTTTTGTTGGGTTTGGTTCTTGAGAAGGAGGCCCCATGAAGTCGCCATCGTACCCATGATCGGCAAAGTACTGATCGACGTTGCCAAATGTATCATTGTCGTCGTCGTCGTCGTTCTGATCCTGTGCCATATGCATGTTTGGATCCAGTGGCATAGGGATGTCCAGCACTGTTACGGCGGTCTTGCCATGGGGCCGACTTGGCGCCGACATGACTTGCGGTGTTGTCTTTGGGGTGGTGTCCCCCGCCCCCAAACGAATCTGGCTCTACGGCCAAAGAAGGGGCCAGCTCAGGCAGGCACTGAGGGTCATCACGTCTTCATCGTCGGCCCCGACGGGTCGAATCGGAGGTAACAAGTCGTCGCAGCCTGGCAGCACCCGAACCAGTTGAAACCTAAACAAGTTGGGTGGCATCTGGGTACCGTGGAACAAGGGGTTACCCGGTTGAACGATTTTGCCCTTGGCGACATCGACCAACTCGTTGTTCACGAAGTGGAGGAGAGTGCACGGAACGTCGGCGGCGCCCTGCGAAAACATGTAGGGCGTCAGGGATGCCCAGTCAAAGGCAACGAGATGAAGTCCTCGGCCGAGAGAGGCTTAATTAGTTACCGTGATGATGGCGTCGAGCTCGGCTAATGTCGACCCACCGCCAACGGCGGGCGTGCAGTTGACGGAGGGGCCGCTTGCTGAAGAGGTGCCGGCCGGCGTACACCCAGGTGCATTAAGCTCCCGTGCCGGCATCGGAGACACCAATGCCGCCTCCGCCGGAGGCACCAATGGCCCCGCCATCGCATTATGCGAGTTGCTGGCTGTGAAGCTAGGAATCGGGGGCGGCCCCTGTTGGCCGCCCGCAATCCACGCACTCAACCCCGAGATCAAGGTAGGCACAAGGGCGGTGATCGTCGCTCCGAGTCGTTGTTCCACTTGCTCTTGGACAATCTCCGGAATCCGCGCCACCTGTGCCTTGAGTTCTTGAACCTCTCGCGCCTGGCTTTCCGAGCTGTTCTTTTTCTCCTTCCGCACACCAGCGGTATAGTATGACCCCCATTTTGTCGACAAGCCTTTGCCGGCCACACGACCAGCTGACATCGGCTTACTGAGCTTATCCTTGTTCTTCATTACATTCAACGCCCTATTTAGAGTGGTGTCCCAAGGGTTGCTCTTAGTCGACCCCAAGCTACTGCTTTCAGTCGCTTGCGGAAGGAATGTGAACCATTTAGAAATTTGGCTTCATTAATTAGAATGCAACCATATGGAGCTAATTACACGGGGGTGTATTCCTTACCAGAACAAGCTCAAGCTGCCTGGTCTTCGGATCCGTGGTAAGCTCCTTTGTTTTCGGGTCCTTCTTGTACCGGGCCCTGACAAAGTTCCTGGTCTGCTTGTTACTGCTGTATTTCTCGAAGAGGGGCGGTAGGCCTTGCTCGGCACGGTCCGCCTCCTCCTTGTCCCATATAGGCTCCGCCACTCTGTAACCGCCGGGACCGAGTGTGTGTTCCCCTATGTTCAGCTCCCGCATTTGTTTCCCCCACTCACTTGATTGGGAGCTTGGGGTGCTCGAGCAATTGATCTTGAAGTCGTTGTAGTCATCTTCGGTGATCGAAGGATTTTTCTCCTTGATCTTCTGATAACTCTCACCTTTCTCGATCATTTTCTTCACATTGCTTTTCCAAGTAGACAGGGCCTTGCTCATCTTCGTGAGGGAAGCATTGTTCACTTTATTCCCTTTGAGGCTTGTATTTGCAAATTCAGCGGGGAACTTGTATCGTTCGTGCAGCTTCGTGAAGAGGAGGTGGCGCAAATTCCCTCGGTCAGGATGCCTCAAGTTCTCGGTGTTGATCGAGACGGTGCTCCGGACAATGCACCCGAGCTGAAGCGAGTACCCCTTGACTATTCGTTCGGGCGCCGTTGGAGTCCACTTCAGTAACTTCCTCCTTGAGGGTGAGGAGCACGATCGGGCGCCGGTCCTTCCGTTGCCTCTTCGGTTGGCTGCCATCTATGCGGGCACCGCCATCATCAGTGGTGGCATCCTCGGCGGCACCATCAGTGGTGGCATCAGTGTGGTCATCCTCGGCGGCACCATCAGTGGTCTCAGGATCGGTGGGGAAGGCGGCGGCCTCATACAAGTGAGGTTGTTCCTCCATCTCCTGGGACAGCTCCCAGAATGCCTTGCCGCCCGAACCCCCGGCCTCATCGTTGTGGGCCATGTTTCTCTCTAAATAGAAACAAAGTTTGGTCAAAAAGTTGGTTATTGTCAAGGAACAAGATCTCTAAGTTGACCAAATAACCTAATTCTCGAGGAATGTCGCCAAAAAGTTGGTTATTGTCAAGGAACAATTGAGAGATGTTTGTGATATTGCCTAGGTGTTTTGGGATAGAACCTGTTAGTGTGTTGTTGCTAAGGTCCAAGTCCACGTTCTCAGGGTAACCTAGTTCTGGAGGGGTGTGTCTAGAAAGTTCACTCTTCTTTTTAGAAGACAAGCGTCTGAAATGGTATTGCCTTTCCTTAATTTGTACTATTTTTTCATTGTGTTGAATACTTATGTGGGTGAGTGTATCTGTAATTACTTTTTACTACACCGCAGGGTGTTCAAACACGCGGAGAGGATAAACGCTAGCAGGCTGATCATTGCATATCATTCATAACCATGAATGAAGGCTCAATGGACCAAGGAAAGAAAACCTACACAAACACAAGGATGACTATTGGAGACACTCAGGCCTGCTACTTTGTGTTGATTGTTCAGAAGCTAGGGAATGTCCATTATATATAGATGCAGAGAAGCTTCGGCCGTGGTGAATGTCAACCCCTATATTTTAATTGGAGGGCCAAGAGATAAGCTAAGCTGAAATTATGAATCTGCGTCAAAAATTGCACCACATTCAGCATAGGGCAGGAGATGCCTACCCTAATGAATATGTTATTCTCACAGCTCATCACTTGCTGAACTTGTAAATCATTTCCGTGAAAACAATCAAACGGTTTTCAGCGACAAGTGATACAAGGAACTAAACTGGGTTTCAGCTCTACATGGGCCAGAGTGGACTTGAGCAAATGTGTGTATGTGATGTGCCCCAACAGGGTAAACTTATTAAGATATACTCCAATCTTCATCAAGTTGCAGTTTTGAAACGTTGGCAGTTTTTCTAGCTGATGAAAGGAAACGATTTCCTTCCTGGACCATCGAGTCATGCACACGTTGGGTTAATGCGCAGTCGAACTCCGATGAAGAAAAATAGAAAGTATATGGCATAAAGGGGTCTAGACTTGTGCAATTTTGACATTTAGGGTTACCCAAATGCATGTGTTATGACTTCTGAAGCCAGACAGAAACTCCGATTATTTTTGGTTCTGTACATGATGCAAAATGGATGGATGGATGAATATAATGAAGCAAGTAATTGTCCTGCCTTGGAAATTAAGCTGGTGCCTACATGTATATGTATGTATTGTTCGGTTGGTCCTGAAAAACAAAAGCTATCTAGCTAGTATGCAATGCAAATTAAGCTGCAGATAGCTTATTGTCTCCTCTCACTATCTCTCTATCACACATGGCAAGCAAGGGTGTCTGAGTGTGTGAATAAAATACTAAACTAATCCAACCACTAAAGCAAATTAATTTTTATTTCGGTTGAGAATCGGGCACCTTCTAGGTCAAGAAAATTGGGCATGACCTTTGCTAATTTTCTTGACCTAGGAGTGCCCCATTTCTCAACCGAAACGGAAATTAATCAACGTTTCAAGAGAAAGGGGTTATTTTAGAAGATCACAAGTAGCAGCAGCATCACTTGACAAAATCACAACTAGCAGCAACAACTCGCAGATAGCAGCAGCATCACTTGACAAGTAGTACAACAGCAGCACCATGCATGCACTAGTCCATGGCACAAACTCCATGACCCAGAACAGAGCACTTTACTAAAAATGAAGAAGAAAAAAGGCATGCATGCACTGGTTGTAGCAAATCATCAGTTAATTAAGAATAGTTTTAGAGGTAACTAACTGAAACTATTTATCATGTTGACAACAATAGCATGTGGACCTATCATGGTGATTTCATATCAAAATAGAGGAGTACTCCTGTTCATTTGGAGAACTCATACAACAATTGTTATGCATCAAACTTGGGATCAACAGTAGCATGTGACAAACAAATTATACATCAGGAATAAAGCATCAACTTTGTCAAGCGTATGAAATTGCTTAGGTTCAACAGAAAACAAAAATGCCCTGTCAATTTTCAATGCCCTATTTAATTGACCAAACAAGTGTTTTTATAGGCATAATACAGCAGCACAGCCCCATAATGATACCACGGGCCCCCTGTCTCATTGTAAATAGACAAGTAGTACTGTCCATCATGTATTATCTAATACTGTATATTCTTGCTAGGAGGAAGACCAACTTTCTGGGTAACTAGTGTATAAACTAAACAGTATAGTCAATATCAGCCTGACAAAACAGAACTGAAAGCATTCTGAGGTTGAACAGAAACCTAATCAGGCAGTTTTACTAGACAAAGACGGCAGCAAACAAAATAACAGGCCAACCAATGAAACCTAAAGAAGAATGATCCAATTGACATCAAAGTACGCATTGACACCCACATTCCACAAGAAAATTGACAGCATGACCAATGAAACCTAAAGAAGCATGATCCAATTGACAGCAAGTATACATCAGCACACCTAGCATCACCATCTAGTCATAAAGCGCGTCCAGTTCATAATTACACCTAGTCAAGAGTCAAGACAAGCTTAACTTTCAGGAAAGTTGATGCACATTTCCACAAAAGCCCACCAAACAAATTGCATCAGTTTCATAATTTGTAACGCAAAGGTGCAATGGATCCAAATAAACTTGCATGTGAGAAACCTAAACAAGCCATATCCAAATGACAACGGGAAGGCATCAATGCAAATTAAGGTTCGCATTAGAAACATGAAAAAATAGCTGTGCAGGGGATCAATGCAAATAGAAGTGACATGTTGCTGTGCAGAATTAGTCATACATAGGTGTTTCACATACAGAGGGGAGTTCTTGATTAGTTAAGAAAAGCTCAAATTTCAGGAAAGTTAATCCATATTTCCAGAAAGTAAATTCAGATGCAAAATGAGTACATAGGTGCCGAGGGGAGGAGAGGAGGAGAATTCAGATGCAAAAGCTCACCTTAGCAGCAGCTTGGATTCAATGGAGTTTGGAGGGGAGGAGACGGTGCCGAGGCCGTGCGGGAAATGACGGCGCTGCGCGGGTTTCTCCTCTCCTCTCCTCCTCGAGAGGAGTGTGGCGGGCTGCTGCAATGGAGAAGGGGCTAGGGTTAGGATGGATAGGAGCAAGCAGCCGAGGGGGGAGGGAGCAACTCACCTGGCTTGGCGTCGAGGGAGAGGAGGAGCCGCTCTGCTTGCTTGGCGTCGAAGGGGAGGAGTAGCCGCTCTGCTTGCCTGGCGTCGAGGGGGTGGAGAAGCCCCTCTGCTTGCGTCGAGGCGGTGGTTGGAGACGTCGGGCGTCGAGGCGCAGGGGCGTAGGGGCAAGGGGCGGCGTCGAGGCGTCGGGGCAAGGGCGGCGTCGCGACATGGGGGCGGCGTCGAGGCGACGGGGCAGCGGCGTCGGGGCGGCGTCGAGGCGGCGGGGCAGCGGCGTCGGGAGAGGAGAGGGGAAGGGGATCGAGGGAGAGAGAGGGGATCGATAGGTTTGGGCCGGGAGGAAGTATGGATGGGCGGGGGCGGCACAATACTAATGGCGCACCACCCCTCGGTGCGCCATTAGTAAATCCATGCTAATGGCGCACCTCACCCTGGTGCGCCATTAGTATTTTGCTCGAGCCAACAGGTTCGTGCAAGCGTTGCAGGTCCTCTTGTGCCTCAGGTGTATCTTTTGTCTTCCCATACACGCCCAAGAAGCCTAGCAGGTTCACGCAAAGGTTCTTCGTCACGTGCATCACGTCGATCGAAGAGCGGACCTCTAGGTCTTTCCAGTAGGGTAGGTCCCAAAATATAGATTTCTTCTTCCACATGGGTGCGTGATTCGGAACAGCTAGTCCGCCGGGACCCTTTCCAAAGATTGTGTGTAAATCATTGACCATAGCAAGTACGTCATCACCGGTACGCATGGCGGGCTTCTTCCGGTGATCTGCCTCACCTTTGAAATGCTTGCCTTTCTTTCGACATTGATGGTTGGTCAGAAGAAATTGACGATGGCCCAGGTACACATTCTTCCTGCAGCTTCCCAGGTATATACTATTGGTGTCAAGTAAACAGTGCGTGCATGCGTGGTATCCCTTGTTTGTCTGTCCTGAAAGGTTACTGAAAGTGGGCCAATCGTTGATGGTCACGAACAGCAACGCCTTTAGGTCAAATTCCTCCTTTTTGTGCTCATCCGACGTACGTACACCGTTTCCATTCCACAGCTGTAAAAGTTCTTCAACTAATGGCCTTAGGTACACATCAATGTCGTTGCTGGGTTGCTTAGGGCCTTGGATGAGAACTGGCATCATAATGAACTTCCGCTTCATGCACATCCAAGGAGGAAGGTTATACATACATAGAGTCACGGGCCAGGTGCTGTGATTGCTGCTCTTCTCCCCGAAAGGATTAATGCCATCCGCGCTTAAAGCAAACCATACGTTCCTTGGGTCCTTTGCAAACTCATCCCAGTACTTTCTCTCAATTTTTCTCCACTGCGACCCATAAGCGGGTGCTCTCAACTTCCCGTCTTTCTTACGGTCCTCACTGTGCCATCGCATCAACTTGGCATGCTCTCCGTTTCTGAATAGACGTTTCAACCGTGGTATTATAGGAGCATACCACATCACCTTCGCAGGAACCCTCTTCCTGGGAGGCTCGCTGTCAACATCACCAGGGTCATCTCGTCTGATCTTATACCGCAATGCACCGCATACCGGGCATGCGTTCAGATCCTTGTAGGCACCGTGCTAGAGGATGCAGTCATTAGGGCATGCATGTATCTTCTCCACCTCCAATCCTAGAGGGCATACGACCTTCTTTGCTGCGTATGTACTGTCGGGCAATTCATTATCCTTTGGAAGCTTCTTCTTCATTATTTTCAGTAGCTTCTCAAATCCTTTATCAGGCACATCATTCTCTGCCTTCCACTGCAGCAATTCGAGTACGGTACCGAGCTTTGTGTTGCCATCTTCGCAATTGGGGTACAACCCCTTTTTGTGATCCTCTAACATGCGATCGAACTTCAGCTTCTCCTTTTGACTTTCGCATTGTGTCCTTGCATCAACAATGACCCGGCGGAGATCATCATCATCGGGCACATCGTTTGGTTCCTCTTGATCTTCAGCAGCTTCGCCCGTTGCAGCACCATCATGCACATCGTCTGGTGCATCTTGATGTTCAGTAGCATCACCGTATTCAGGGGGCACATAGTTGTCATCGTACTCTTCTTCCTCGCCGTGTTCCATCATAACCCCTATTTGTCCGTGCCTTGTCCAAACATTATAGTGTGGCATGAAACCCTTGTAAAGTAGGTGGGTGTGAAGGATTTTCCGGTCAGAGTAAGACTTCGTATTCCCACATATAGGGCATGGACAACACATAAAACCATTGTGCTTGTTTGCCTCAGCCACTTCGAGAAAATCATGCACGCCCTTAATGTACTCGGAGGTGTGTCTATCACCGTACATCCATTGCCGGTTCATCTGCGTGCATTATATATAATTAAGTGTGTCAAAAATCATTACAGAACATCATGAATAGATAATTAAGTGACCAAATTAATAGAAGTTCATCATCACATAAAAACCAAAGTACATACATAGTTCTCATCTAACAACATAAAGCTCTGCAGAGCATCTAAATTAATTAAACCATACATTGAAACTATGTAAAACATTTCAATGCGAAAACAAATGCGATCATAATCGCAACCAAGGTAACAACTGATCCAACGGCATAATGATACCAAGCCTCGGTATGAATGGCATATTTTCTAATCTTTGTCATCTTCAAGCGCATTGCATCCATCTTGATCTTGTGATCATCGACGACATCCGCAACATGCAACTCCAATATCATCTTCTCCTCCTCAAGTTTTTTTATTTTTTCCTTCAAGAAATTGTTTTCTTCTTCAACTAAATTTAACCTCTCGACAATAGGGTCAGTTGGAATTTCCGGTTCAACAACCTCCTAGATAAATAAAATCTATGTCACGTTGGTCGGCATAATTTTCATAAACAATAAATGAACCAATAGTTATGAAAAGATAATATATACCACATCTGAATCATAGACAGGACGAGGGCCGACGGGGGCGGATACCAAAACCATCGCACTATATAAGATGCAATAATAAAAGTAAGAAAATAATACAAGTAGGAATATTTTTCCTTTCAGAAAGAAGATAAGAACAAGAGGCTCACCACGGTGGTGCTGGCGATGAGATCGGCGCGGGTGATCGACGGCGGTGAAGACGGGGACCGGCGTGATGGACCGCTAAACCTAGACAAATATTGAGGAAAATAGAGGTTGGAGGTCGAGCTTGGAGAGGAGAAAGCTTAAGTAGTGTGGCTCGGGCATTTCATCGAACAGCTCATGTGCTATGGAGGTGAGCTAGAGCACCACAAAGCCCCCCCTCGCCGGCAAGAGAAAAACAGAGCACTGGAGTGCTCTGCTCGCGAGCGAGGGGGTATATATAGGCAGCACTATTGGTCCCGGTTCGTGGCATGAACCGGGACTAACGGGTAGCCATTGGTCCCGGTTCATGCCACCAACCGAGACCAATAGTGGTGGGCCAGGAGCCAGGCCCATTTGTCCCGGTTTGTCCCACCAACCAGGACCAAAAGGTCCGGACGAACCGGGACCAATGGCCCACGTGGCCCGGCCGGTCCCCTGGGCTCACGAACCGGGGCAAATAGCTCCATTGGTCCCGGTTCTGGATTGAACCGGGACTAATGGGCTGAACTGGCCTGGGCCATTGTCCCCTTTTCTACTATTGATAACAAAGTGATGTTCTCACAGCGAAATAGTAAACAACAAGTTCATCAAGTTTTAGTTTGTCATAGCGAACACAATTTCACATAGTAGATAAAAACACATCTTCTGACAAGCAAATATGACAAAAGCAATGTAATCATCATCCACAACAGCAGCGTCAACATCTTCGCCATGTGTATCAGTCTGAATTGTAATTCCCCATGGTGTCATCTTCTTCTTCGTCCTCAACATCCTCGAACGTTGGCTTCTTCTTGATCAACTCTTGTATGTCCACAGCAGGACATGCAATCTTTTCGCCGATGTCATTGACGTGATGGTTCTCAAAGATATTAGGAACATCTGTGTTATCTTGTACATCAGGAGCAGTGTAAGCATCATCTTGTTTGTGCAACTTCATTAAACGAATTCCTCTGCTCAAACCTTTGCAATACTCTCCACTCATCGCTACGTGCAAATGTGTCTTCCAAGAAAAGTATCTGTGTTGCTTGATTTGCCAAAATAAAAGGCTTGTTGGTCTAGTACGCCGCCTTGACATTGATGGATTTGAAATAATCATCAGCTCTGGGTTTTGCGATCCTGGAAAACAGGTTATACCAACGACAGCACAAAAGAACCACACACCGATGATCCTCGAAACTGGAGATGTACTGCAACTGAACAATGTCTGTTATGTTAGCATACATTTCAGTTATCTCTTTGTCATACGTATCCGTGCTCATGATGGCACTGTTTTGTGTGTTCCTGCCTTCGTCTCGTGCAAGGGTGTTATAGCGCACATCTGCAACAACGCAAGATTCATAATGTCTTACCCGAGTATCAGGACCCATTGCTAGTGAGTAAAGGGCATCATCAACTGCCTGCCCATCCTCCCACATCTTCTTAACCTATGGTTAAAAAATAGACAAGCTGATCATCTTATGTACTCAATATATTAAAAAATTGACAGTGCAATTCAAAAGCTTACATGGCTCTTGAACCATTTCGCAAATCCTGCCATAACCAGTTTGTCAATGTTTCTTGGATTTTGTGGCAGTAACTCCGTTTTGTAGATGCTGCACAACATAGTGATCGCGTCAAACATCTAAATATATAAGAATGTGCTGCAAGTTTAGTAGATTATGATGTATAAGCTGCAGTACTGCACTTACTTGATATAAGGTAGTATCTCAGGACAGTTATTCAACACATACCAAACCATTTTGTCCAAATCTTTAGGTTTGTCCTCTTGTCGACTCTTCCCTATAACTCGAACAGAATAATCGAAAACATTGAGCCCGGGATTGTCTTCACCCACCTCTTTGCTAAGCTGATCAGCTATTTCAATGTATTTTGAGCAGAATGTCAACGCTTCTGTAGCAATGTAGGCCTCTACAATGGAACCCTCAGGTCTAGCTTTGTTCCTAACATAGCCCTTGAAAGTGCCTAGCCGCCTTTCAATAGGGTACATCCAGCCATACTGTACTGGACCTCTAAGTAGTGCGTCATCAGGTAGATGAACAGCCAAATGCACCATCACATCAAAGAAGGCTGGAGGATATATCTTCTCAAGGCCGCATAGGATAGTTGGTATCTTGTCTCTAAGACGCTCCAAAGCATATATCCTGATATTTCTACTGCAGAGTTCCCTGAAGAATGGTCCCAACTCTGCAACTGCTCTATATAAGTCAGGGCAGCCCAATCCTCTAAGGATAACAGGTAAAACCCTTTGAAGTAGGACGTGGCAGTCATGAGTTTTCAACCCTTGTACCTTGTTTCCATCTGCACTGACTCTCCTTTCAGGGTTGGAAGCAAATCCAAGTGGGAATCTCACACGTGACAGGACCTCGCATAATTCTTTTCTTTTTACCTTGTCCAAAACGTACATAGCTAGTGCCATATCCCGTGGTTTACCTTCATCTTGCACCTGCAAATCCTGTCTGATACCCAGGTGTGTCAAATCAATCCTAGATTTTAAGGTATCTTTCGTCTTTCCTTCAGTATTAAGAAGTGTGCCGATAATGTTGTCACATATATTTTTCTCGATGTGCATCACATCAAGATTATGCCGCAGATCCAAATCTTTCCAATACTCCAAGTCCCACAAAGTGGACCTGCGGGTAAACAATAATCTCTCTTGTGCCCTGCCACGCTTCCTTTTCCCGCTACCATTAGCAGGATGGTTTCCTGGTGTAATATGCCTGACCTTCTCTAATTCCACTTGCAAATCATCAGCGGTGAGCCTCTTTGGCGCATCACAAATTTCATGCTTTGCATTGAACACATGTCTTCGATATTTTCTAGGATGCAGCTTGTCCTTGGCAAGGAAACGACGGTGTCCAATGTAACAGATCTTGCTAAGTATTGTGTATGACAATGGATTCCTGTCACAACGAACACATGCATTGTAACCATGTGTCATTCACCCTGACATAGTGCCCAAAGCCGGATAATCATGGATGCACCAAATTATAATAGCACTCAAAAAGAAATCAGATGGTGGGCTGCTATATAGGTCTCGAGTGAGAACACCCCTCCATAGCTGTTGAAGTTCCTCCACAAGAGGCTCCATGAACAAATCAAAATCCTTTCTAGGACTTTTTGGACCTGGGATGAGCAAGGCCATCATGTAGTTTGATTCTTTGGTGCAGACATTTGGAGGCATGTTGTAAGGGATAACAAGCACTGGCCACATGCTATATGTGGCGCTCCGGTGGCCCAATGGGTTAAATCCATCAGAAGCTAAGCCAAGTCTAATGTTTCTCGGGTCAGCAGCAAACTTTTTGTGTTTATGATTGAAGCTTTTCCACTCACTACCACGAGATGGATGGCTCATTGCATTCTGATCTTTGTACTCCTCGTTCCTAGAATGCCACAGTACATCCTCTCTTGTTTCAGCATCATGAAACAACCTCTACAATCTTGGTATAATTGGAAAATGTCTCAGAACATTATGAGGAATCCTCTTCACAGCATCGCCATATTTCCATCTTGATGATTTGCATTTCGGGCATTCACTTAAGTTGGCATAATCCTTTCGGAACAGAACACAATTATTCTTATAAACATGGATCATATCATATCCAATTCCGACAGCACGAAGGAAATTCTTCATTTTACTGTAGGTGTGTGGTAGCTCAGATGCATCTGGGAAAGATTTGCGGAAAGCAGCCAACATCGCATCGAATGACTTGTTGGTCATCCACTCAGATGTCTTCACCTGAAGAAACGTGACCTTAGCTGAGAATACTGACAGCTTATTTCCTGGGGTGACAGCCACTTTGCATTGTTCCATCATGCGGGCCCACCGTTTTTCTTCTGTAGGTGAAAGTTCACAGAATGCACGAGCATTTCGTAGCATTGCTTCAATGTTGGTCAAACTCACTGGCTCCGCCACCACCACCTCCTCCTGCTCTTCCACCTGAGCATCAGGCAGATCAAGATGGTGATCTGCTGCTTCCACGTAGTCAATAACATTGACGTTCACAGTTTCACCATGATGAACCCACCTAGTATATGTGACCGATATCCCATACAAGTGTACATGATTTTGCATAGTTGACTGGGGTCTTGTAACTGAATTCATACAACTGCTACACGGGCAGAGCACTGATACGTCTCCAACGTATCTATAATTTTTGATCGCTCCATGCTACTTTATCTACTGTTTTAGGCAATATTGGGCTTTATTATCCACTTTTATATTATTTTTGGGACTAACCTATTAACCGGAGGCCCAGCCCAGATTTGCTGTTTTATGCCTATTTTAGTGTTTCGAGGAAAAGGAATATCAGATGGAGTCAAAACGGAATGAAATCAACTAGAGAAGTTAATTTTGGAAGGAAACCAACCAGATGGGCTTGGAGTGCACGTCAGGGGAGTCCCGGGCTGCCCATGAGGGTGGGGGGCGCGCCCCCCTGGGCATGCCCCCCTACCTCGTGGGTCCCCCGTAGCTCCACCGACGTACTTCCTACACCCATATATACCTACGTACCCAAAAACTTCCAGAACAGAACCTAGATCGGGAGTTCCGCTGCCGCAATCCTCTATAGCCACTAAAAACCAATCGGGGCCCTGTTCCGGCACCCTGCCGGAGGGGGATCCCATCACCGGAGGCCATCTTCATCATCCCGGCGCTATCCATGACGAGGAGGGAGTAGTTCACCCTCAGGGCTGAGGGTATGTACGAGTAGCTATGGGTTTTCATCTCTCTCTCTCGTGTTCTCTCTCGTGTTCTATCTATGGTACGATCTTGATGCATCCCGAGCTTTGCTATTGTAGTTGGATCTTATGATGTTTCTCCCCCTCTACTCTCTTGTGATGAATTGAGTTTCCCCTTTTGAGTTATCTTATCGGATTGAGTCTTTATGAGAACACTTGATGTATGTCTTGCCGTGATTATATGTGGTGACAATGGGATATCATGTGCCACTTGATGTATGTTTTGGTGACCAACTTGCGGGTTCCACCCATGAATGCATAGGGGTTGGCACACATTCTTGACTCTCTAGTAGTAGCTTTGGGGCACTCTTTGAAGTACTTTTATGTTGGTTGGATGAATGTGAGATTGTGTGATGCATATCGTATAATCATGCCCACGGATACTTGAGGTGACAATGGAGTATCTAGGTGACATTAGGGTTTTGGTTGATTTGTGTCTTAAGGTGTTATTCTAGTATGAACTCTATGATGGATTGAGCGGAAAGAATAGCTTTATGTTATTTTACTACGAACTCTTGAATAGTTAGAACAGAAAGGATAACTTTGAGGTGGTTTCGTACCCTACCATAATCTCTACGTTTATTCTCCGCTATTAGTGTCTTTGGAGTGACTCTTTGTTGCATGTTGAGGGCTTGTCATATGTTCTATCTATGTTATTATTGTTGAGAGAACTTACACTAGTGAAAGTATGAACCCTAGGCCTTGTTTACTATCATTGCAATACCGTTTACGCTCACTTTTATCGCTTGTTACCTTGCTGTTTTTATTATTTCAGATTACCAATACCTATATCTACTATCTAGTTTGCACTTGTATCTTCATCTCTTCGCCGAACTAGTGCACCTATACAATTTACCATTGTATTGGGTTTGTTGGGGAGACAAGAGACTCTTTGTTATTTGGTTGCAGGGTTGTTTGAGAGAGACCATCTTCATCCTACGCCTCCTACAGATTGATAAACCTTAGGTCATCCACTTGAGGGAAATTTGCTACTGTCCTACAAACATGTGCACTTGCAGGCCCAACAACGTCTACAAGAAGAAGGTTGTGTAGTAGACATCAAGCAGTTTCTGGCGCCGTTGCCGGGGAGGTTAGTGCTTGAAGGTATATCTTTAAATCTTGCAATCGAATCTTTTTGTTTCTTGTTTTAGCACTAGTTTAGTTTATAAAAGAAAACTACAAAAAAATCGAGTTAAGTTTGTCTCATACGCTTCACCTTTTTAACATCTTCCGTGAGTATGATGGAAAGGATAATTGTGCTCAAGTGCTAGAAGAAGAAATCTCTAAATTGTTTGGCACTAAATCTTTGAATGATGAGCATGATTGCAATGTTGTTAGTACGAATTCTTTGAATATCCATGATGCTAATGATGATTGCACTAGTTATGATGGGAATGCCTCCTATAAGCATGTTAATTTTTGTGGAGTGCATTGGGCTTGCAAGGACACACCAAATAGGGAAGATAGATATTGCAAGAGGCATAAGTACTTAGAAACCAAATTGCTGCAAGAAGAGCTAGATGAATGTGCTGAAAGATTCAATATTTTTCGCGCTCCTTGTGAACTTTGCAATGAACATGGTCATTTAAAGCTCCAATGCTACTTGTTTCATGATCAAGTCGTGTCCAAATATTGTGATAATTTGATTACCCTTGAGCATCATCAAGAGCTTAGCCTTCTTTTGGGTTATGAAGAAATGAAACGTATAACTAAGGGTTTTCCAAAATTTAATCTTGATAAAATTCTTGATTTTGATCTAGAGAAAATTTGTATGTATTGTGCGGTGAATTGCATTGAAAATCCTTATATTGCCAATTACATAAAGAAAAGGAAGCAAATAGAAGATGAAGAGAATACTAATGAAAGGGAAGAGACTTCCCAATCTCCTCCTATTATTTCTTATGATGAATCAGGTAACGAGGAGGAGCTTTCTATTCAGCTAATCTCATCAATAAGGAGCTCAAAGAGGAAGGTTGAACCTACACATAATGTGAAGAAGAAAAAGAAAAGAAGGAGCAACAAAGGTAAAAAGGTATCCCTCCCAAGTGATGTTACTCCTACTACTCATTGTGATGATGATAATTGCTATACTATTGGTGCTATCAATATTTTTAATGATGAGAGTGATTATGCTTATGATATGAAAGGGCCCAAGCTTGGGGATGCTATGTTTAATGAAGATAATATCTTTAGCATCCCAAGTTTTGATATGCCAAGTTGTCATGATGATAGCATGCCTCCTGTCGATGATGATTATATTGATGAAAGTGGGTTCGTAAGAGAGTCAACTTTAGGAAGTAGTGATCCTGCTATCTTGGAGGATGTTGAATTTTATTGTGATGAATATTAAAGTGGATTTGGAAGAGTGTCAACTTTATTTAGTGATTCCACTATCTTGGGAGAGGTTTCAATCGATTATGATGAGAACGAAATTGCTACTTATGATGATTATTGTGATGAAACTTATGCTATAAAAAGTAGTGAGGATTATATTTACAAATCTTGTCATGATTATGATTACCCTTTTTCTGAACATTACTCTTTTAATGTGGAAACAATTTTTAGTGTTCAAGTCTATTATGATACTCCCACTATTCCGAATGAGAAGAATTTTGCTTGTGTGGAGAGTAGTAAATTCTCTATGCTTGTAGATCATGAAAAGAATGCTTTAGGTGCTGGTTATATTGTTGAATTCATTCATGATGCTACTGAAAATTATTATGAGGGAGGAACATATGCTTGTAGGAATGGCAATAATATCAAGTTTCCTCTCTATGTGCTAAAAGTTTTGAGGTTATGTTTGTTTTACCTTCCTATGCTAGTTGATTATTGTTCCCATAAGTTGTTTGCACACAAAATCCCTATGCATAGGAAGTGGGTTAGACTTAAATGTGCTAGTCATATGCTCCATGATGCTCCCGTTATGTTTCAATTCTTATCCTTTATGTGAGCATCATTGTCATCATCATGCCTAGCTAGAAAGGCATTAAAGAAAAGCGCTTGTTGGGAGACAACCCAATATTTATCCTTACTGTTTTTGTGTGTTCACATGATTATTCTACTGTAGTAATCATTTTTTACAGCTTTTGTTTCAATAAAGTGCCAAGTAGAACCTTTGGGAAGATTTGGGTGAAGTTTATATGATCTTGCTGTAGAAAACAGAAGCTTTTGTGCTCACGAGAATAGCTGCCATTTTTTACTGGAGAGTGCTTTTAGGTTGCTTATTTTTGCAGATGATTAATAGACAAATTTCTCAGGTCCAGCAATTTATTTAATAATTTTTGGGATCTAGAAGTATACGTTTGATACACATTACTACAGACTGTTCTGTTTTTGACAGATTCTGTTTTCTATGTGTTGTTTGCTTATTTTGATGCATCTATGGCTAGTATTAAGTGGTATGAATCATAGAGATGTTAGAATACAGTAGATATTACACCAATATGAAATTAGAATGAGTTCATTAAAGTACCTAAGTGGTGGTTTTATTTTCTTATACTAACGGAACTTACGAGTTTTGTTTTGAGTTTTGTGTGGTTGAAGTTTTCAAGTTTTGGGTAAAGATTCAATGGACTATGGAATAAGGAGTGGCAAGAGCCTAAGCTTGGGGATTCCCAAGGAACCCAGGTAATATTAAAGGACAACCAAGCAATTAAGCTTGGGGATGCCCCGGATGGCATCCCCTCTTTCGTCTTCATTCATCGGTAACTTTACTTGGAGCTATATTTTTATTCGCCACATGATATGTGTTTTGCTTGGAGCGTCATTTTATTTTGCTAGTTTTTGCTTTCTGTTAGTTAGAATAATGTTTTGCATCTTTAGTTTCAATAAAAAAGTCAAGGATAGCCTTTGCCATGCTTATTTTGCTAGTTTGCATGTTGCTGTTTGAAAACAGGAAGTTTACCGCTGTTGCAAAAATTCCCTAGAAAAGTCAGAGCATGGTCTAACGTTGAATATTTTTGCATATTAAGCTCCGATAAATTTATTACAGTGGGAATCTTAGTTCATAATTTTTGGAGTCAGGGAAGTATCGTTACTCTTGCATTCTTTACAGAATGTACTGTTTTGACAGATTGCTCTTTAATGTTGCATTGTTTGCATATGCTTGCTTGTTTAATGATTCTATTTGAGGATAGGAGTATTAAAAATTCAGAGACATTTAGTATTCAATGTTGAATAATAATGTTAGTGATTTGTTACAGTAGAAGATGATAAGGTTTTGCATTGGTTTATACTAACCTATCTCACGAGTTCTTGTTGAGTTTGTTGTGAATGAAGCTTTTGATAAAAAGAAGAGAAACCATGATATGAGAGGAATTAAGGAGACACAAAAGTTCAAGCTTGGGGATGCCCAAGGCACACCAAGATAATATTTCAAGAAGTCTCAAGCATCTAAGATTGGGGATGCCCCGGTAGGCACCCCACCTTTCTTCTTCAACAACTCTCGGTTAGTATCGGTTGAGCCTAAGTTTTTGCTTCTTCACAGGAGTTGTGCTATCCTTGCATTGTAGTTTTCTTTAGCTTTGCTTGCTGTTTGAATAAGTATCAAGATCTGAAATTATTTTATGAGAGAGAGCCTTACACCAATTGGAATTTGTTAGAATTCTCTATGTGCTTCACTTATATCCTTTGAGCTTGATAATTTTTGCTCTAGTGCTTCACTTATATCTTTTAGAGCACGGTGGTGGATTTGTTTTAAAGAAACTATTGATCTCTCATGCTTCACTTAGATTATTTTGAGAGTTGTTAATAGCATGGTAATTTTCTTAAAGTTATTATACTTGGTATTCAAGATTTGTGAAACTTTCTTTTGAGTGCGTTGAATACTCAGATAAGTTTGATGCTTGATAATTGTTTTGAGATATGGAGGTGATAATATCAAAGCAAAGCTAGTTGGGGTGATTATGAATTTAAAGAATGCTTGTGTTGAAGTTTGTGATTCCCGTAGCATGCACGTATGGTGAACCGCTTTGTGATGAAGTCGGAGCACAATTTTATTTATTGATTGTCTTCCTTATGAGTGGCAGTCGGGGACGAGAGATGGTCTTTTCCTACCAATCTATCCCCCTAGGAGCATGCGTGTAGTGCTTTGTTTTTTGATGACTTCTAAATTTTTGCAACAAGTGCATGAGCTCTTTTGATTAATGTTGAGTCCATGGATTATACGCACTCTCACCCTTCCATCGTTGCTAGCCTCTCTAATACCGCGCACTTTCCGCCGGTATCATACACCCACCATATACCTTCCTCAAAACAGCCACCATACCTACCTATCATGGCATTTCCATAGCCATTCCGAGATATATTGCCATGCAACTCTCCACCGTTCCGCTCATATGACACACATTATTTTTGTCATATTTCTTTTTGCATGAACATGTAGTAGACATTGTATTTGTGGCAAAGCCACCGTTCATAATTCTTTCATACATGTCACTCTTGATTCATTGCATATCCCGGTACACCACCGGAGGCATTCATATAGAGTCATATCTTGTTCTAAGTATCGAGTTGTAATTGTTGAGTTGTAAGAAAAATAAAAGTGTGATGATCATCATTATTAGAGCATTGTCCCAGTGAGGAAAGAATGATGGAGACTATGATTCCCCCATAAGTCGGGATGAGACTCCGGACTTTAAAAAAAGAGGCCAAAGAAGCCCAAATAAAAAAAGAGTGGCCATAAAAAAAGAGAAAAAAAAGAGAAAGGCCAAATAAAAAAAATGAGAGAAAAAGAGAGAAGGGACAGTGCTACTATCCTTTTTCCACAGTTGTGCTTCAAAATAAGCACCATGATCTTCATGATAGAGAGTCTCATATGTTATCACTTTCATATACTATTGGGAATTTTTAATTATAGAACTTGGCTTGTATATTCCAATGATGGGCTTCCTCAAAAGTGCCCAAGGTATTCTTGAGCAAGCAAGTTGGATGCACACCCACTTAGTTTCTTTTGTTGAGCTTTCATATACTTATAGCTCTAGTGCATCCGTTGCATGGCAATCCCTACTCACTCACATTGATATCTATTGATGGGCATCTCCATAGCCCATTGGTACGCCTAGTTGATGTGAGACTATCTTCTCCCTTTTTGTCTTCTCCACAACCACCATTCTATTCCACCTATAGTGCTATGTCCATGGCTCACGCTCATGTATTGCGTGAAAGTTGAAAAAGATTGAGATTACTAAAGTATGAAACAACTGCTTGGCTCGTCATTGGGGTTGTGCATGATTACATACTTTGTGTGATGAAGATAGAGCTTAGCCAGATTATATGATTTTGTAGGGATAACTTTCTTTAACCATGCTATTTTGAGAAGACCTGATTGCTTTAATTAGTATGCTTGAAGTATTATTATTTTTGTGTCAATATGAACTTTTGTCTTGAATCTTTCGGATTTGAATATTCATATCACAATTAAGAAGATTTACATTGAAATTATGCCAAAGTATCACTCCGCATCAAAAATTCCTTTTTATCATTTACCTACTCGAGGATGAGCAGGAATTAAGCTTGGGGATGCTTGATACGTCTCCAACGTATCTATAATTTTTGATTGCTCCATGCTACTTTATCTACTGTTTTAGGCAATATTGCGCTTTATTATCCACTTTTATATTATTTTTGGGACTAACCTATTAACCAGAGGCCCAGCCCAGATTTGCTATTTTATGCCTATTTCAGTGTTTCGAGGAAAAGGAATATCAGACGGAGTCAAAACGGAACGAAATCAACTGGAGAAGTTAATTTTGGAAGGAAACCAACCAGATGGGCTTGGAGTGCACGTCAGGGGAGTCCCGGGCTGCCCACGAGGGTGGGGGGCACACCCCCTAGGCGCGCCCCTGCCTCGTGGGACACCCGTAGCTCCACCGACGTACTTCCTGCACCCATATATACCTACGTACCCAAAAACTTCCAGAACAGAACCTAGATCGGGAGTTCCGCCGCCGCAAACCTCTGTAGCTACCAAAAACCAATTGAGACCCTGTTCCGGCACCCTGCCAGAGTGGGATCCCATCACCGGAGGCCATCTTCATCATCCCGGCGCTATCTATGACGAGGAGGGAGTAGTTCACCCTCGGGGCTGAGGGTATGTACCATTAGCTATGTGTTTTGATCTCTCTCTCGTGTTCTCTGTCGTGTTCCATCTATGGCACAATCTTGATGTATCCCGAGCTTTGCTATTGTAGTTGGATCTTATGATGTTTCTCCCCCTCTACTCTCTTGTGATGAATTGAGTTTCCCCTTTTAAGTTATCTTATCGGATTGAGTCTGTATGAGAACACTTGATGTATGTCTTGCCGTGATTATCTGTGGTGACTATGGGATATCATGTGCCACTTGATGAATGTTTTGGTGACCAACTTGCGGGTTCCACCCATGAACCTATGCATAGGGGTTGGCACATGTTCTTGACTCTCCGGTAGTAGCTTTGGGGCACTCTTTGAAGTACTTTTATGTTGGTTGGATGAATCTGAGATTGTGTGATGCATATCGTATAATCATGCCCACGGATACTTGAGGTGACAATGGAGTATCTAGGTGACATTAGGGTTTTGGTTGATTTGTGTCTTAAGGTGTTATTCTAGTATGAACTCAATGATGGATTGAGCGGAAAGAATAGCTTTATGTTATTTTACTACGAACTCTTGAATAGTTAGCATAGAAAGGATAACTTTGAGGTGGTTTCGTACCCTACCATAATCTCTACGTTTGTTCTCCGCTATTAGTGTCTTTGGAGTGACTCTTTGTGGCATGTTGAGTGCTTTTCATATGTTCTATCTATGTTATTATTGTTGAAAGAACTTACATTAGTGAAAGTATGAACCCTAGGCCTTGTTTCCTATCATTGCAATACCGTTTACGCTCACTTTTATCGGTTGTTATTACCTTGCTGTTTTTATTATTTCAGATTACAAATACATATATCTACTATCTATTTTGCACTTGTATCTTCATCTCTTCGCCGAACTAGTGCACCTATACAATTTACCATTGTATTGGGTGTGTTGGGGACACAAGAGACTCTTTGTTATTTGGTTGCAGGGTTGTTTGAGAAAGACCATCTTCATCCTACGCCTCCTACGGATTGATAAACCTTAGGTCATCCACTTGAGGGGAATTTGCTACTATCCTACAAACCTGTGCACCTGCAGGCCCAACAACGTCTACAAGAAGTACATCTAATTTCGGACCACCGTACTCAGCTCTGATAAAGTTCATGAAGTTTTCAATCCCCTCGACATATGCAGCGGAGAATCTTCGAGCATAAGTTATCCAAGTTATGTCCATCTGTTAGACATACAAATTAGTTCTTCTACTAAATATTACAGGAAACACATATATGCTTTTTTATGAAGTCCAGAAAAAAATACCTAAGTCGATCTCTAAATCTATGGCAATATATTTGGACGAGCAGATCTAAGTAAGGAAATATATGTAAAGCTAATTCAGCAAACATATTTGAGTGCTAAATTATGGCAGGCTGTTTCAGTAGTCAATAAGGCCGAGCACACAGCCATCGAACTATTGAAGGCCATCGCAGGAACAAAGATCGAGTATAAAACGGTGTAGATCTATTTCACCTATCAGATTGGCTACTAGACCATGGCAATCTACGTCACAATAAATATATGGCAGGATATTTTAGCAACTAATCGTCCTTGGCATGCCTTCTCAGCTAAGTAGATTGAGTGCAGAACAGGGCAAGGAAGCTTCTTAGGCAGAGCATATTGACTGTAAACTACTTCGGTAAATAGTGAGATTAACAACGTGTATCAGCTAACATTCAGTGCTACACCGACATGAACGGGGCCTCAGTCTAGAATGCGTATATCGTGGGAGAAGCTGGCCGTCGTGCGTCTCCACACGAACTTCGCTAGCGGTGGCAGCGCTGACCGCCGTGCGCCTCCACAAGAACATAGCCAGCAGTGGCGGCGCGGCTAGAGGATGACAGTCTATGAGAGTGTACTGTGGGAGCGAGAGGATCGCCGTGCGTCCCCTTGACGAACCGCGGCACCGATGTATCGACGCCGCGGGGAGGGCAGCTTTGGCAGAGCGAATGGAGTGGAGGGGGACGGGGATTTGGGGAATATTATTGGCTAGTTGGCCAAAGGGCGGTTGAATAGGATTTGGGGGAATTTTTGGGTAGGGGGGAGGAGGATTTTCGCGCGGTGGGCGGGGGGAGTTCGGCGCATGGTCGGTTTCTCCAAGCGCAGTCCCACGTTCCCTCTAAAAAATAGTGCGGTCCCACGTGTCAGTGAAGAGGCAAGCCAAAGCGTGTTCCGTTTGCATGAGCCGTGTGCCGGACCGAACGTGTGTGGGGGTGCAATATGACCGCGACAGGAGTGCTGTGAGTGTACCGCCTTTTTTCCTTTTAAACTAGGTGCTTCGCCCCCTAAAAAACTTGTTGCTTCGCGCGATCCATCGATACTATTACTAGTAATCTGGTAATCCCGACTAAAACGGCGCGGCCGGGTCTTTTCCCGCGCGATATGCTAGGAGGTTGGCTTAGTTGGGTTTTTTAGGATGAGTAATGCTACACCTACGTAATCCCAGTTACGTAATTAACATAATGTGAAACGTGTGAGCTGTTGATTGTAGATTGGGGGGGAGGGAGGGGCCCACCACCATGAAAATCAGGGGAGGAGAGAGAGAGGCAATTTACGTTAACCCTTTCGTAGGTTCCCGTAGATGTAGAAAGATGCGAAGTGCGCTAATGTGTAGTGGACGTATTATTGGAGTGCCTAAGATAAATTGTGTATGTATAGACCCTATGTGTTTATTTTAATTCGCATGTTAGATTTGTCTCGGTTCAATAAAAAATAGAGTTGGTGATGATGGTGTGTCTGCCATCCTTTAATATAGGCCGTCCGATCTATATCTAACGGATAGGAAGGAAACTATGGCAATTTACCCGCACTCCTCTCCACATTTGCAGATAAGGCTTTCCCTTGTTCATCCTTTTCTCCCACAAGATCTTGATCTTCCATGCAACGCACGGGAATCTTGCTAGTACTCCTACAATATACTATATTATTGTGAAAGTTCATATACACCGGCCGAGATTAATGCAAACACGGCAGATTTTCATTACATTTTGAACTTTTACAGGACAGAAAACTAAAAGAAACCCGACCCTAAACCTATTCTACGGCGGCGACCGACGTCCTCCATCTGCGATCTCTATGTACGGGGGCGGAGTTCAAGACCTGTGAAGTGAAGGTGCGGTCTCCGACGAGGAAGAGTAGAACACGGGATACAAACCGGTCACTTGGCACACCATGCCCTGCCACGTCCCATGCCCTACTCATCCTCGGAGGAGTCCCGACCTTGGCGGTGCCGGACATTGGACGGCGGCAAGTAGGATGCATGGCTAACGGTGCTCCCGTCGTCGGCCGCCAGCGTGGCCACTGCTTGTGCGGTCGCATCCGCGTCCGACTACGCCGCTATTGCGTCGCGATAGGCGACTTGAGCAAGGGCGGCGACCTCGAGCTTCATCCCCGAAGACAAGCTCTCCCGCAGAGCGTTCGCACTTGCGGTCATGGCGGATGTGGTGGTAGGTAGGAGGACGATGCACTATGGTGTGGAGGTTAGCTGGGTGTTGCCGCTTTAAGTAGCGCATTCCGGTGAGGCCAAGCGTCCGGGTGCGTCATTAAGTCGTCGGAGTTGGTTCCTCGGGCACCGAGCCTCTTAACAACGACATACGAACGGATGGCATGAATGCGGGCAGCTGGCGCCGGCTGGGAACGCACCGCGCGAGGGCGCAAGGGACGAGGGTTTTGGTGTGCCAGGGTAGTCAGTTGCGGTCGTGGCAACGTTGGAGATGCCCTTTGCTCACATGCGATCCCCGCATGTCATTGAAAAAGCAAGATGACCCGGCATGGTCTCAAGTCCTAAGGATGCAGTTGGCCGAGATACACCACTCCGCGGACTCGTCACGGTGCCCCGTGCATCCTCGACGAGCCGGGTGTTGGGGTGTGTTTGGATTGTGGCCAAAGTGCACCGTACCAAAATTTTGGTCATGACCCAAAGATTGGTCTTTGTTTGGATGGTTGCCATTCTTTTGCATGCCAATGAACTCTAGCCAACTCTAGTTCATTTTTCTTGCCAATGTCGGTCAACATGGGCAACCAATACCTCAACCAAAATTTTGGATACCCAATGCTTTGATGGGGCAACTTGGGCACAAACCAAACATACTGTTGGTCGTGCCAGAGCACTAACGCCACCCTCGGCACACTGAAACCGACCATGTCTAGCGACGCTATGAGCGTGTCGCTCACCGCGGTCACCGTGTCCAGAGGCGGTGCTGGAGCTGCGCCATGTTGTTGGCCCCAACAACCCACATGAACGGTTGTCGATGGCGAGGAGGTCGTGGGCCAGCTCCTCCATTGGACTAGTCTGTGCTACATCGTCCCGATGGGTGTGCCCCACATGTCGATTTCCCTGTTTACCCGACCATATTCGAGCGTCAGTGCTCCACATTGCGCATTAGGCCTTTCACTATGTAGGCCAAGCGAGACAACTTATTGTTTATTTGAGTCGTTCAAGTATAATCATGTGGCGTTTGCTTATTTCTCATTCCTCTCCAACCCTCTTTTCCATCGATCATGTCGCCCTCCGGTCGAGTCCATCCTCTCGCATGCCTTATTTGAACATTCCACCGAGTATCATTTGCATGTACCCACCCTGGTCCTCTTTTAATCGATCGCCAGACCCCGAGATGAAATCGAGAGAGGACGAGTGGGGGCACGTGATACCTAAGGCGGATTCAAAATTTTGAACTGGTGGTCATAGCATCCGCAAATCATATATAAAGGTATTCAATGTTCGTTTCGTTTTTGAACATACAATATACTCCCTCCTATCCTTTCTAGTTTACATATAAGTTTTATGTGTAGTCAAAGTATCTCTACTTTGATCAAAAAAGAATCAACATTCAACAACGCCCAATCAATATTGTTAGGTTCATATGTACTCCTAGATTTGTACTCGAGATGGTTTCCAATTTGTTTTCAACCACATGAATGTGCTTGTTCTCGCGCATGCTCTTCCTACTAGGATTTTGCCACGTATAGCCAGTCCAGTAGTAACTTTTTTAAGCTCCTTGTCCAATAGTACATGTGGAGTACTGACAACATCTATAGTAGAGTATGCAGTGCTCATAGTAGTACTCCCTCCTTCCTTTATATAGGGCCTATGTGGAGGAGAGAGATGTGAAAAAGTAAGGGGAGTGAGCTCTCATGCAAGAGCCGAGCTATATACGCATTCCTAGTTAAATACAATAAATATGAAGAAAGAGATAGAGAGGAGATGGAAAAAAGTACTAATACAATAGCCAACCTTATATTTTTTTTGCGGGAAATAGCCAACCTTATAGCCCACACTACCGTATGAGTGCATATAATAGATGATAGCTATAGATGACATGACAGTCCCTCATAGCCATCGACTGGCTATATTATTAACCTTGCTCTAATGCGTTTTTAAAGCCGCATTTGACTATTGACAAGATTAATAGTGCATGAGATGTATATTGTGAAAATTATATCATTGGAAACTCCTTTCACATACGAATTTGACCGTATGCTTTGTGTAAGTTGCATGTCATATATTATCACTCTAACATTTGGTCAAAGTTAGCCTGGAAAAACGCATTAGGCCCGGTATACTAAACTGAAGGAGGGAGTAGTAGTGGAAGTGGATCCTCTGACGTAGGTATCCCTGCCTTACCCTCCCTTTCGGTCACTTACTGGTAGACCCCATGCTTGCTAGGCCCCGCATGTCAGTTACTCAATGGGTTCGGCCACATCAGGGGATCCTCATCCGTAGTATACTCCCTCTGTTTTTATTTACTCCGCATTAAATGGAGGGAGTGGTAGTATAATAAATGACGCGGGCGGGGGAGGGGCAGGGACGTCAGTTTGCTCTCAACTGCGGTCCCACAAGTGAGCGAAAATGCAAGACGAAGCGTGTTCCATTCGGTGAGCGACACGGAGGGTCCAGAGTGCCGGGTTGCAACACGAACGCGACAAGAGCGATGTACAGTCAAAACCGGTTGACTAGTCATCATCAGAACCACTATTCACACCAGAACCTTCGCTGCTCGGCCTAGGCCAGCCACTGCCCTAAAACCACACCCAATCTCCAGCCCATTCCCCCACCTTTCGATCCCCTAGCCCGCGTCAAGCGTCCCCTGGTTCACTGGGAAGCCATGGTGCGCCGCAAGATCACTTACTACAAGATGCTGATGCCGGAGCGCCGTGCAGAAATCGCGGCGGCGGTCGGCGCCCCAGACCTTTGTTCCCAAGGTCGCTTTGCGGTGGGCCAATCCCCGAGTTCTCTGGAGCCAAGCTACGAGGAGGAGGAAGCCGATTCAATATTCATGGCAGAGGTCGCGGCGCAGAAGGCCCCGAATGGTATGAGACGATGGACGTCGACTTCGTGCCAGCGTCTGAGTCCCCCATGGTGCAGGCGGACCAACGGTTCAACATGCCGATACTAAAGGAGGACCGGGAGGCAGAGGCTCAACTCGATGTGGAGCACGCGCATGCCGCTGCCATCGAGGCTCTCCTGCAGGCGGAACCGGATGTCGTGGATGTCAACCGAGCGGCGGAGGCTCAACTTGAAGCGGAGCGCGCGGATGCCGATGCCATCAAGGCCCTCCTGCAGGCAGAATCAGACGTACTGGACTTGAACCGGGCGGCGGAGGCTCGACTCGACGCAGAGCATGCGGATGCCGCTGCCATCGAGGCCCTACCGCAGGCGGAACCGGATGTTCTCGACTTGAACCGGGTTGTGCTCTCGTCCGTGCAGAGCGCCCGCACGCTCCGCGTGTACGAGTAGCTGGAGGTTGAGGACAACCACGGTGCGGGGACACACGTCGACAGCTACGGCTGGTTCCTGACGGTAGCCAAAGACGACAAGGCCATCTCATTCCGCGAGCGCTGATAGTTTTTCTTTATGTTGTTGTTTTTATGGATCTTTTGCTGTGTAAAAACATATATTTGTTATGCAAGTCGCCTGACTTGGGTCAGTCTACCATTTCAGGCGGTTGGATGAATATCCTATGTCTCCCAACCCTTCTTCCTCACCTCTTCTTCTTCCCCAACAGACCACCGCACGGGCCGTATGAATACTCCCCAACATGGGGTTGGATAAACATACTCTATGAACGAAAATTACGTGTCAGCGGTAGGATGGATGAGTTTGGTTTGTTCATGCGACAACACGTGTCAGTGAGGGTGCGTTCCCTTGGTTGGGTTTGTAGCGTGCAGGAGCGACTGTGTGAGGGTGTGGTGCGACCGCGGCAAGCAGGAGCGACCATGTGAGGGTGCGGTGCGACCATGACAGCTGTGCGCAAGTGTACCTCCTTCTCATTTTGAAAACTTTAGGCAAGCTTGGCAAAAATGTGTGGTGAAGTATGGTAATGCAAGGCCTAGACCCAAGCAGGATAAGTACGTACGTACTGGGAGTACTAGTGTTAAAAAAGAAAGGCGGGGTTTTCGTTCGCGGTATTTCATTGATACAAATCCTCGTTTTACGTGTCAATTAATGCGTATTCTTTCTCCAAAGACCAAAGAGCTAACCATCTCACTCCTCATTGCTTGATTAATGCAGCGCCATGCAAACCAACCTTCTCACTTCTGCATGCATGCAGGGGATATTAATGTCCTTGGTTGCTAGTACGAGGCAAACCCCATGAATTTTGCCTTGATTAGTGTTAGTGGCCTTTTGCAAATTGTAATTTTGATATACTGGCCTTGTGTACAAAAAAATGGAGGTAGTAACTATATTTGACTTCCTTCCCCATTGCGGTGACGTCGACGATATCTCGAACATTGTGGTTTGGTTAAGTGCGTTCGATGGAGAACACCATTGAGGCCTTGAGGGAGACCACGGTAAGTTGTTTGCAAGTGCCGCCTGCAAGCCGAGACAACGGCCTTATTTGCATCCAGGAAGTCCGTTGAACTAAAGGGCGCGTAAATGTACTAGTACTACTAGTACACAATAGCGTCGTCCGTCTAGCTTAGTGCAGTGAGATGGTTTCTCGAAGAAGACGATGGAGAAGCGGAGTCAGCGAAGAGTGAAATGATTGTTGCTTCGTCCGTGCTTTTGTGATTTGACGCCTCACTGCTTTGTCATTTTTGATAGAAGGGACAGGGGAGTAGGCTCTGTGCTCTATACTGTACTACATGCGTCCAAGCATGGGAGAAAGAGGAGAGACGTTGCATTTTTCTATTCCCTGAATCAATCAACCAGGGAGCTTCGGTTCCATCTTTTTGGCTTTGGCAACACCGTCCACAATGTTTCCCATGATTCCAAAAGCTATTTTCACATTTGGCTACACATTGTGGATGCCCTTAACCGTACCACTTGGTTTTGCTCATGTGTTCTATCTATACAAATCTCAATTATATTGATCTAATTTTTTTTTATAGAATCAAGATTAGTAAAAAGGAGGTGATTTTGTCGCGCGGATGGCCGGGGAGGTTTCTTATTTTTAGAGGATGTTGTCCTGGTGGTTTTCTAATATGCGGTCCCACGTGTCAGTGCTTTACCAAGAAGATCCGCATCCCACATGAGGCAAAACAACGGCAGAAGCAACACGTGGTTAAGTTGAAGAAGATGAGGGAGAAGCGGATTCAGCAACGAGTGAAATGATGGTTGCTTCGTCCCTCCAACTTCTTTTTTTAGCATTATTACTTCGTCCCTCCAACTTAACTGCGGGAAAGGTGCAGCTTTGTGATTTGACGCCTCATTACTCATTACTACGCCGGCGCCATGACTGGGGTGCTTCACCCCGGCTGCTCTGCATTGTATTCCGGTATGTCACGTGGACCCGGTAGCTTGATGTCCCACATGTCGGTGAAAGGGACTAGAAGATTTATGAAAGCGAGCGCTCCACTCTTACGGCGGAGGAGTACACGACACGACGGCCCAGTGAACTGTCACTTGTACTGTATAGTACTATCCATCGATACAAACCCGATTAAACAGGAAAGGGCGGGATTTTTCCCGCACGGTAGATGATACTGGCCATACATTTCAAAGACAATTTTAATGTGTGCAAACTGAATAATTAAGTAACAATATGATATCTAGTAAAACTAAAAACACATATGATTTATTGTGTTAGAGTGTAGTAGTAGTGTTGTATTGCATAGTTGTTATATGTAACATGCGAGAACATGTAGAGATCTAGTTTGGGAGGGCCTACAGAGATAAGAGCGTAATACGGTCACCGAACTTCAGAATAAGATGATTACGGTCACTATATACGTTTTGCGGTGATTATACGGTCACTTGATCACGGTTCAGCATCGAATTGCACTCTGTTGACCGGCCAAATAGTCTGCATGGCGCCATGTTGACTAGTTAAATTGACCACGTTCCTTGTGGGTCCCACCTGTCTGTTCGCACCGGGAAAAGGTAAGATAAACACAAATTTACGCAGGCGCGGCAAGACTCCAACCTGTGCGCGGGAATCACCTGGTTATGTATGTGTCTGTCAAGGCCTGATGTGTGCGCATGCATGTGTAGGTTGAGCACTTGAGCGTGAGAGTGTGTGTTGGTGAGGTGGTGTACTGGTGTGTGCATGCATGCGTGCGTGTGTGCGTGTGAGTGTTGTGTGTGTGTGGCTACGTGTGTACGTGTGAGTGTTGCATGCGTGCGTGGGTGCATGTGTTTGTGTGAGTGTTGCGTGCATGCAGTTCATGTGTATGCGTGCTGTGTGTATAATCACCGCACCAGCTCTTGTGTGTTAAAACATAAAACAGACGACTCAACATACCAATACAAGGCCACCTTGTCCGCTGTGCCCGCGGTCATGACTTCGAACCACCAT
Source organism: Triticum dicoccoides (assembly GCF_002162155.2). Taxonomy (NCBI): domain Eukaryota; kingdom Viridiplantae; phylum Streptophyta; class Magnoliopsida; order Poales; family Poaceae; genus Triticum; species Triticum dicoccoides. Next base: position 100,576,385 of record NC_041383.1, read on the forward strand.
CCAAATATTTGTTTGTCGTTTGTTTTCATTCTTACTAGCAAGATGCTTGTGCATTGCACGTAACATCAAGATGCATTTGTATGACTAGTTTATCTTGTGAGAGAAAAGGATGAACGAGGGAAGGCCTTATTTGCAAATGTGGAGAGGTGTGTGGGTACCTTTTTGCAAAATTGCCATAGTTTCTTTCCTATCCGTCAGATATAAATCGGACGACCTATATTGCAGGATGGCAGGCACACCATCATCACCAACTCTGTTTTTTTAGTAAGAGTGTATTTTATAAGAGTGAAGATGTAGAGTAGATACAAGCCGACAGGTGGGCACCATGGTAGTGAGATAATGTGATGCAACACTAGAGGTGCGACGTGGAGCATTTAACTGGTCAACTAGTCATGTCTTGAGCAAATACAGAGTTGTACGGTGAGCCCGTGACTGTATAATAACCACTAAACGTAAATGTTGACCGTAATGAGTGGATTCTGAAGTCCAGTGTACGTATCGTGCTTTCGCTTCAAATATAATGATCGTCATTGTATATATCGCGAGAGAAAGATGAAACATGCGTCAATGTGCTGGGGGCTTACTTTTAGAGGACATGGAGATAGTTTGTGTGCATACGTGAAAGGGGCGTACAGGGGGGTATGCGATGGAGAGAGAGAGGCTCTCCGTTTCTCTTTATTATGAATAACTTTGTATATAGTATAAAAATATACAAATTCACAGTGCGGAATAAATATCATTGTGGGCACCATGCAATGCAAATTAGCATTTGTACTCCTCCATATAACTTTGTAATGTTGTATATATGTAGAAACTCTAAAATAATTTTTTGGCCACACTTTGTTCAAAATCAAAGTTGTATGCGAAATAAACGTGAAGAAAGGGCTTTTTAGATCAATGGGGTACGTGATGTAACATGTGTGAATGTGTAGTTGATGCACTTGGTGAGGCCGAGGGAGGTATGTGTGTGTATTACGTATTCGAGAGATTAGAGGGGCCAGCGGGGGGGGGGGAGTGGGAGACATAGCATGAGCAGCATGAGAAATGAGAGTGGTCTAGAGAGAGAGAGACGAAATATGATGTCACGACGAGAGATTCCCTTCCCTTGAGTGTGTATATGCAAGGGGGGAGGGGATAGAGGCACCAGGAGAAATTTTTTGTATGTGTTGTGTTTGTGTTGGTATGTGTGGGTGTGAGAAGATAATGAGACGTGGGGGCAGAGCGTGTGTCACCGCGTGAGTTCTGGTGGGTTGAGGTGAGGCCCTTCGTTCGGTTCCGTCCTGTGCCACATTGGTCGGCCCGTGACGCATTTAGGAAAACCCATGGATGACTAGTCGTACAAGAAAAAGATAGCAGAATTGTAAAGGACTCTGTGTCCACTGACAAAGCCGGCTAGGATTTGTAACCCTAGGTTCTTGGACTAAGGTAACCCCTTTATCTCTGATATTACTATTCATCCAACCTAACTTTAAGGGGCATCCTACAGAATGCTCTGCTAGAATCATACTCGTCGATTAGGAAGAGAGGTGTGAGACAATGCGTGAGAGACGGGCCTAAATATAATGTGCGTACATGAGACACGTAGGAATGTCCATGTATATAGAAAGGGTCGATGGGGATTGTGCGTGTGTATGCTTGCGAGAGGAAGAGTGCTTGTGATAAAGGTTAGTGAAAACAGTTGTAAATGGTTACGAGAGGGAGGGAGGGTTATATCTAGAGCATGTGTGCGAGAAAGACACCTCGGGAGAGAGTGTGTGAGCATGTGTGAGAGACCACCGATGGAGAGTGAAACTACACGTAAAAGACTGTTGTACACATTGATTAAAGATATAAATTGTATCCAAATATTATGATGGGATCATGATATTTGCAATTCGCGTAAGGAACGGTCATTGATCCATCAGACATCTAGATTCTATCGAATTTGAGCATGTCTATGTTATTATTCGACACAATTGATCCACATAGTTAGTATTTTGAACTCCAGACAATGCATCGCTTTAGCAATCAAATATAAATGTGAGTATAGTTCATGTTGTGTGTGTAAAGCACATTATACATATAAAAGTTACACAATGAACATTATAAATAGCTACCTATGAACTAGCATACATTTTAATTCAACTTAAGGTGGTTTAAAAAAATCGAATTCAACATGAAGTCCATTCAATTATTTGAATTTGATATCATGGCATTTGTAAATCATACCTAAATTATGGGGGCACCAATCTTTGCTCTGATTTTGTACATAATAGCATATGTAGTCGTGTATAAAATAGATTAAAATTTAGCTCCTCCACTCCAAAATAATCGTAGTTATAGGATTTTCAAGTGTCAAAATTTCAAAAAGAAGCGGATAATTTAATGAGGTTTTCAAACATACAAGGTCAAATATAACATTGTCTATTTAGGTCAATCCTCATAGTTCAAGAGTACTCTAAACATGAATGCTTGTGTTTCAAAATTTCGAACGGAGCGCCAAAAGGGCCTCTACTCGCCCGAAACCGCGTGAGACCAATGTTTGGTAGTACAAGGAAATTACTTTTGTAATAACTCTGACCCGTGAAACCTGCCGGCCCGACGTCCAAAGGTCTAAGCCGAGGTAGGTTTGTAGCTTCATCTAGACGCCACGCAACCGCCTCCGAAAAACATTCATACACAATGGCCACCTAAGCACACATGCGCGTGTCCTAAATCTCTCCCGCCCACTATTTGGGACACCTGGGATTACCATCCTACCCCCGACCCACAGTAGGTCCGAAATTTAAGAGGGTGGCAAAGTTTGTACTTTTCCCAAATTTCAAACAAGCGCGTCCCATCTTCTGTTCAAAAAATCCAAAAACAAGCGCGTCCCAGACCGAAACATGGTTCTCCCCCCGTCCCCCCCCAGCCCACCCATCTGATTCCCCATTCGTACTCCATGGGCGCCAGAACTACCTCCACACCAGCCGCGAAACCTCGGCGTCCTCTGTCCACCACCCAATCCCACCCATCAACCGCCGCCCTCCTCCATCACGCCGGAGCCGATACCCCGACATCGTCGTCCACCACAACCTCAACCACAATGCCCTCCACCGCTAGTAGTTGCAGCCAAGGTCGAGCCGTCCGTACCCGAGCCAGTTCAACCACACTGTCCTACGCCTCACTGCTGCCGCTCCAACTTCGCCACCGTCCATCGCACCAGAGTTGTTCCTACTACGCCATCCTTCGCCGCCTTGGGTCTGCTTCCCCTCCGCCAATATACGGCCACAGCAACACAGTCAACAATTTGGCCATGGGTTTGTCCAAGGATCCACAGCTCTCCAAAACATCGGTTCCCCCGGGAAAAACAAGAAGATCGCCGTGACATATCGGCACCACACTAGCAACCGATAAGGGTACTCCTCTTCCCTTATTCGTGCAAATCTTACATGTCTTCTTGCACGGTATTCATCCCATAGAAGACACTAGGTCACCGCTTCTTCTTCATACCATATGTTCCTAGTAACTCGCGATGCACAAGGTTTCTCCTTATGTACTATTTCACCTTAGCTAGTGGTCCGTCGCCCCCCTGAATTTCAATTTCTGGCCAGTTGATTCCCAATTAACAGAAGCATTCCCCAGCGTAACAGGCGCTAGTATGCCTATTACACCGGGGAAGCAGCGCCTTGGTGTTTATCTTAGGGGCATGTGCGGCCTAGAGCTACTGGCGCCCAATCTGGAGGTCGGCCGGGATTAAAGGGATGGCCTGGGGGCACGACGGTGGTGTGAGGTCATGGGGAGGGCGGGGCGGTGGAGGCAGGAGTCTGGGCCAGTGGTCGCTGGCGGTTCGAGAAAGATCGTCAACTGTGACTGGCGGGAGGTAGACGGAGGCCATCTGCTCGCTCCTTATAGATCGGACGGTTCATTAAAAAATCGACTGACCTATTTATTTTCAGTCAACTATTATCTTAGATATGACCACATGTGGTGGTGTGCTAGAGGAGTACCTGCAGTTCCTGTGCTCATATATTACAAAATCATACGGAGTAGAATCTAATATTTTTTGCCATGCAATGTTGTAGAGCTATTATATGTCTCTTGTCATTTATATTTCACCCACCTGCTATCTGCTACTTTTACAGTGCACTAGTTCTGCAAACACTTCACCCATACTCTCACTATTGTGTTTTTATGCAAGGGGTATTTCAAAGACTGCCTCGAGAGAAGTAGAAAAGAAAAGAGAGAAGTTGCTCCAGCTTGGTATGCGGGTAGGCAAGGCACATTATAGCGCTATAAAGGGTGCAATGTCAACATATGGAGACGGTAAACGTAGCTCTGGAGTTGATGACCTCACTCGCAATGAACCACCATCCCAGGTGCTTGCTTTAACTTCGCAGTGTCATATGTGGTTGCATGTTCCATATGGTGTCTAGCTTGTATACCAAAGGCCGAAGTCAGTCTTTATTAAGATAAGGAAATATATTTTTTACATGAACCACCATCACGTGAGCACTAGAAGACAAATAGCTAGTCAGGGCACTGGCCGAGCCAGTGACAAGCCTAGCAAAGACAGGCATCACCTGGAAGCCAACTAAAAAGCCGCGATGGTGGCGAAGCAGCCCGCCTCCCACCAGGCTCTCAGGTCCTAGATGATCATGCTCACCACTCCAGCCGGATGTCTAGCTTCTATTGCTTCCAATTTGGTTAAATTGCATCTGCTTAGCTTACACATTATACCTTTGAACATGACATGCCTTTCTGTTTTTTGGTACATACTAGTACATCTGTGTATTAACCATGTTCTTACATGAAACTAATGTTCTTGTGTATCCCTGATCAATCACTTATGACGAGGCAGGCAAGCAAGTGGACTACTCCTCATTTAAAAAATGCAGCATCAGCCTCCCGACATGATTCTCAAGAAACAGCAATGCTAGATGAAGATAGTGAATGTAGCTCTATAGTTGATATGTGGTTGCATGTTGCATTTGGTATCAAGATTGTAATTCTTCCAATCTGGTTAAACTGCATGTGCTAGTCTACTTAGCTTATACATTATACCTGTTAGTGTGACATGCCTTCCTGTATTTAGTACATAGTACATCTGTCTATTAAGCACGTCCTTACATAAAACTATTGTTTTTTTGTATCCCGCATCAATCAATATGACGAGACACCTTTAGTATATGCAGTGTGATATTAGTTGCATCTTTCATATGATTTATAGCATGCGCTGCTTCTAATTTGTTGAAATTCCATTTATGATGGGACGCTTTTAACTTGGCAGAGTCATATTGGTTGCATCTTTCATGTGGTGTCTAGCTTGCATTGCTTCTTATTTCTTGGAATGGTTTCTGCTTAGATTACACAAACAGTTGTGAACATGCCATGTCGTCCTGTTTTTCATACATATTCCGTCCTGGTATCATGTGTTTGCCTTACATCAAAGTAGTGATTGTCAGTATCATGCATGAATGAGTTCTGAAGAGAGAATTTTATTGCTTTCTCTTGTCGGTTTTACTTGACAATTCAAAATCAATAAAGCGGAAGGAAGTTAGCAAGGCAGCGGATAAAGGTGCTCCTTCCGAACGGAGGGCCTCTATAGTTTCTACTCCTCCACACTCCCAAGATGATTTCCAAGACAACACATGCATAGACACTCAACAAAGCTGTGTTTATGATGAGCACGTCTCCCCTAGTGCACCATCACCGGTGCTCCCTCTAACTTGGCACTGTTATATGTGGTTGCATGTTATGTGTGATGTCTAGCTTGTATTGCTTCTAATTTTGTTGAATCCCATCTGCTTACTTTACACATTATACTTGAATAAGACACGTGTTCCTGTTTCTAGAACATACAATATATGTCTATCACACCATGTTCTTACATAAAATTACTACTGTTGTGTAACCTGCAACAATCACTTATCATAAGACACGTTTGCCTTCGGAGTGTATAGGTTACATCTCACATTGTTATCTAGCTTATACTACTAATTTGTTGAAATGGCACTTATGACTAGACAGTTTTAACTTGGTAGAGTGATATTCGTTGCATCTTTCATATGGTGTCTAGCTTTCATTGCTTCTAATTTGTCGAAATGCCTTCTCCTTAGTTTACACATCATAAGCTGTGAATATGCACTGCTGTGAATATGCAATGGCACTAATGACGAGAGACCTCTAACATAGTAGTGTGATGTTGTTTGCATCTTGCATATGATTTATTTCTTGTACTGCTTCACATTTGTTTAAACGCCATTTATGATGAGACACTGTTAACTTGGCAGAGCGATATTTGTAGCATCTTTCATATGGTGTCTACCTTCCATTGCATTGCTTCTAATTTGGTGAAATGTCTTCTGCTTAGTTTACACATCATAGTTCTGGTTATCTCTTCCGTCCTATTTTTTTGTACATATTACATCCTCCTATCATGTGGTTGTCTAACATCAAAGTTCAGTTCGTCTGCATCACGCATCAATTTGTTCTGAAGAACTGAATTGTTATTCGTTTTTCTTGTCGGCTTGACTTAACATGGCACAGAGAAAGAGGAAGAAACACGGAATGGCAGGGAATGAGAAGCGGATGAATCCTGCAGATTTTGCTGGTACTGATGGTGCAATAGAAGATCAAAGTCCAGCAGAAGATTCTACAAATAGGGCATCCCATCCTACACGAGCTGCAAAAAAAGCCAAACAGAAACAAATAGCTGCCACCAAACAAGCAGAGATAGCCCTAGTTCTTGCAACACCTACCACAGTACTACCAGCTGCACGAGTTACTCGTGCGTCAACTAAGCTAGCAGCATGTTCCCAAGCTCCCTTGCCACCTGACACTACTTCCCAAGCACTCTTGACACAAGACGAGTTGGGAATATCACATGACCCTTGTGAGCTTCAACAGCAAGAAGGTAGTTGCTAGAGTCAAGTTACAGTTGCATGCTTCTTTATATGTAGTCTCATAGTTTGATGTACACTAACACTTCCTATGTTCGTTGTTGGACTAGCACCTAGGCGGAAGAGGAAACAAACATCAGGGTTAATTCTTGATAGGTTAACTAAATCTAGAGGCGGAAGAATGGAGATCCGTTTTGAGGCAGGTTTAAAAAGGCCATGTGATGCTACAGAGTCAGCCAAGTTAGGATCAGAGGTAGCAGTTGCCGTTAGGTGTCATGTACATATCCTCCTAACATGGATTCAGTACAGGAATGACAAAGACGAAACCTAGTTCAACACCTTCCTCGACCATATATCTGTAAGTATGGTTATGTATGGAAACTAGTAATATTGTCTTGCTGTGTCTCATACTTTCTAGGTTGCTGATAATGAGACTCCCATAATTTTCAACAGATGAGGTTCAAGTTGGATAGCCAAGATGATGCAACCAGACAAGCTTGCACCCATGTTTTCAAGTCTGCTCTGCGACAGTATCGGTATAACTTGAGGAAAACTCACTTTGAAGGCAAGGCTAATAGTGAACTTTCCCAAACATCTCTAGTGGAAAATATATCAGACGAAGACTGGAGGGGCCTTATTAAACACTGGTCTGATCTGAAGTATCATGTACATTATATATATGTGATCAGATCACATGTTGAAGTCCTATTTACGCATGTGCCACACAAATCTATCTTCTTGTAGGTGAACTGTTCAAAGAACAAGGTCAACCGTACGAAAGTGAAATTCCAACAGACGACAAGATCTCGTAGCTATATTGCACACTGCGAGGCTCTTGTAATTAGCTGCTGTTTCACTCTTTTCGCTGTACCATATTATCAGATCTATATTGACTTGTTCAAAATGCAGAGGAAAGCCCACAAGGACCACAAAGTACCTGAACCAAATGCTGTGGAAATCTTCAAGGACTGTCACACCAGCAAGAAGAAGGGCATGACTACACCAGTCAAAACCGTTGTTGTAAGTCCTTAATCCTCATGCCATTTGACTACTACTTACTCTAACTTGTGCCTTGAACTGCAAGATTTGCAGCCAATGTCTATTACTCTTTTCAATTTTATACACAATTGTCTTAGCGTATTTGCACCTTACAAGGTTTAAAAGAGAGGAGTGATGTTCTTTTGATCTTGACTCGTAATCTAGTTCTGTGCTGGACTTGCCCACACAACGTTACAATTGCATGTTTGTCTGTTCTCAGATGTTTTGTGATATGAATGATGTCATACTATGCTTACCATATTATAAACTTCGTCTCTTTATCCTTAGCCCTCAATATAATGTGAAGAAATAGACAATACATTAGCGATGGTACATGATCATATGTTTGGAACCTGGTTTTATTATGTACTTTGCAATAAAATACAACTAATATATTACATGGGTTCACCAGAATAAGTTCTGTATATAGACCAAAGCTATTTTGTTTGGTTTTGCTGCCTCCTTAATATCTTATGTTCTAGTACTACTAATGTAAAAAACTCAACTTTTCAGTGAGTTATGGAAAAAATGGTGGATCCGCCACCTTCTGAAGGTGGCGAGGCAACTATAACCGCAATGTTAGCTCTTGCTGCAGGTGGTCAGTACCTGTCCACTAACAGTGCCAAAAGCACGTTCCTGCATAATACTAGGTTGGTTGTTAAGGCAATCTCGTCCAAACTGCCTCATGATCAAGATATGCAAGCTCAAAGCAAAGTTGTATCTTTGCTCCAGACACAAGTCCATTCCCTAACAAAGACCCTTTGTGAAACAAGGAGAGACATTGTTCGATGTCGTCAAGATATGCATGGTTTTGAAACCATACTATCAGACATTTGCTATGTTGTTCAGGAGCCTAGGGGAAATGAAGGCGAGGGTTATGGTGCTCCATCGGACAATACAACATGAAAACGTAACACTCAGGTCAAATGAACATAGCTTCTGAACTTCTAGTGGTGCATTTATCTGCTAGACCATTAAGTTTTATGCCAACATGAAAACGTAACACTCAGGTCCTTTTGTTATATAGTTGTAATTTGTTTTGGTGCGATACAAAATTTATTCTTAACGTGCAGCCGCTGGCTGAAGAAAATAGCAAGCCATTTTTGTATAGTGTAGGGTGTTCCCTATATTTGCACTGGTGGCGATCTTTGATGCCGAGTGGATGTAATCTGTGCAATCGCCTTAATAGCCTAGCGTTAGTTTCGGCCTTATTTATTTCCTAGTCTTCTTTTTCCTTGGTTTGCTAGTGGCTGCAACAACCATGGCCATATATGGGTCATAGGATCCATGGGTCTCCTATGGGCCATTGATAAATGGGCCTCCAACAGGGCTGTAGAATCGGTGGGCCTCGGGCCGTCGGATAAATGGGTCTACATGGGCCTTAAACGGGCGTAATTGGTATCAGCCCAGCACGGTAACTGGCCGTTAACAGGCCGGAGGACAGCAAAGGCTTAATTCTGTCACGGGCATAACGGGTCGTTAATGGGCCAGAATATAGAACGGGCTGGAAACGGTGGAACGGGTTAACAGACTAGAAACGGGCCGACTCTTGCCATGGGCCTAATTTGGCCCATTAGGGGAATAGGCCAGTAATGGGCGAAAGTAATCGAGGGCCGGAAAGGAGCCCAAGAAAGTATGGGCCGTCAATAGGCCGAAAGCTAACACGGGTTGGAAACGGCCCATGTGAATCACGGGCCGTTAACGGATACAAAGAAAATTACTGTTCATTATGGGCTAGAGTCACCGTGGGCCTGTAAAGGGCCTAAAGATACGAAGGCCTCGTATGGGCCGAAAGATGTCATGGGCCATACATGGGACGAAAGTGAAATGGGCTGGTGTTATATTCGACGGCCCACATGACGTTGTTGGGCCGATTTCCTTTAGGGCCTAACGGGCCGTGAGTTACCGGGCCGTAAAATGGGCTATTTGTGAAGAGACCGTTAACAGGCTTTTCATGGGCCAGCCCGTTAACTTTTAACCAAGTGAAACAGGTCGGCTTTGTAAGCTACACTACTACAAAAAGGGCTATAGATGGAATGGCCACTAATGGCGCACCAGACATGTGGTGCGCCATTACTATATTCTAATGGCGCACCATGTCTCGGTGCGCCATTGGTAATATATTACTAATGGCGCACCTCTTGTGTGGTGCGCCATTAGTAGTTTTGAAAAAAAACATAAATTTTTTTGTTACTAATGGCGCACCATGTCCGCCGTGCGCCATTAGTAGTTGACATACTAATGGCGCACCACATCCCCCGTGCGCCATTAGTAGTTTTGGAAAAAAAGTAAAAAAAATAAAAAATATTAGTTACTAATGGCACACCATATCTCGGTGCGCCATTACTAGTTTTAACTAGTAATGGCGCACCACCCCACGGTGCGCCATTACTAATTTGCCCCAACACCGAATGCACCCCCCCCCTGTGGATCGCCTTTTCAGTTTTAAAAAAATAAAAGAAAATGATGGAAATGTCAAAAAAATAAAAGAAAATAAGTTTCCCATGTAATATGTGGTCTAGTTGTTGGGAAAATTTACAAATATGAATTTCGACTTTGTTTGCAAAATCTCTGTGGAAATTTGTAAAATGGGCATAACTTTTGCATACGAACTCGGATGAAAAAGTTTTTTATATGAAAAATCATCTACTCGAAAAGTTACATCCAAATTTAACCGGGGGGGGGGGCGTTAAACATTTTCAAAATCCCCAAAAACCTAACAGAAAAAAAGTTACGGGGCTTTCAAGATCTAGAGGCAAAAAAATTCAAAAAAATTCAAACTTACTTAATGGTGCACCTGCCCATGGTGCGCCATTACTATCTTCCCGCCTTCAAAATTCAAAAAAAAAATAAAAAAAATAAAAAAATAAGTTACTAATGGCGCACCTGCCTGTGGTGCGCCATTAGTATCTTCCCGCCTTCAAAATTCAAAATAAAAAATAAAATAAAAAAGTTACTAATGGCGCACCTGCCCATGGTGCGCCATTAGTATCTTCCCGCCTTCACAATTCAAAATAAATCAAAAAATAATAAAAAAGTTACTAATGGCGCACCTGCCCGCGGTGCGCCATTACTATGCCGTATATATCGCTGGGCGTGTCCTCTCCTTCTTACCTCTTCATTCTTCTCCTCCACTGCACCTCTCCTCCACTCCACCTCTCCTCCACTCCTTCACTCCATCTTCCCTTCTCTCCTCCACCATACTACCCTCCTCCTCTCCGGCGACCTCCTCCACCTCTCCTCCCCTTCCCTCCCCTCCCCTCACGGTTTCTCCTCCCTCCTCCCCGGTGAGCTCCTCCTCCCTCATCTCCGGTGAGCTCCTCCTTCCTCCTCTCCGGTGAGCTACTCCTCCCTCCTCTCCGGTGAGCTCCTCCTCCCTCATCTTCGGTGAGCTCCTCCTGCCTCCTCTCCGGTGAGCTCCTCCTCTCTCCTCTCCTCCCATCCCCTCATGGTTTCTCCTTCCTCCTCTCCGATGCTTCGGTGAACTCCTCTTCGGCGACCTCGTCCTCCTCTCCGGCGATGTAGGCGAGCGCCTCTGCGGTCACCTCCTCCTCCTCTCCGGCGAACTCCTCTCCGGCGAACTCCTCTCCGGTAAAAGAACACGGCAAAAGAACGTACAAGATCCAAAAACGGGAACATAATTTGAAATAATATCGTGCAAAAAAACGAGCAAAAAAAACGAGCAAAAAATGGGCAAAAAAATAGCGATCCAGATCCAAATTCAAAATTCAAAAATAGCAATGGCGCACGGTGGGGGTTAGACGGTGCGCCACTACTATTTTCCCGCCTTCAAAATTCAAACATACTAATGGCGCACCGTGGCCTATACTAATGGCGCACCGTGGGCTATTCTAATGGCGCACTAGCTGGTGCGCCATTAGTATACCAGATACTAATGGCGCACCAGTGGTGCGCCATTAGTAAAATATACTAATGGCGTGGCACTAATGGCGCACCACTAATGCGCCATTAATGGCCAAATTAGGTGCGCCATTAGTAGGCATTTTCCTAGTAGTGCTAAATGGGCCAGTGTTGGGCCGTGGCACGTGTCGACATATCATAGATGCCTATCTGACCCACTGAGGAGCTGACACGTGTTTCGTCCGGCCAATAAAAAATTTACATGTGGAAATTTCCCATTGGCCAGGGCTGTTAACGGGTTATCGGATCCAAAACCCGACCCGATAGCTTAACAGTGTTCCGTTACGGTGGATGCCACGTGTCGGTCACCCTTGACGAAAGCACTTCTGTGACGCGTGATTTATCGTCATAGAAGTGGACACTTCCGTGATGATAATTTTGGTAATGTCATGGAACACTTCTACGACGGCACAAGTATGACTATCTTGATTCTGTCATAAAATCGTCATGGATGTACATGCACGAAAAAAAAACGCGACCTACTGTGACAAACACGTATCATCACGGAAGTGTATTTTTTTGTAGTGAGTCAACTACTGACGCGGTGGTGGACTTGGATGAGGAGCCGGCTGACACGGTGTCGGTGGCCTTGGAAATATGATGCAATCCTTTCTCCATAGAACGATATGACGTAATGCGTCTCCCAGTGTGCGCTCGTCGTCACCTCCAGGAATGTCAAGATATAGCCCCCTATATTCTGCCACCACTTCGTCAACCGCAACACGAGCACAGCCAGCTGGAATTGGATTGCAATGGAAGGTTACTTCAGGGGGGTTTGTATAAGCAACACCGTTCACCACCTTGATGGATATGTTCTTCCCTAATGTATGTAACTCACAATTAGTGTTCTCAATTATGTCATCCACAGGGTATGTATGCAGTAGTGCCTCATGGCCCGGTGCGGAACCCACACTGCTTCTCGGCATGGATGTGATGGTGCTATCCAATGCTGGATCCGCTAGCACCTGTGGCTGCAAAGACCCCCTTCACTGGCTAATTTCGTTGATTTGCTGCTGGTGCCACTGGAATAAGAATGCCAACTACGCGTGCGAATTTTCTAGGCCCTTAAGGCGTTCTGCTTCCTGCTTCCTCTGCTCCTCCTCCAGCTTCCTCTTCTTATCCTCCTCCATCTTCCTTCTGGCATGACTTCTATAGTCGGTGTTCCTATCCGGAAACCCCTCATACCATGGAACAATGCCTACGCCTCGTGTTCTTCCCGGGTGTTCAGGATTTCCCAGGGCGCGCGTAAGCTCGTCGTTCTCTCTGTTGGGTGTGAACACCCCCGTTTGAGCCTCTTCTAAACAAGTATTTTGTCCTTGACTCCTTTAAGACTTGCCTTCTTCAAAATCTGGCCTATCTTTGGGTCCAACGCGTCCCCCCATGTGCATAGAACCAAGTCCTGCACCTGGGGGGCCAGCTCAATGTAATTGGACAAGCCCCTGGAGCCTGCATCTCTTCCTCAGTCTTATCCCACTTAGGCCGGGCCACCGCGTAGCCACCTGGCCCCAACCTATGGAACTGCTCCTTTTTCGTGGCATTGATCATGTTTATTCTCGATCATTCCTTAGCTACTTCCGATTCCTTGAATTTCATGAAAACTGGCCAGTGATCTCTTTGCTTGTCCACTGTTCCCGTGAATTCTGGAGTCTTCTTTCCTCCTTTGACGTACGTGGCCCACATAGTTTTCTTGTGGTTGTTGAATGCAACCGCCATCTTTCTAGGAGCAACATTCTTGACTTTCTCCACATCTTCAGCTATGAAATGATCTGGTAGCGTGAAATGTGACATGAGAGCTTCCCAAAGCATTTTTTGGCTCTATCGTCAACAACAGTAAGATCTGGACATGGCATTGCTGCCTTTTTCCATTCTTGAATGGAGATCGGGAGTTAGTCCTTCACAAGAACTCCGCACTGATGAATGAACTCGCTCGCGTTCTTCTTAGGCTCGACCGGTTCGCCATTATCTTTGATGGCAATGATGTTGTACTTTATTCCTTCCTTCAAATTTTTGGCCGGGCCTCGCACTGTCCTGCTCCCTATAGACGATTTGCTCGATCCGGAGGACCTTAATATATATGTACAAAATCACCTCGCCAGTATTTGCTATTTCAAGATCATCATCATAGTTCTGGACTTCATCAATTCGGTCGTCTCTGTCGAATATCATATCACCCTCCCTGGTATTGTTCAGATATTGGGAGCTGTCATCTTCTTCATTCTGATCATCTGGCGGGCTCGGGGAGCGTATGAGAGCGAACATAGCCTCTTCTCCTTCGTCTCTGCCGGTATTGTTCGCCATAGCTTTTATTTAACTAATCCAGAAGAAATATAAAACAATTTAGTATGCATCTCAAATAATAGTAGAGAATTTATATGCTTCTCGAATATAGTAGATAATTTATATGCACCTTGAAAGAAAAAACTGAATCATAGTAGATAATTATATGCATCATCGAATATAATCTTGAATACATCATTGTCTCGAATATTATCGAACAATATATATAATCTTGAATACATCGTCTCGAATATTATCGAATACATCACTAGCTAGCTAATATAGATCGAATACTATCGAATTATCTAGTTCACTCGCGGTTCCTGAGGCGCGGGCGGTGGACACCCAAAGAGAAGGAACCACCACAGGATCATAGCTCGGGTGAGATCCCCGAAGAACCTGTCAGGTATTGGAGAACATGACATCCATAGCAGCCATGTAGCGACGGATGTGCTCGTCCTCCTCCCTGACGTACCACCTCCGGCGGGGCCGGTTCCCTCCGCACCGAAAGCGGCCCACGCGAACGCCACCAAAGGAGCTCCGGGTCAACTACAGGATCTGGGGCTGGGTTCCTCACCAAGCGGCGCGCCCCTGAAGGTAGCTTCTCCCAGTGCCAGCCCGACAGATCCCAGTCCCGAACATGGCTCTTCTGAAGCAGAAAGCGAATGGGTCGACGGCGAGGATGCGGGCCGGGCATCGTTGACGTCGACAACAAATACTATATGCAAATGTAACATTTTAAAATTTTGGGTTGTGATTTAGCTAATTCATCTAATTAAAACTAACATTTCTAAAATTTCTAACATTTCTATATAACTAATATTTCTATAACATTTCTATTACTAGAAAACAAAAAAAATTCTAACATTTCTATAACTAAAAAACATAAAAAATTACTAAAATTTCTATAACTAAAAAACATAAATATTTCTAACATTTTTCTATAACTAACATTTCTATAAACATTTCTATAACTAAAAAACATAAAACTTACTAACATTTCTATAACTAAAAAACAGAAATATTTCTAACATTTCTATAACTAACATTTCTATTACTAAAAACATAAAAATTACTATGTGTGTGTGTGTGTGGCCATGGCGGGGAAGGAGCTCATAGCGGCGACGGGTCGGGGCGGCGATGGTGACGACGACGGGTGCTGACGACGGGGATGGCGACGCGGTCGGTGGCGGGCGGCGACGGGGATGGGGGCGGCGACGGGGGGTAGAGACGGGGATGGCGACGATGGGGGGTGGCGGCGACGGGGCAGAGGAGAAGAAGTAGAGGTAGAGAACAAAAGTGACAAAATTTTGAAGTGCTGCTTATATAGACCCCCCCCTTTAGTACCGGTTGGAGCCACCAACCGGTATTAAAGGGCTGTTTTGGCCAGGCGAAGCGGCTGGAAGTGCACCCCCTTTAGTACTTGGTCGTGGCTCCAACCGGTACTAAAGACCCCCCTTTAGTACCGTTTGGAGCCACGACCCGGTACTAAAGGGGTGCGATGGCGCAGGTGCGGTGTAGGCAAGTTTAGTCCCACCTCACTAGCCGAGGGGCGCCCGCACCTATTTAAAAGCCCCGGCGCGTCTACTCTCTCAAACTCCTCTCTGTAGCAGACTTCTGGGCCTAACTCTGCCACGCTGTCCTGTGGGCCTACTCGGCCTTGCGGGCCTGCATCCTGGCCCAACTATAGGTTGAGTTTCTAGTCGTATGCAGGCCGTTGTGGCCCAATAGGCAGGCTTTTTTTATTTAGTTTTTTTTTCTTTATTTATTTTCTTTTATTTATTTCTGAGTTGTTTTTTCCTGTATTTAGAGTTTCTTTCTGAATACTTTTGCTTTAGGTACAAAAAATTACAAACTTTCTGTTAGTGCCAGTAGTTTTCAAATTTGAATAGTTTAAATTTAAATTATTTGAAATTTGTGTGAATCACTAGTTTGGGAATAACTTCATTTTAAAAATATATTTTTCAGTGATTCTTTTTTCTTATGTTTAATATTTGTTGGGGATATAACTAGTGGGTATAAACCTCCTAGGAGGGGCCGGTTTAACCACATAGAGACTAAGAATATCGAAGCCCATGAAGTTATAGAAGATGGTGACTTATGAAGGAAACATAACAAGGGAGCCCAAAGCCCAGAGGCGGGTTAGGGCCCTAAGTTAAAAAATGAATTGCCTTTGTAACAGATGCATTTTCATCCGAAACCCTGATACTTCGAAATAGATTGTCCATTTTGTACACGAAGGGCATCCAGTTTTTGCCGTAACCCTCTCAACATTTTTGCACATGCTATGTGGGTGAAATGTTGATACCATGCTAACTTTCAACTTTTTCAGAGTTCATTTGTAGTGGTTTTCAATTTCAGGGTCATTTAGCTCAAAAAAAATCAGTAAATGAGCTGAAAATTAGCAAATGAAGTCAGAAACGTACACGTTTGTCCGAAGCCCAAAAGTACACATTTCAAATGCAAAACACATAAGCACCCTAACTATTACAAAGATTCCCTACTGTCTTTGGGTGTGAAACTTTTTCTTCGCGTGTGTCCCTTTGTGTCGTAACCATGGACAATCTTCATTATTTAACTAGATGCTCAGGTCAATATTCACTCTGAAGGGAGCAATTTCATGAAACTTTTTATAATCATCTGACATGTGTGTCTTGTCATCCACTCCCACGATGTTTCTTTTCCCTGAAAGAACTATGTGGCGCTTTGGCTCATCGTATGATGTATTCGCTTCCTTATCTTTTCTTTTTCTCGGCATGGTAGACATGTCCTTCACATAGAAAACCTGCACCAAATCATTGGCTAGGACGAATGGCTCGTCTGCGTACGCAAGATTGTTGAGATCCATGATAACCCACAAGTATAGGGGATCAATTGTAGCATCTTTTGATAAGTAAGAGTGTTGAACCCAACGAGGAGCTATAGCCATAACAAATATTCCCTCAAGTTCTATCGACCACCGATACAACTCTATGCACGCTTAACATTCGCTTTACCTAAAACAAGTATGAAACAAGAAGGACTTTGTAGGTGTTGTTGTATAGGTTTGGAATAATATAAAGAGCACGTAAATATAATCTAGGGGCTGTTTAGATAAAGAAGCAATAAAGTTAGTATAGCCAGTGTGGAAAAGTGGTGGTAGGAGTTGTAGAATTGTCCCTAAGCAATTGACTACTTTACTAGACCGATAGCAAGTTTTATGTGGGGGAGGCATAAGCTAACATACTTTCTCTTCTTGGATCATATGCACTTATGATTGGAACTCTAGCAAGCATCCACAACTACTAAAGATCATTAGGGTAAAACCCAACCATATCATTAAAGTATCAAGTCCTCTTTATTCCCATACACCATGACCCACTTATCCGCGTTTGTGTTTCAGTCACTCACGCAACGCAGACAATAAGCAAACCATAAACATATTGAAAACCCTACAGCGGGGATCCCTCACGCTTGCGCGACTTGGAGAGCGCCACAGGACAGCAACATAACCACAAGCAAATTAAACCAATCATAGAAATTAACCAATTGCCGATTGGACAGCGAAAATCTACTCAGACATCATAGGATGGAAACACATCATTGGATAATAATATGAAGCATAAAGCACCATGTTCAAGTAGAGGGTACAGCGGGTTGCACGAGAGTGGACCACTGAATATAGATGGGGGAAGGTGATGCAGATGTTCATGAAGATGACGGCAGTGTTGGTGTAGATCGCGGTCATGATGATGGCCCCAGCGGCGTTTCAGCTCCACCAGAAGCGAGGGGGAGAGAGCCCCCCTTCTTCTTATTCTTCCTTGACCGTCTCCCTATATTGGAGAAGGGTTTCCCCTTTGGTCCATGGTCTCCATGGCGTGGGAGGGGCGAGAGCCCCTCCGAGATTGGATCTGTCTCTCTGTCTCTCTCTGTTTCTGCGTTCCTGATTCTGCCCTTTCACCGTTTCTTATATACCCGGAGATCCATAATTCCAATTGGATTGAAACCTTTGCCAAGATTTTTCTCTGAAAATTTGCTTTCTTGCGGCAAAAGAAGAGCATCAACCACCTTACGGGGTGCCCACGACAGTCAGGGGCACGCCCGCCCCCCTGCGGCGCACCCTCCTGCCTCCTGGCCCCCTCGAGCACCGTCTCGCGTTGATTTTTCTTCACAAAAATTATAAATATTCCAAAAATATTCTCCATCCATTTTTATCCCATTTGGACTCCGTTTTATATGGGGTTTCTACGAAACATAAAACATGCAACAAACATGAACTGGCAGTGGGAACTGGATCAATATGTTAGTCCCAAAAATAGTGTAAAAAGTTGCCAAAAGTATATGAAAGTTGAATAATATTGGCATGGAACAATCAAAAATTATAGATACAACAGAGACGTATCAGCATTCCCAAGCTTAATTCCTGCTCGTCCTCGAGTAGGTAAATAATGAAAAAGATAATTTTTGATGTGGAATGCTACCTGCATAATCTTGATCATGTAATCTAATCATGGCATGAATATTAAGACACGAATGATTCAAGGCAATAGTCTATCATTTGACATAAAAACAATAATAGTCAAGCATCCCAACAAACAATCATGCCTTTCAAAATATCAATGCTTACAGAACGTTATCCCTACAAAATCATATAGTCTTTTATGTTCCCTTTTCCTAATACAAGGTACCCCTCATGCCTATCCCGGTGTCAGCCAAGCAATTGGTTCATACTTTTTAACGCGCTTCAGCTTTTTCAACCTTCACGCAATACATGAGCGCAATCCATGGATATAGCACTATAGGTGGAACAGAGTATGATGGTGGAGGTTGTGTGGAGAAGACAAAAAGGGAGAAAGTCTCACATCGACGCGGCTAATCAACGGGCTATGGAGATGCCCATCAATTGATGTCAATGCGAGGAGTAGGGATTGCCATGCAACGGATGCACTAGAGCTATAAGTGTTTGAAAGCTCAAACTAACTAAGTGGGAGTGCATCCAACTTGCTTGCTCTTGAATAGCTCGGGCATTTGAGGAAGCCCATCATAGGAATATACAAGCCAAGTTGTAAAATGAAAATTCCCACTAGTATATGAAAGTGATAACTCAAGAGACTCTCGATATGAAGAACACGGTGATATTTGAAGCACAAGTGTGGTAAAAGCATAGTAACATTGCCCCTTCTCTCTTTTTCTCTCATTTTTTATTTTCTCTTTTTTTTGTTCTCTTTATTTATTTATTTTTTATTTTTTTGGTGGGCTTCTTTGGCCTCTTTTTTTTATTTGGGCTTCTTTGGCCTCTTTTATTTTTCATAAAGTCTGGAGACTCATCCCGACTAGTGGGGGAATCATAGTCTCTATCATCCATTCCTCACTAGGGCAATGCTCTAATAATGATGATCATCACACTTTTATTTACTTACAACTCAATATTACAACTCGATATCTAGAACAAAGATATGACTCTATATGAATGCCTCCGGCGATGCACCGGGATGTGCAATGATCTAGCATAGCAATGACAAAAACAGGACAAGCCATGAAAACATCATACTAGCTATCTTACGATCATGCAAAGCAATATGAGAATGAATGCTCAAGTCATGTATATGGTGATGATGGAAGTTGCATGGCAATATATCTCAGAATGGCTATGGAAATGCCATGATAGGTAGGTATGGTGGCTGTTTTGAGGAAGATATAAGGATGCTTATGTGTGATAGACCATATCATATCACGGTGTTTGGATGCACCGGTGAAGTTTGCACCAACTCTCCAGGTGAGAAAGGGCAATGCATGGTACCGAAGAGGCTAGCAATGCTGGAAGGGTAAGAGTGTGTATAATCCATGGACTAGCATTAGTCATAAAGAACTCATATACTTATTGCAAAATTTTGTTAGCCCTCGAAACAAAGTACTACTACGCATGCTCCTAGGGGGGAGGTTGGTAGGAGTTAACTATCGCGCGCCCCCAACCTTCACGCAAAGATAAACAATCAAAATACAATGCGCGCCAATTTGGTTACATAGTTAGGAGACCATATGTGCATGCTTCGGGAATCACAAACCTTAACATCAATATCCTTACTAAACACAACCATTTACTAGAACCTCCCACATATTATCATATCTATATCACAAAAGTATTGCAAGGAATCAAACATATCATATTCAGCAATCTACAAGTTTTATGTAGGATTTTATGACTAACCATGTGAATGACCAATTCTTGTCATCTCTCTAAATATATATAAGTGAAGCACGAGAGTTTAATTCTTTCTACAAAAGATATGCCCACGCTCTAACAAATATAAGTGAAGCAAAAGAGCATTCTACAAATGGCAGTTTTCTATGTGAAGAGAAACAGGCAATCCAAACTTCAAATGATATAAGTGAAGCACATGAAGCATTCTATAAAGCCATACTCAAAAGATCTAAGTGAAGTGCAATGAGAATTCCATAAATCAACCAAGGACTATCTCATACCAGCATGGTGCATAAAAGAAAAGTGAAAACTTAATGCAAAAGACACTCCAAGATTTGCACATCACATGAATGAAACGAATCCGAAAACATACTGATACTTGTTGAAGAAAGAGGGGATGCCTTCCGGGGCATTCCCAAGCTTAGACGCCTGAGTCTCCTTGAATATTTACTTGGCGTGCCTTGGGCATCCTTAAGCTTGAGCTCTTGCCCCTCCTCCTTTTCCTCATATCGAGACCTCCTCGATCTTCGAACACTTCATCCACACAAAACTTCAACAGCAAACTCAGTAAGATCTGTTAGTATAATAAAGCAAATCACTACTCTAAGTACTGTTGCAAACCAATTCATATTTTATTTTTGCATTATGTCTACTTTAATATAACTTTTCCATGGATTAATCCACAGATAGAAATTGATAGTTTCATCAAAACAACCAAACTATGCATCAAAAACAGAATCTGTCAAAAACAGAACAGTCTGTAGAAATATGAACATTCACCATACTTCTGGTACCCCAAAACTTCATCCAAAATTAGGGGAAATAAACAATTTGTAAAGAAAGAGAGTGCAAAAAGAATCAGAACCGTTTGACGTTCCAGTAAAAAATGTAAAATCGTGCACTATAGGCAAAGTTTCTGTCCTGCACCGCACAAACCAACAAGCATTGTAAACATCCTAAAGGCAAACCTTGGCACATTATTTTTATAATACAATGGAATTGTACAAGGGTATAATTATTTTTGATGAAAAGTTTCTGTAATTAAGATTCAGAAAGTTTCCGTGAGCATGAA
Source organism: Triticum dicoccoides (assembly GCF_002162155.2). Taxonomy (NCBI): domain Eukaryota; kingdom Viridiplantae; phylum Streptophyta; class Magnoliopsida; order Poales; family Poaceae; genus Triticum; species Triticum dicoccoides. Next base: position 100,597,734 of record NC_041383.1, read on the forward strand.
CAAAGTTCAAGGAGCTCTCCCACTTCAACAATGCTTGTCTTTCTCACTTTCACTTTCCTTTTTGAAAAGATTTGGGTTCCCCTCTTTAATTTTTTGTGCATAGACTATATAAAACTCAAAATGACTCTCTAAAACTTCCGGGTTGTCTCCCTGGCAGCGCTTTCTTTAAAGCCATTAAGCTAGGCATATATTGCTCAAGTAATGGATCCACCCGGATCCCAAGGTATATCAAAGCCAATTTTAATTAACAATGATTTGTGATTCAGTAGTGAGCACAAAGTAACATATATCATGCAACAACAAAGTCTAACTCTCTTCCTATACATCGGCATGTCATAAAAGAACAATTCATGCACACCAAGTAAAGGACAATGCATAGTATAAGCAGTTTATTGCAATTTTATCATATTGGAAGCATAGAGAGGTGGAGATATAGTTCCTCTCTCATAATAATTACAAGTAGGGGCAGAAAGCACATGCATATTATATCTATCAAAATCATCATGTGTAGTAGTAAAACACAACCCATCAATATAATCCTTAATAAGGGCAAACTTCTCCGATATAGTGTAGTCAGGAGAATTCAAAAAGATAATAGGACTATCATGCGTGGGTGCACTAGCAAAAATTTCATGTTTAACATAAGGAACTATAGCAAGTTCATCTCCATAAGCATAATTCATATTGGCATCTTTGCCACAAGCACAGCAAGCATCATCAAAAAGGGATATTTCAAAAGAATCAACGGGATCATAATAATCATCATAGCAATCATCCTTCGGTAAGCACGAAGGGAACTTAAACAATGTATGAGTTGAAGAGTTACTCTCATTAGAAGGTGGGCACGAGTAGCTAATCCGCTCTTCCTCCTTTTGTTCTTCGCTCTCCTCATCATCTTTTTCATCCAATGAGCTCACGGTTTCATCAATTTCTTCTTCCATAGACTCCTGCAAAAGTATTAGTCTCTTCTTGGACAGCGGAGGAGTCCTCAATATTGTTGGGGAACATAGTAATTTCAAAAAAATCCCTACGCACACGCAAGATCATGATGATGCATAGCAGCGAGAGGGAAGAGTGTTGTCCACGTACCCTCGTAGACCGAAAGTGGAAGCATTATGACAACGTGGTTGATGCAGTCGTACGTCTTCACGATCGACCGATCCTAGTACCGAACATACGACACCTCTGCGATCTGCACACGTTTAGCTCGGTGACGTCCCACGAACTCCGATCCAGCAAAGTGTCGAGGGAGAGTTTCATCAGCACGACGGCGTGATGACGGTTATGACGATGCTACCGACGTAGGGCTTCGCCTAAGCACCGCAACGATATAATCGAGGTGGATTATGGTGGACGGGGGCACCGCACATGTGTAAGAGAGATCAATGGTCAACTTGTGTGTCTATGGGGTGCCCCCCACCCCCGTATATAAAGGAGTGGAGAAGGGGGAGGAGGCCGGCCTCCTAGGCGCGCCCCAAGGGGAGTCCTACTCCCACTGGGAGTATGATTCCACCCCTTCCAAGAGTAGGAGTAGGAGAGAAGGAAGGAGGAGCGAGGAGGAAGGAAAAAGGGGGGGCGCCGCCCCCGCTTCCTTGTCCAATTCGGACTAGTGGGGGAGGGGGCGAGCAGCCTGCCCTGGACGCCCCTTCCTCTCTCCGGTATTTGTCCAAACTCACTCGGAACACTTCCGAAGTCCAAACATAGTCATCCAATATACCAATCTTTATGTCTCGACCATTTCGAGACTCCTCGTCATGTCTTTGATCATATCTGGGACTCCAAACTACCTTCGGTACATCAAAACACATAAACTCATAATACGATCGTCACCGAACGTTAAGCGTGCGGACCCTACGGGTTCGAGAACTATGTAGACATGACCGAGACATGTCTCCGGCCAATAACCAATAGCGGAACCTAGATGCTCATATTGGCTCCCACATAATGTACGAAGATCTTTTTCGGTCAAACCGATAACAACTTGGATGCTCATATTTATTGATCATCGGTATCTCAATACCTAGTTCAATCTCGTTACAGGCAAGTCTCTTTACTCATTCCGTAATGCATCATCTCGTAACTAACTCATTATTCATATTGCTTGCAAGGCTTATAGTGATGTGCATTACCGAGAGGGCCAAGAGATACCTCTACGACAATCGTAGTGACAAATCCTAATCTCGATCTATGCCAACTCAACAAACACCATCAGAGACACCTGTAGAGCACCTTTATAATCACCCGGTTACGTTGTGATGTCTTGTAGCACACAAAGTGTTCCTCCGGTATTTGGGAGTTTCATAATCTCATAGTCATAGGAACATGTATAAGTCATGAAGAAAGCAATAGCAACATACTAAACGATCAGGTGCTAAGCTAACGGAATGGGTCAAGTCAATCACATCATTCTCTAATGATGTGATCCCGTTCATCAAATGACAACTCATGTCTATGGCTAGGAAACTTAACCATCTTTGATTAAACGAGCTAGTCAAGTAGAGGCATACTAATGACACTCTGTTTGTCTATGTATTCACACATGTACTAAGTTTCCGGTTAATACAATTCTGGCATGAATAATAAACATTTATCATGAAATAAGGAAATAAATAATAACTTTATTATTGCCTCTAGGGCATATTTCCTTCAAATATATGGTTTAAAATAGGCATTAGAGCATAATTATCATTACAATATTGAAGTATGGCAAAATTTTCAGATTTGTCAAGAGTAGCATCATACTTTTCAATCAAACAAGCAATTTCATAAGCACCCTTAAAAGCAACAAATTCTTCAATTTGTTGAACATCATATTAATTTTAAACACCCTTAGCATATGAAGATACGATTCCATTATCACTAAATCACATTGGTAGGGAAGGTGTTTCTTAGGGTTTTTAGAACAACAAGTAAAATCATATATTTCACATAAATTCCAAGCATAGCATTGCAAACGATGAATTTGATCCAGTAAAAGTTTCCTTATTCAGATATGCAGTGTCGCACATAACAAGCATGCTCATCTAAAGATTCCCTCAACTAAGCTAGTTGGGGTTTCAGCACGAGCACATAGGGATCAAAGATGATCCAAGTAAAAAGCTTCAGGAGTGTGATAGATTTTGAGTGGTTCTTCAACCATTAGTGTAGTAGGTACAACTATATTTTTGGTATTTTGCATTTCCTACCCATAATTAAAGATATAAAACAACTAAGAACAGCAAATAAAAAATTACCTAGTAATAAAGCAAACAAGCACACACGAGAATATTCACCCCACGCTATGACTCCTTGGCAACAGCGCTAGAAAAAGGTCTTGATAACCCACAAGTATAGGGGATAAATTGTAGCATCTTTTGATAAGTAAGAGTGTCGAACCCAATGAGGAGCTAAAGGCAGAACAAATATTCACTCAAGTTCTATTGACCACCGATACAACTCAATGCATGCTTCACATTTGCTTTACCTAAATCAAGTATGAAACTAGAAGGACTTTGTAGGTGTTGTTGGATAGGTTTGGAATAATATAAAGAGCACGTAAATATAATCTAGGGGCTGTTTAGATAAAGAAGCAATAAAGTTAGTATAGCCAGTGTGGAAAAGTGGTGGTAGGAGTTGTAGAATTGTCCCTAAGCAATTGACTACTTTACTAGACCGGTAGCAAGTTTTATGTGGGGGAGGCATAAGCTAACATACTTTCTCTTCTTGGATCATATGCACTTATGATTGGAACTCTAGCAAGCATCCACAACTACTAAAGATCATTAGGGTAAAACCCAACCATATCATTAAAGTATCAAGTCCTCTTTATTCCCATACACCATGACCCACTTATCCGCGTTTGTGTTTCAGTCACTCACGCAACGTAGACAATAAGCAAACCATAAACATATTTCAAACCCTACAGCGGGGATCCCTCACGCTTGCGCGACATGGAGAGCGCCACAGGACAACAACATAACCACAAGCAAATTAAACCAATCATAGAAATTCACCAATTACCGATTGGACAATGAAAATCTACTCAGACATCATAGGATGGCAACACATCATTGGATAATAATATGAAGCATAAAGCACCATGTTCAAGTAGAGGCTACAGAGGGTTGCAGGAGAGTGGAACGCTAAATATTGATGGGGGAATGTGATGGAGATGTTGGTGAAGATGACGGCGGTGTTAGTGTAGATCACGGTGATGATGATGGCCCCCGGCGGTGTTCCGGCGCCACCGAAAGCGAGGGGGAGAGAGCTCCCCTTCTTCTTCTTCTTCCTTGACCTTCTCCCTAGATGGGAGAAGGGTTTCCCCTCTGGTCCATGGTCTCCATGGCGTGGGAGGGGCGAGAGCCCCTCCGAGATTGGATATGTCTCTCTGTCTCTCTCTGTTTCTGATTTCCTGATTCTGCCCTTTCACTGTTTCTTATATATCCGGAGATCCGTAACTCCTATTGGAATGAAACCTTCACCAAGATATTTCTCCAAAAATTATCGTTCTTGCGGCAAAAGAAGAGCATCAACTGCCTTATGGAGTGCCCACGAGGGTCAGGGCGCGCCCACTTGTAGCGACCAGACCTCAAACAGTCTAGTCTCTCTGCATCAGTGTCATCCCTGGATCGGTAATGCTGACACGCACAGTACTTGAGGATTTATAACAGAGTTGCAACCACACACTTATTACATCGAATGTCTCAAAAGAGAACTTATTACAATAATATGGCTTAAGGCCATCTAAAAACGATAACAGCGGAAGGCTTGGAAGATAAAGTGAGTCCATCAACTCCAACGGCATAGCTGAGTGAACGACAACGACCTATGGCACCTTACTCATCGTCTGAAAAGTCTGCAACATGATATTTTGCAGCCCGAAACGGGTCAGCACATGGAAAATGCTGGCAATGTAACACATAGAGTAATGAATAGAATAAATGCTATCACTACATGCATATATGGCTGGTGGAAAGCTCTATGGTTACAGTTTTTGCATAAAGGCAATTTTTTCCTACATCAAAGGAATACAATTTTATTTAACTATCATGGTGGTTGATAAACATTGAGAAGGTTCCTCCAACTCAATCCCAATTAAACATCATCATTAACCCAATAAAATTAATTTAGAGTGATGAGATCAACATGATAATCCAAGATCCAGATACTCAAGATGTCCATAACCGGGGACACGGCTAGCCATGATTAGTTTGTATAATTTGTAGAGGTTTGCACACTTTTCCCCACAAGACTCGAACGCATCCATGATCGGAGGATTTAGGCATAGTCTTTCTGAAGCATTAACTCTCTACTCTAGGTAGACAGTACCACCTACAACCCACTACATCTGCTAGTCTACCTCTTCAAGAGCTCACGCAACTTACTCAACTATGCTAGAGCCCATATTGGCTTGTGGCTGCACACGGTAGTTTCTAGCATGAATAATCTTATGATCCCTTTGAGCCTGGGTGGCGAACCATAGGATGATCACATGGGTACTCCGGGATATCCTAGGACAACAATGGATTCTCCAGGTGCCCTGACAACCACTGGGTACTCCAGGGTGCCTCAACCAATCCACCCAGATGTGTATTTAAGTAGCCACCTTAAGTTAACCATTAATTAACAATACTCACATCTGTCATGGATACACTCACCCAAAGCACGTCTACGAGCATAGCATAGCAATCCTGAGCATAACGTAGAAGTAACTCCCAAAGGTTTGATAATAAAAGGGCAATAGGTTCTACCTCATGATCTACTTCCCAAAACCCACATGTTAAGAGATCCTACTCATGCAATGTTTGAGGATTGTAACTAATGCATAAAAACTAGGTAATAAAGGGGTATGATCAAAGTGTTACTTGACTTGCTGATGATATGCAAAACCTAGGGACTCATAGTAGCACGCTTCGCACTCCGAGTGTTCTATCGTAAAAAAACAATAACATACAATGATCACTCAACTAGAAGAGCGGGTAAAACTCAAATAAAAGATCTAACCAGAAAGTTCAACTGAAGAACTCCGGTTTGCAAAAAGAAACAAATCAAACGGAGCAACGAAACTCAAACTACGAAAGAAACAAGATCCGATTACTAATCTGGACCAAAATCAAATTTTACAGTTCCAAAATCATGTTCAAGTTTGTTAAACAGAAAGAGGGCTTCGAGAGGAAGATCTACGTGCTTGTTTCACCTGATTCCGATAAACGAGCGAAAAGATAAACTAAAATGAAGAACAGGGCAGAAATCGCGTTCGAAAATAATGACGGGAAACCCTGGAAAAAGAAAAACTAGACGAACAGGCTAATGAACGAATGTTTTCTGTCTGCGCTAAACGGATGAACAATGTTCATTAAAATGAACATACGGACAAACATCTGCTATTTAGCTAAACCGAAAAAACCGAACCGATCTAAAAAACTAGATCTAGGGTTTTGAAAAAAACCAATCGGTTTTCCCGAGAAAACCGAGTTGGCGTCGGCGGCTACCTCGGCGGCGGGCGGCGGCTCCTCTGGCAGCGGCGGCTACTCCGGCGGAGGCGGACGGCGGCGGTGGCGGCTCCGGTGGGGCGGCGGCGGATGGCGGCATTGGCGGTGGGGGACAGCGTGGTGGCCACTGGGCTGGCCGCGGCTTATAAAGCCGTCCAGGCGAAGTGTCCGGGTTAGACATGGCCCGTTAGGTCTGTTCATTAATTTTTTTAAATAATCCTAACATGGAAAAACAAATAAAAGAAATAATAAATGGAGTCCAAAAATCCTGAAATAAATTTTCACGGTCCTCTAATAATATTGCAGATAAAATGAACATTTATTTGGGCCTCTAATGCAATTTTGAAAAAAGCATTTTTTTTCTAATTCAAATAAAATAGCAATAAGTCTAAATAAAATTCTTATTTGATTTCCACATTTTTCCTCCAATATTTCTTTTATTTTGGAGAAGTCATTTTATCTCCTCTCTTTTATTTTTAACATTGGAAATATTCAGAGAGAAAAATGATTAAAACCAAATGATCCTCTTTTCAATATTTGATAAAACTCAAATATGAAAATTAACGAAATCCCCAAATCTCTCTGTGGATCCTTGGGTTGCTTAGAATTTCTAGGATCAACCAAAAATGCAATAAAATAAGATATGCAATGATGATCTATGTATAACATTCCAAATTGGAGATTTCGGATGTTACAAACCTACCCCCTTAAGATGAATCTCGCCCTGGAGATTCGTGTTGGCTAGAGAATAGGAGCAGGTGGTCCTTCCGTGGGTATTCCTCTCGTTCACAGGTGGCTTCATCCTCGGTATGGTGGCTCCACTGAACCTTGCATAACTTAATAACCTTGCTGCGCGTGACTCGGCTGGCAAACTCGAGAATCTTCACTGGTTTCTCCTCATAAGTCAAATCACTATCCAGCTTAATCGCTTCCAGTGGCACTGTATCTCTGAGAGGTATATCAGCCATCTCTGCATGGCACTTCTTCCACTGGGAAACATGAAACACATCGTGAACTCCTGACAATCCTTCCGGCAGTTCCAGCTTGTAAGCAACTTCTCCCATACATTCCAAAACTTTGTATGGTCCCACAAAACGTGGTGCTAACTTTCCCTTAACTCCAAAACGCTTAACTCCTCGTAGTGGTGACACCCGAAGGTATACTCTGTCCCCGACTTCGTAAACTGTCTCCTTGCGTTTTGAATCCGCATAACTCTTCTGCCTGGATTGGGCTACCATGAGTCTGTCGCAAATCAACATAACCTTCTCTTCAGACTCCTTAATAAAATCTGGTCCAAACAACTGACAGTCTCCAACTTCATCCCATAGTAACGGTGTCTTGCACCTCCTTCCGTACAAGGCTTCGAAAGTGGCCATCTTCAAACTGGCTTGATAGTTGTTGTTGTAAGAGAACTCTGCATACGGCAAATCGTCGTCCCAATTAGATCCATAATCTAGCGCACAAGCTCTCAACATGTCCTCCAGAATCTGATTGACTCTCTTGGTCTGTCCATCTGTCTGTGGATGAAAGGCTGTACTGAACTCTAGCCAGGTACCCAAAGTCTCATGCAACTGATTCCAGAACTTTGAGGTAAACTGGGTTCCTCTATCTGATACAATGGTCCTCGGAACTCCATGCACACATACGATCCTGGTCATATACTCCCACCGTTCCTTGATATAGGGTGTATAGTTTTTTGTGGAAAAGTTCATATTATAAGGTGTATTCCTTTAGTTGACACTTTTACCCCTCCATAAGCTACAACCCACGCATGACCTTCCTAGAAAAAAGATGGCAAATCCCCATCTCGTATATGCATGTTGTGCATGCGCTGTAGGTTTATTTGGAAATAGAATATTACATGTACTAAGGGGAGAATAAGTGAGAGAGGATATTGTGGGATTTGTTAGGCTAAATAAGGAAGTAAACTGCCTGGGATAGAGAGGATCGTGATTTTCCTATTTTTCTCTCTAGTCTCACATGTTTGCACCAGGGGCTTTTACGTCCAAAACCAACGAGATCTCCCCTCCCAGCCCGTGTGTTAATATTCATGCAAGAAAACTATAAAGCCTATATCAAGGAATGGAGGGAGTATATCTTTGCCAACTTAGCACTAGTATAAGTGGTCTTCACTGGGATGAAATGGGCTACTTTCGTCAAGCGATCGACTACAACCCATATCGATTCATAGCCTGAACGAGTCTTGGCAATCTCGTGATAAAGTCCGTGCCAAGCTTGTCCCACTTCCACTCGGGTACCGGCAATGGCTGTAGCAATCATGCTGGCTTCTGATGCTCTGCCTTCACTCTCTGAGATACATCACATACTGCTACATACTCGGCAATATCCTTCTTCATCCCTGTCCACCAGAAACATTCCTTCAAATTCAAATACATCTTAGTGTTTCCGGGGTGAATTGAATATGGTGAATCGTGGGCCTCCTGTAGAATCAACTTCCTGATCTCGGGGTCATTAGGCACATATACGCGATCCTCAAACCATAAGGTATCGTGCTCATCCTCACGAAATCCTTTAGCTTTGCCTTTGTTCATCCTTTCCTTTATCTCAGCAATCTCCTTTTCAGTCTTCTAAGCTTCTCTGATCTTATCCAACAAAGTGGAATGAATTTCCAATGCTGCTACATAACCTCTTGGAACTATTTCCAAACATAGCTCTCGAAGTTCCTCAGCTAACTCCTTGGGTAATCCTCCGGTCATGAGCATATTGACATAACTCTTGCGACTCAATGCATCGGCTACTACGTTAGCCTTTCCGGGATGATAATGCAACTTCATATCATAATCCTTAATGAGCTCCAACCATCTCCTTTGCCTGAGATTTAACTCCTTCTGCGTGAAGATGTACTTCAAACTCTTGTGATCCGTGTATACCTTAGAGTGGTTTCCGATTAGAAAATGTCTCCATGTCTTCAACGCACGCACTACGGCTGCTAACTCCAAATCATGCGTAACATAATTTTGATCATGAGGTTTAAGCTGTCGTGAGGCATATGAAACAACTCTTCCCTCTTGCATAAGCACTGCTCCAAGTCCTCGACGAGAAGCATCGCAATACACTTGATAATCCTTATGTTGATCTGGAAGAATCGGCACTGGGGTGTAACCAAACATTTCTTCAATTCCTGAAAACTGGCTTCACACTCCTCAGTCCATTTGAACTTGCTGTTCTTCTTTAACAACTCTGTCATGGGCTTTGCAATCTTGGCGAAATTCTCAATGAACCTCCGGTAATATCCTGCGATTCTAAGAAAACTCTGATTTCTACAACTGATGTGGGTGCTACCCATTTAGTCACAGAAACAACCTTGGTAGGGTCTACTGCTATTCCTTCTCCGGATATTACATGTCCGAGAAATCCAACTTCCTTCAACCAAAACTCACACTTGCTTAATTTGGCATATAACTGATGTTCCCTGAGCTTCTCAAGAACCATACGCAAATGCTCCTTATGCTCCTCTTCATTCTTCGAGTAGACCAATATATCATCAACGAACACCACGACGAACTTATCCAAAAACTCCATAAACACCTTGTTCATCATGTTCATGAAATAGGAAGGCGCGTTAGTCAGACCAAATGACATAAGGGTATACTCATATAGCATGTACCTAGTGGTAAAAGTTGTCTTAGGTATATCATGCTCTTGAATCTCAACTGGTGGTATCTTGATCACAGATCGATCTTGGAAAATACCTTAGCTCCTTGCAACTGGTCAAACAAATCATTGATCAGCAGCAGTGGGTACTTGTTCTTGATCGTTACTTCATTCAACCCACGATAATAAACAACCATCCTCAATGATCCATCCTTCTTCTCCACTAGAAGTACTAGACATCCCCAAGTTGATGAGCTTGGTCGAATGTACCCTTTATCCAGTAACTCCTTAATATGCTTCTTAATCTCCTCCAAATCCTTTGCGGGCATCCGATACGGTCTCTTTGATATTGGCCCGGTGCTTGGCAAAAGCTCAATCAAAAACTCAATGTCTCTATCCGGTGGCATGCTTGGCAACTCCTTTGGAAATACATCAGGGAAATCCTTCACCACTGGTACTTCCTCCTGTACAACTCCTGATAAGGAATTTACTTGAGTCCTCTTTGGCACATGCCAGGATACATACTTAATCCTTCTTCCTTCTGGGGTGGTGAGCATAATCGACTTACTGGGGCAATCAATGTTCCCTCCATACTTCGATAACCAATCCATGCCTAATATTACATCCAATCCTTGTGACTCCAATATTATTAGGTCTGAGGGAAACACGTAGTTACCAATCCATAAAGGTAATCGATCACACCATAGGTTGGCCATATACTCTGCTCTTGGCGAGGTTACGAACATGGACGACCTAAGAGCTTGGGTTGGCAAGTGATACTTATCCATAAATCCCCTTGATATGTATGAATGCGATGCACCAGTATCAAATAGAACAATAGCAGTAAATGACTTAACCAAAAACTTACCTTTTACTGCATCTGGCTGCTCTTCAACCTCCTCCACGCTAACGTGGTTCACTTGTCCCTTGTTGAAAGGGTTGGGCTTCTTCCCAGAGCTTCCATTGCCATTACCTTTCTTTGCTTCAGAACACTCCGTGGCGTAATGTCCATTCTTCCCGCACTTGAAACAAGTAATGTGACTTAGATCCTTCTTGGTGGGCGTTGCTGGGTTGGAATGGTTCTGGCCATTGCTTCCTCCATTCCCATTCCCATTCTTAGGGCCACCATGGTTATGTGAACTTCCTCCGTTGGAATTTTTGGGCTCCATGGTTATGGTGAATGTGTCCTCCCGAGTTCGGGGTAATACGAGGCCTCTGCTGAGCTTCTGAACTGTACTTACCTTGTCCATACTTCCTCTTGTGGTTATCTTTCTGTTGCTGCTTCCCTTCAATCATAAGAGCTCTATCTACCAACTCCTGATAGTTGTTGAAGGTTGCCACCATCAACTGCATGCTCAGCTCATCATTCAGTCCTTCCAGAAACTTCTCCTGCTTAGCGGCATCTGTAGCGACATCATCCGGGGCATAACGTGCTAACTTACTAAACTCATCCACATACTGGCCCATTGTGTGTCATCCTTGGTGCAAGTTGTGAAACTTGTGCTTCTTCATGGCCATAGCTCCTACCGAAACATGGGCAATGCGGAAAGCCTACTGAAACTAGGCCCATGTAACAGTGTCAATGAGGTAGGTGGCTGTGAAATTCTCCCACCATGATGTTGCGGGTCCATCAAGATGGTGTCCGGAAAAACGCACTCTTTCCGCATTTGTGCGTCCTGTAGTGATCAGCTCCCTTCCAATCTTGCGGAGCCAATCATCTGCAACAATCGGCTCGGTGCTACTAGAGAACACCATTGGATTCAACCTTAGGAAACAGGCTAAATAATCAACAGGTGGTGGTGGTGATGGGTTGTTGTTGTTGTTGTTGTTGTTGTTGCCTTGGTTCTGATTCTGAACTAACAATTGCATCAGGGTATTCTGCCGCTGGATCAACTGGGTGAGCTCCAGTGGAAAGGCAAATCCATTGTCACGTCTCGGAGGAATCTGATGGGTTTAGAAAAGATGATAAAACAGAATAGAATGATGTCTAAAGGGAAAACACTACCCATATGCACATGAGACAAACACAATCATTTCACTCCAATCAATTCAAATAAGGGCATACAACCGGTCTAACTATCATTACAAAATTGATCGGACTATACTAAATACATGGGGGAATACTACTACTGATATGGTGGTCGACTAGGAGTTTTAATCTCTAGAAGACTCCATGATATCCGCTCCAGCTTCATCAACATAGTCATCATTGTTGTCATCGGGGTCTGAGTCAGCGTCGTCGATGATGATGTAGTCCTCTGAACGAATGTCCTTGGAATCATCGTCATCTCCTCCTAGTGCGGGGTCTCCCATGAATACTCCTAGTTTCCTTGTTAGGTCGTCATTCTTCTCCACTAGTATTGTCATTTCCTCGTCAAATCCATAGCGTGTAGACTTGAGTTCCTCCTCTAGCTCTGTGATCCTGATCATTGCCTTCTTCAGATCTATCATGTCTGCGCACATCTGGTTCTCCTGGCGACAAATGTGCTGGTTTAACTCCTGGATGAAAGCTGCAATAGACTTGTTCTTCCTGGTGCTGGTCATCTCCCATTGCTCATCTCAGCGCCCACATATCTGGTAGAAAGTGTCCTTCAGATCCTTATGGTAAACTTCTCCAATGCATCCCATGGCGATGTGGGCTGCTATGCTCTTTTCTAGACTCCATGTTGGTGCATCAAAGGAAATCTCTATGGGCTCAGTGACTGGCATGAACGTTCTTCCTGGAACTTGAACTCGAATCATCCAACGCTCCTCTTCTAGTAAAGTGGTGATGTAGGTCCAGGTGAACCTTGGTATTCTGATGTTTAGGTACCTAGTGACTTCCTTCAAGTGCCATCCAAAAGGTGTATCTTCATCCGGTTGTGTAAACTTGTTACTTGAGTCCGCCATCCTATAGAGTAGAAAAGGGAGAGGAGTAAGAAATGAGTAGAGAAGAGTGACCTATGGTTTATCTTAGTGGTTGTGTCCTACAGTCAGCGTGTGCTCTGATACCATCTTGTAGCATCCACACCTCAAACAGTCTAGTCTCTGTGCATCAGTGTCATCCCTGGATCGATAATGCTGACTCGCACAATACTTGAGGATTTATAACAGAGTTGCCATCACACACTTATTACATCGAATGTCTCAAAAGAAAACTTATTACAATAATATGGCTTAAGGCCATCTAAAAACGATAACAGCGGAAGGCTTGGAAGATAAAGTGAGTCCATCAACTCCAACGGCATAGCTGAGTGAACGACAATGACCTATGGCACCTTACTCGTCGTCTGAAAAGTCTGCAACATGATATGTTGCAGCCCGAAATGGGTGAGCACATGGAATATGCTGGCAATGTAACACATAGAGTAATGAATAGAATAAATGCTATCACTACATGCATATATGGCTGGTGGAAAGCTCTATGGTTACAGTTTTTGTATAAAGCCATTTTTTCCGTACATCAAAGGAATAAAATTGTATTTAACTATCATGGTGGTTGATAAACATTGAGAAGGTTCCTCCAACTCAATCCCAGTTAAACATCATCATTAACCCAATCAAATTAATTTAGAGTGATGAGATCAACATGATAATCCAAGATCCAGATACTCAAGATGTCCATAACCAAGGACACGACTAACCATGATTAGTTTGTACACTCTGTAGAGGTTTGCGCACTTTTTCCCACAAGACTCGAATGCATCCATGATCGGAGCATCGAGACATAGTCTTTCTGAAGCATTAACTCTCTACTATGGGTAGACAGTACCACCTACAACCCACTACATCTGCTAGTCTACCTCTTCAAGAGCTCACGCTACTTACTCAACTATGCCAGAGCCCTTATTGGCTTGTGTCTACACATGGTAGTTTCTAGCATGAATAATCTTATGATCCCTTTCATCCTGGGTGGCGAACCGTAGGATGATCACACGGGTACTCCGGGATATCCTAGGATAACACTGGATTCTCCAGGTGCCCTGACAACCACTGGGTACTCCAGGGTGCCTCTACCAATCCACCCAGATGTGTATTTAAGTAGCCACCTTAAGTTAACCATTAATTAACAATACTCACATCTGTCATGGATACACTCACCCAAACCACGTCTACGAGCATAGCATAGCAATCCTGAGCATAACATAGAAGTAACTCCCAAAGGTTTGATAATAAAAGGGCAACAGGTTCTACCTCATCATATACTTCCCAAAATCCACATGTTAAGAGATCCTACTCATGCAATGTTTGAGGATTGTAACTAATGCATAAAAACTGGTAAATAAAGGGGTATGATAAAAGTGTTACTTGCCTTGCTGATGATCTGCAAAACCTAGGGACTCTTAGTAGCATGCTTCGCACTCCGCGTGTTCTATCGTAAACAAACAGTAACATACAAAGATCACTCAACTAGAAGCATGGGTAAAACTCAAATAAAAGATCTAACCAGAAAGTTCAACTGAAGAACTCCGGTTTGCAAAAAGAAACAAATCAAACGGAGCAACGAAACTCAAACTACGGAAGAAACAAGATCTGATTACGAATCTGGACTAAAATCAAATTTTATACTACCAAAATCATGTTCAAGTTGGTTAAAAAGAAAGAGGGCTTCGAGACGAAGATCTAGGCGCTTGTTTCACTTGATTCCGATAAACGAGCGAAAACATAAACTAAAACGAAGAACAGGACAGAAATCGCGATCGAAAATAATCACGGAAAACCCTGGAAAAGGAAAAATTAGACGAACAGGCTAACGAACGAACATTCTCTATCTGCACTAAATGGATGAACAATGTTCATTATAACGAACGTACGGACGAACCTCTGCTATTTAGCTAAACCGAAAAAACCGAACCGATCTAAAAAAACTAGATCTAGGGTTTCGAAAATAACCCAATCGGTTTTCCCGAGAAAACCGAGTCGGCGACGACGGCTACCTCGGTGGTGGCGGGATGGGTGGTGGGCGGTGGTTCCTCTGGTAGCGGCGGCTACTTCGCGGCGGCGGATGCTCCGACGGGGCTGCGGTGGACGACGGTGTTGGCGGCAGGGGACGGCGTGGTGGCGGCTGGTCTGACAGCGGGGCCTGGGTCGCGGCTTTTAAAGCCGGCCGGGCGAAGTGCCCAGGTCGGACATGGCCCGTTAGGTCTGTTCATTTTTTTTCAAAAATAATCCTGACACGGAAAAACAAATAAAATAAATACTAAACAGAGTCCAAAAATCCTGAAATAAATTTTCACGGTCCTATAGTAATATTGTGGACAAAGTGAACATTTATTTGGGCCTCTAATGCAATTTTGAAAACGGATATTTTTCCTAATTCAAATAAAATAGCAATAAAATTCTTATTTGATTTCAACATTTTTCCTCCAATATTTCTTTTATTTTGGAGAAGTCATTTTATCTCCTCTCTTTTTTTAACACTGGAAATATTCAGAGAGAAAAATGATTAAAACGAAATGATCCTCTTTTCAATATTTGAGAAAACTCAAATATGAAAATTACCGAAATCCCCAACTCTCTTTGTGGGTCCTTGAGTTGCTTAGAATCTCAAGGATCAACCAAAAATGTAATAAAATATGATATGCAATGATGATCTATGTATAACATTCCAAATTGGAAATTTGGGATGTTACACCACCCCCTCGGGCGCGCCCCCTGCCTCGTGGCCCCCTCGGGCACCGTCTCGCGTTGATTTTTCTTCCCAAAAATCATAAATATTCCAAAAATGTTCTTCGTCCATTTTTATCCTGTTTGGACTCCGTTTGATATGGGGTTTGTGTGAAACATAAAATATGCAACAAACATGAACTGGCACTGGGCACTGGATCAATATGTTAGTCCCAAAAATAGTATAAAAAGTTGCCAAAAGTATATGAAAATTGAATAATATTGGCATGGAACAATCAAAAATTATAGATATGATGGAGACATATCAATCCATTGTTGTCATTCCGTAATGTGGGTCTTCCTTTACGCCGCCTCCTGTCATATTGACCCATTTGCACCGAAACAAAGGGACCTTCAAATTAGGTCCATAGTCAAGTTCCCATATCTCCTCTATGTAACCATAATATGTGTCATATCCCCTACTGGTTGCTGCATCAAAGCGGACACCACTGTTTTGGTGGGTGACTTTTTATCTTGGGCGATCGTGTAAAATGTATTCCCATTTATCTCGTACCCTTTGAAAGTCATTATATTCGAAGATGGTAACTGGCATAGCAGGTACAGGTTATCTTCAATATCAGCGTCATGTATGGCACGTGTATGCAACCAACCAGCGAAAGTCCTCGTTTGTTCATGTGTAATCCGGTCTTTACACTGCTTTGTGTATTTGGAGCTTATAATATTCTTGTGTTCCTCCATATACGGAGCCACCAAGGCAGAATTTTGTAGAACTGTGTAGTGTGATTCAGTGAGAGAATGCCCGTCCATACATATTATTTGATGCGGTCCTAGCGTGCCATTTCCACCCAGTCTACCATTATGCCACGATTCAGGAACATCAATCGGCTTAAGGTCAGGAATAAAGTCAACACAAAACTCAACGGCCTCCTCATTTTCATGGCCCTTGGAGATGCTTCCTTCTGTCCTAGCATGGTTATGAACATATTTCTTCAAGACTACCATGAACCTCTCAAAGGGGAACATATTGTGTAGAAATACAGGACCCAGAATTGCAATCTCTTCGCATAGGTGAACTAGGACGTCCGTCATGATATTGAAGAAGCATGGTGGGAACAACAACTCGAAACTGACAAGACATTGCACCAAATCATTATCCAACCTTGGTATGATTTCTGGACCGATTACCTTCTAAGAGATTGCATTGAGGAATGCACACAGCTTCACAATGACTAATCGAAGGTTTTCCGATAGAAGCCCCCTCAATGCAATCGGAAGCAGCTACGTCATGATCACGCGGCAGACATGAGACTTTACGTTCTGAAAGTTTTTCTCTTCCATATTTATTTTTCCCTTTATATTCGAGGAGAATCCAGACGGTACCGTCATACCGAGCAGGCATTCAAAGAAGATTTCCTTCTCTTCTTTGGTAGGAGTGTAACTGGCATCACCTTGATATATGTTGTC
The DNA here is from genome assembly GCF_002162155.2 of Triticum dicoccoides. NCBI lineage: Eukaryota > Viridiplantae > Streptophyta > Magnoliopsida > Poales > Poaceae > Triticum > Triticum dicoccoides. Next base: position 100,614,890 of record NC_041383.1, read on the forward strand.
CTTTCCGTGCATAAGTTGCTGGTCCTCCCGTGCCTCCTGTGTATCTTTTGTCATCCCATACATGCCCAAGAAGCCAAGTAGGATCACGGAAAGATTCTACGTCACGTGCATCACGTCGATTGCAGAGCAGACCTCTAGGTCTTTCCAGTAGGGCAGGTCCCAAAATATATATTTCTTCTTCCACATGGGTGCGCGTCCGTCAGCGTCATTCAGAACAGATTGTCCGCCAGGACCCTTTCCAAAGATTACCTTCAAATCCTTCACCATATCATGTACATCATCACTAGTACGGTGGCAAGGCTTCGTCCGGTGATCTGCCTCACCTTTGAAATGCTTGCATTTCTTTCTTACGGGATGCCTGCTCGGAACAAATCGACGATGACCCAAGTGCACATTCTTCTTACAATTATCCAAATATATATTGTCGGTATCATTCAAACAATTCTTGCATGTGCGGTATCCCTTGTTTGTCCGTCCTGAAAGGTTACTGAGAGCTGGCCAATCATTGATGGTCAGAAACAGCAACGCATGTAGATCAAATTCTTCCTATTTGTGCTCATCCCACGCACGTACACCTTTTTCATTCCATAGTTGTAACAGTTCATCAACTAATGGCTTTAGGTACTCATCAATGTTGTTGTCGGGTTGCTTAGGTCCTTGGATGAGCATTGGCATCATAATGAACTTCCGCTTCATGCATAGTCAAGGAGGAAGGTTATACATACATAGAGTCACAGGCCAGATGCTATGGTTGCTGCTCTGCTCCCCAAAAGGATCAGTGCCATTCACGCTTAGACCAAACCATATGTTCCTTGCATCATCTGCAAAGTCCTCCCAGTACTTTCTCTCAATTTTTCTTCACTGCGACCCGTCAGCGGGTAATCTCAACTTCCCGTCTTTCTTACGGTCTTCTCTGTGCCATCACATTGACTTGGCGTGATCTTTGTTTTGGAACAAACATTTCAACCATGGTATTATAGGAGAATACCACATCACCTTGGCAGGAATCTTCTTCCTAGGGCGCTCGCCCTCGACATCACCAGAGTCATCACGGCTAATCTTATAGCGCAATGCACCGCATACCAGGCACGCGTTCAAATCCTCGTACTCACAGCGGTAGAGGATGCAATCATTAGGGCATGCATGTATCTTCTGCACCTCTAATCCTTGAGGGCAGACAACCTTCTTTGCTTCATACATACTCTCGGGCAATTCGTTGTCCTTTGGAAGCATCTTCTTTAACATTATCAACAACTTTCCAAATCCCTTGTCAAATACACCATTCTCTGCCTTCCATTGCAGCAATTCTAGTGTGGTGCCACGCTTTTTCTTGTCAGCTTTGCAATTCGGGTACAACAATTTCTTGTGATCCTCTAACATGCGCTGCAACTTCTTCTCCTCCTTTTCACTTGTGTAGTTTCTCTTTGCATCGGCAGTGGCCCGACCTAGATCATCAGCGGGCTCATCTGATGCCTCTTCTTTAGCTTATTCCTGCATTGTCGGCTCAGCTTCTGCCCCCATTGTTGTACCATCATATTCAGGGAACCCATGGCTAGGATAGTTGTCGTCGTCCTCTTCTTCTTCATTGTCTTCCATCATAACCCCTCTTTCTCCGTGCTTGGTCCAAACATTATAGTGGGGCATGAAACCGGACTCAAACAAATGGACGTGAATGGTTCTTGACTTAGAGTAATTCAAATCATTCTTACAGTGAGCACATGGGCAAGGCATAAAACCATCCGCCCGCTTGTTTGCCTCTGCCGCAAGTAGAAAAGTATGCACGCCATTAATGAACTAGGGAGAGCATCGGTCATCGTACATCCATTGCCGTCTAATCTTCATTTACATAGCACCGAAAAGACCAAATTAATACAAATTCATACATAAAGTTCATACAACACTTATTCTCATAAGAAAACATATAAATAACTCTCTAGCTAAAGCATTTAAATGCAACAACAAATGCGATCAAGATCGCAACTAAGGTAACAATTGATCCAACAGCATAATGATACCAAGTCTCACTATCGATGGCATATTTTCTAATCTTCAAGCACATTTTCTCCATCTTGATCTTGTGATCATCGTTGACATCGGCAACATGCAACTCCATTTCCATCTTCTCCCCGTCAATTCTTTTCAAATTTTCATTCAAATACTCATTTTATTTTTCAACTAAATTTAACCTCTCGACAATAGGGTCGGTTGGAATTTCCAGTTCACATACCTCCTAGATAAAAATATCTATGTCAACTTGATGGACATAATTTGTCATAAAAACGAAATGCAACAAATATTTATAAAAGAGAATACACCACATCCGAAACATAACCCGGACCAGGGCCGACGGGGACGGATATCAAAACCATGTCACTATGTATAACAAACAACATACGGGTAATATAATTATACAAGTAACTATATATCTAAATAACACAAACATGATTTTTTTCTTATGTTAAAAAGATAAGAACAAGAGGCTCGCCACAAGGTGGTACCGGCGACGGGACGGTGCGGGCGATCGACGATGGTTAGGACGGAGACAGGAAGGCACTAAGTAAACCACACCTACATATGCAAACTAAGAGTTATTTTGACCTCAAATTGCATATAAATCAAATAAACTACAACATATAATTCCTTCCAAACTAAAAACCCACAAATCACTATACTTATAGAGCATTGCAAGAGCTAATGTAGCAACGAGAGATGAAAGGATAGAGTTGCTAACCTTTGTGATCACTTGGATGGATGGGGTGCCTTCAAATGTCGGGAAATTTTGGCAAAAATGGAGGTGGGAGCTCGAGCATGAGGGGAACAAGACAGAGAGGAGGGAAAAATAGAGCGCTTCGGCTCGGGCTGGAAGAAGCACTATATACAGTGATATATTTAGTCCCGGTTGGCTACACGAATCGCGACTAAAGGTGAACTTCTAGTCCCGTTTCATGGCATGAACCGGTACTATAGGTCATGGTGGGGCTGCAGCCTGTCACCACCTCTTTAGTACCGGTTCATGGCACGAACCGGTACTAAAGGTTCACCACGAACCGGTACTAATCAGAGCACCCACCTAGACGTTGGAATCGAAACTAATGGTCAAGTTAGTGCCGGTTCTATACAAACCGGAACTAAAGAGTTGAACATTAGGCCTTTTTTCTACTAGTGCAAGTATTGATACTTTTATTTTTCATCATGTTTTCTACTATTATTTCTACCGTTTTAAAGGTATACTTCACCTTTTGATGCAATATTCTAATGCCTTTTATCTCCTAAATTGCAAGTTCCATCGCAAGAGTGAGATTACTGACAGCTGGAATCCTGGACCTCAAAAGAGCTACAAAATAGGTAGCTATTCTCCGAAGCTCCAAATGTCTTGAAAATTTACGGAGATTTATTTTGTAATATAGAATAAAATACTAGAAGAAAATTCTACTAGAGAGGACCCATCTGGGACCCATAAACTCATGTGGCGCCCCTAGGGGCACACCATGTGAGCTTGTGGGTCTCACAGTAGGTCTCTGAGGCCCAACTTCTACTTTGTGAAGCCATTTGCTGGAAAAAAAATCAAAAGAAGACTTTCAGGACGAAGCGCCGTCATCTTGAGGTGGAACCTAGGGAGCACTTTTGCTCTCCGGTGGAGCGATTTCGCCAGGGATACTTTCCTCCTAGAAGGGGAAATTGAAGTCGTCGTCATCACCAACGACCATCTCATTGTGAGCTTGTGGGTCTCCATCAAAATCTTCACCATCACCATCTCATCTCCAAACCCTAGTTCATCTCTTGTAATGAATCTTTGTCTCAAAACCTCAGATTGGTACCTTCGGGTTGCTAGTAGTGTTGATTACATATTGTGGTTGATGCTAGTTGTTTACTTGGTGGAAGAGTATATTTTCAGAATATTAATTATATATTATTCTCCTCTGATCATGAATGTGAATATGATTTGTGTGTAGTTCCTTTTGTTCTTGGGGATATGAGAGAAGTCTTATTATAAGTATCATGTGAAGTTGGGTTTTGTTCAATGTTTTGATGATGTGTTATGTTGTTCTTTCTCTAGTGTTGTCGGGTGAATGTCCACTACACGACACATTGCCATACTTGGGCCCAGGGGAAGGCATTGTGGGATTAGTAAGTAGATGATGGGTTGTGAGCATGATAGAAGGTTAAATCCTATTTTATGTGCTATTTCACAAGGGGCTGATTTGGATCCATATGTTTCATGCTATGGTTAGATTTATCTTAATTCTTCTAATGTAGTTGTGGATGCTTGCAAGAGGGGGTAATCATAAGTAGGTTGTCTGCTCAAGTAAGAACAATATCTTAGCACCGGTCCACCCACATAATAACTTTTCAAAGCAGTGAACGCGAGTTAATGAATCTTGATGAAATTAACTAGATAAAATTCACATGTGTCCTCGAGAATGCTTTGCTCACTATAAGAAATACTTCTGACTTTTCCTTTGAAATAAAAAGGATTGGGCCACCTTGATGCACCTTGTTACATTTGGTATTGCTACAAATTATATTTATATCAAACTATCTATCACAACTACTTTACAACATTTGCAGAGAATATCTGGCTGAAAACAACTTGTTGATTCGTTCTGCTCCTCATTGGGTTGAACACTCCTACTTACCAAAAGGACTATGGTTGGTCTCCTATACTTGTGGGTCGTCATGTATTAATGGAGAATGGGCCTAGGCACCACAGGTTCACTAGTGACTTTTCTCTGGGAAATAGGTAGTGGCATGGTAAACAAATTGCTGTCAGGTAATTGATAGATACGTAACATTCATAACTATAATCATTCATGGCGTAATCTCGTATAGACATCATGTCCATGGCAAGTAGACAATAATCCAACTGCTTCTACTACTATTACTCCATCCCAAGGCCGCTATCCAGTATGCATCTCAAAATATCAATTTTAGTGAAAAACAAACTAAAGCAATAAGCAAAATGACATGATGTAGACAAAAACAAACATAGAAATAAGATCAATCTCCGCCGTATTATCCTTAGTAGCAAAAAACACATCACGTGGATTTGCTACTGTGCAAGAGCACCATGAGGTTGAACCCACTACTATTGTAACATCCCAAATTTTCAATTTGGAATGCTATATATTAGATCATCATTGCATATAAAATTTATTGCATTTTGGTTGATCCTAGAAATTCTAAGCAACTCAAGGACCCACGGAGAGAGTTAGGATTTCGTTATTTTCATATTTGAGTTTTCTCAAATTTTGAAAAGAGGATCATTTGGTTTTAATTATTTTTCTTTCCGAATATTTCCAATATAAAATAAAAGAGAGGGGATAAAATGACATCTCCAAAATAAAGAAATATTGGAGGAAAAATATTAAAATCAAATGAGGATTTTATTCGGAGTTTTATTGCTATTTTATTTGAATTAGGAAAAAAATGTGTATTTCAAAAATTGCATTAGAGGCCCAAATAAAAGTTCACTTTGTCCATTATATATGTAGAGGACGATGAAAATTTATTTTTGGATTTTTGGTCTCCGTTTAATATTTCTTTTCTTTGTTTGTCTACGCGGAATCATTTAAAAAACGAACGAACCGACCTATCGGGCCGTGTCCGCCTGGGACACCGACTCGGCTGGCCCTTTAAAGGCCGAGGGCCTGAGCCGCTGCCAGCCCGCCCGCCCCCGCCGAAACCCTAGCCCCACTCCAGATCCGCCGCCACCGCCAGCCAAGCCGCCGCCGCGCGCACACTCGCCGACGCCGCTGACGCTCGCCGCTGATGCTGCTTGCCGCCGCCGCCGCCTGCCGTCACCAAAGCCGCCGCTCGCCGCTGCCGCCTACTCGCCGAGGTAGCTTCCCGCCACCTCCGGTTTCGCTAGTTTTCTTTAGAAAACCGCCCGGTTTTTTTAGAACCCTAGGTTTTTTAATAGATCGGTTTTATTTTTTGTAAGTTTAGTTAATTAGCGGACATTCGTCCATACGTTTGTTTTAACGAATGGTGTTCACCCGTTAGCCGCAGACAATGAACGTTTGTTCGTTAGCCTGTCCGTCAGTTTTCTTTTTCCAGGGTTTTTCCGCGATTATTTTCGATCGCGATTTCTGCCATGTTCTTCGTTTTAGTTTATCTTTTCGCTCGTTTATCAGAATTAGGCGGTTCAAGCTGCTAGATATTTGTCTCGAAGCCCTCTTTCTGTTTAACCAACCTGAACAAGATTTTGGTACTGTAAAATTTGACTTTAGTCCAGATTAGTAATCGGATCTTGTTTCTTTCGTAGTTTGAGTTTGGTTGCTCCGTTTGATCTGATTCTTTCTGCAAACCGGAGTTCTTCAGTTGAACTATCTGGTTAGATCTTCTTATTTGAGTTTACCTATGCATTTAGTTGCGTACTTATTTGTGCTATTGTTTGATTGCGATAGAATTTCCGGAGTGCGAAGCGTGCTACTACGAGTCTCTAGGTTTTGCGGATCATCAGCAAGGCAACTAACACTTTGATCATACCTCTTTACTACCCAGTTTTTATTGCATTAGATCAACCCTCAAACGTTGCATGGTTAGGATCCGATTAACATGTGGGTTTTGGGAAGTAGACGATGAGGTAGAACCTATTGCCCTGTTATTTATCAAACCTTTGGGAGTTACATCTAAGTTATGCTTATATTGCTATGCTATGCTCGTAGACATGGTTTGGGTGAGTGTATCCATGACGGATGTGAGCATTGTTAATTAATGGTTAACTTAAGGTGGCTACTTAAATACACATCTGGGTGGATTGTTTGTGGGCACATGGAGAATCCGATGTTGTCCTAGGATATCCCGGGGTTCCGTGTGATCATTCTAAGGTCCACCACCCAGGCTCAAAGGGATCATAAGATTATTCATGCTAGAAACTTCCGTGTGCAGCCACAAGCTAATATGGGCTCTAGCATAGTTGATTAAGTTGCATGACCTCTTTCAGTGGTGGGCTAGCAGATGTAGGGGAAAGTAGGTGTAACTGTCCATCCAGAGTAAAGAGTTAATGTTTCTGAAAGACTGTGTCTCAGTCATCCGTTTCTCAAACACCAGGTAGTGCGAGAAATCTAACGGAGGAGATCGAGTCTTGTGCGGAAAAGTGCTAAAACCTCTATAGAGTGTACAAACTTCATGGTTAGTCGTGTCCCAGGTTATGGACATCTTGAGTATCTGGATCTTGGATTATCATGTTGATCTCATCACTCTAAATTAATTTGATTGGGTTAATGATGATGCTTACTTGGGATGGAGTTGGGGGAACCTTCTCAATGTTTAACAACCACCATGATTGCTAAATAAAATTTATTCCTTTGTTGTAGGATAAAATTGGCTTTATGCAAAACTGTAACCATAGAGCTTTCCACCAGCCATATATGCATGTAGTGATATCATTTATTCTGTTCATTACTCTATGTGTTACATTGCCAGCATATTCAATGTGTTGACCTGTTTCGGGCTGCAACATATCATGTTGCAGACTTTTCAAACGACGAGTAAGATGCCATAGGTTGTTGTTGTGCACTCAGCTATGCCATTGGAGTTGATGGACTCACTTTATCTTCCAAGACTTCCGCTGTTATCATTTTTAGATGGCCTTAAGCCATATTATTGTAGTAAGTTCTCTTTTGAGACATTCGATGTAATAAGTGTGTGATTGCTACTCTGTTATAAATCCTTGAGTATTGTGCGTGTCATCATTACCGATCCAGGGATGACACTGATTCACAGAGAACATACTGTTTGAGGTCTGGTCGCTACAATATGCTATCAGAGCACACACTGACTGTAGGACACGACCACTAAGCTAAGACCATAGTACACTCCTCTCTACTCATTTATGTCTTCTCTCCCTTTTATACTCTATAGGATGGCGGATGCAAGGAACAAGTTTACCCAACCGGATGAAGATACACCTTTTGGACGACACTTGAAGGAAGTCACTAGGTACCTGAACATTGGAATACCAAGATTCACCAGCACATACATCGCCACTTTACCAAAAGAGGAGAATTGGATGATTAAAGTTCAAGTTCCAGTAAGGATGTTCATGCCAGTCACTAAGCCCATAGAGTTTTCCTTTGATGCACCAACCTGGAGTTTAGGAAAGAGCATGGCAGCCCACATCACCATGGGACACATTGGAGAAGTTTACCACAAGGATCTCAAGGATACTATCTACCAGATTTGTGGGTGTCGAAATGAGCAATGGGAGATGATCAACACCAGGAAGGATAGGTCCATTGCAGCTTTCATCCAGGAGTTAAACCAGCACATTCGTCGCCAGGAGAACCAGATGTGAGCTAGCATGATAGATATAAAGAAGGCAATGACCAAGATCACGGAACTGGAAGAGGAAATCAAGTCAACACATGATGGATATGAGGAGGAAATGACGATACTCGTGGAGCAAAATGTCGATTTGACAAGGAAGCTAGGAGTATTCATGGGAGACCCCGCGCCAGGAGGAGAAGACGATGATTCCATACGTTCGGAGGACTACATCATGATTGACGACACCGACTCAGACCCTAACAATAGCGATGATGACTATGTTGATGAAGCTGGAGCAGATATCATGGAGTCTTCTACAGATTAAAACTTCTAGTCGACCACCATATCGGTAGTAGTATTCCCCCATGTATATAGTATAGTCCGAGCACTTTTGTAACGATAGTTAGACCGATTGTATGCCCTTGTTTGATTGATTGAAGTGATGTTGTTTGAGTTTGTCTCATGTGCATTGGGTAGTGTTTTCCCTCTAGAACTCATTCTATTCTGTTTTCTCACCTTTTTCTAAACCCATCAGATGCCTTTGAGACGTGACAATGGATTTGCTTTCCCACTGGAGCTCACCCAGTTGATCCAGCAGCAGAATACCGTGATGCAACTACTTGTTCAGAATCAGAACCAGGGGAACAACAACAACAACAACAACAACAACAACAACAACAACAACAACCCACCACCACCACCACCTGTTGATCACTTAGCCCGTTTTCTAAGGATGAATCCACCGGTGTTTTCCAATAGCACCGAGCCGATTGTTGCACATGACTGGCTCCGCAGGATTGGAAGGAATTGACTACTACAGGATGCATAGATGCGGAGATAGTGTGTTTCGCCACACACCAGCTTGATGGACCCGCGACATCATGGTGGGAGAATTTCACAGCCACTTAACCCATCGACGCTGTCACATGGGACCAGTTTCCGCAGGCTTTTCGCATTGCCCATGTTTCAGCCAGAGCTATGGCCATGAAGAAGCGCGAGTTTCACAACTTGCACCAAGGAGGATGCACAGTGGGCCAGTATGTGGATGATTTTGGTAAGTTAGCACGTTATGCACCTGATGACATTGCTACAGATGCCGCTAAGCAGGAGAAGTTTCTGGAAGGGGTGAATGATGATTTGAGAATGCAGTTGATGGTGGCAAACTTCAACAACTACCAGGAGTTGGTAGATAGAGCTCTTATGATTGAAGGGAAGCAGCAGCAGATAGACAACCGCAAGAGGAAGTATGGACAAGGGAAGTACAATTTGGGAGCTCAGCAGAAACCCTGTTTTACCCCAAACTTGGGAGCACACGTTCACCATAACCATGGAGGTCATAATGGAGGGATTCCGCATAACCATCGTGGCCCCAAGAATGGGAATGGGAACGGAGGAAGTAACGGCCAGAACCGTTCCAACCCAGCAACGCCCGCCAAGAAGGATCTAAGTCACATTACTTGTTTCAAGTGCAGGAAGAATAGACATTACGCCACGGAGTGTTCTGAAGCAAAGAATGGAAATGGCAATGGAAGCTCTGGGAAGAAGCCCAACCCTTTAAACAGGGGACAGGTGAACCACGTTAGCGTGGAGGAGGTTGAAGCACAGCCCAATGTAGTAATAGGTAAGTTTTTGGTTAAGTGATTTACTGCAATTTTTCTTTGTGATACTGGTGCATCGCATTCATACATATCAAGGGGATTTGTGGATAAGTATAAGGTGCCCACCAAAGATCTTAGAACACCGATGTTAGTAAGTTCACCAGGAGCAGAGTATATGGCAAGCCAAGGATGTTTTGAGATGCCATTGTGAAAGTGCAACTATCCCTAGATGGTTTTGGTAATTCCTAACAACATATAGCTCATTGGGCTAATACTATTCCAAGACAAATATTTCAGGAAAGCTCAATGAATGGCATGGCATGGATGAGGAAAGTGGATCCCTCAAAATACTAAGGATAAAAGGATTGGCTCAAGCTCAAAAGCTCAAGACTCTACATTTTACATTTCAGTGATCCAAGATCACATTGAGTCTATAGGAAAAGCCAATACTATCAAGGAGGGATGAGGTGTTGCTTGATGAGTTTCTTGATCCATAGTGCTTAGTGATATGCTCCAAAAACCCTCAACTACTTTCTCATATCCACATTTGACCTAAACCAAAAGTCAAACTCGGCCGCACCGATTCTTTCTATCTGGCGCCACCAAGTTCAGATGTCATAGCCACTTCCACTAACCCTAGGCAAATCGGTCTCACTGATAGGGATCTCGGTCTCACCGAGATGGGATTGTAATCTCTCTGTTTCCCTTCATAACATTTCGGTCTAACCGAAGTGAGAGATCGGTCCTACCGAGATTGCAATGTAAACTCTCTGTTTCCTTTTCGTAACATTTTGGTCCCATCGAAATGAGCGAACAAGTCCCACCGAGTTTACCTGACCAACTCTCTGGTTAGCTTATTACCAAAATCAGTTTCACCGAGTTTGTGTAATCGGTCTCATCGAGATTACGATGCCCTAACCCTAACCATATCGGTCCTACCGAGTTGCATGTTGGTCCCACCGAAAATCCTAACGGTCACTAGGTTTACTAAATCGGTCTGACCGAGTATGTTGATTCGGTCCCACCGAGATTGGTAAATTGTGTGTATCGGTTAGATTTTGTGTGGAGGCTATATATACCCCTCCACCTCTTCATTCGTGGAGAGAGCCATCAGAACAAACATACACTTCCAACTTACCATTTCTGAGAGAGAACCACCTACTCATGTGTTGAGGCCAAGATATTCCATTCCTACCATATGATTCTTGATCTCTAGCCTTCCCCAAGTTGCTTTCCACTCAAATCTTCTTTCCACCAGATCCAAATACTGTGAGAGAGAGTTGAGTGTTAGGGAGACTATCATTTGAAGCACAAGAGCAAGGTGTTCATCATCAACACACCATTTTTTACTTCTTGGAGAGTGGTGTCTCCTAGATTGGCTAGGTGTCACTTGGGAGCCTCCGACAAGATTGTGGAGTTGAACCAAGGAGTTTGTAAGGGCAAGGAGATCGCCTACTTCGTGAAGATCTACCGCTAGTGAGGGAAATCCTTCGTGGGCGACGGCCATGGTGGGATAGACAAGGTTGCTTCTTCATGGACCCTTCGTGGGTGGAGCCCTCCATGGACTCGCGCAACCGTTACCCTTCGTGGGTTGAAGTCTCCATCAACGTGGATGTACGATAGCACCACCTATCGGAACCACGACAAAAACATCCGTGTCTCTAATTGCGTTTGAATTCTCCAAACCCTTCCCCTTTACATTCTTCCAAGTTGCATGTTTTACTTTCCGCTGCTCATATACTCTTTGCATGCTTGCTTGAATTGTGTGAAGATTGCTTGACTTGTGCTTAGATAGCTAAAATCTGCCAAAGACTAAAATTGGGAAAAGGTTAAGTTTTTAATTGCTCAAGTAGTCTAATCACCCCCCTCTAGACATACTTCAAGATCCTACACATTGACCATAGGTAGGCATGTTTTCCCCTCGAATCAGATAATTCTGGAGTCATAAGGGTTGGATGTGATTCTGGGTATGGATTGGCTATCGATGTATGGAGGAAACATCGATTGCGCTAGTAAGTCAATTTTTCTCACCACCCCAGAAGAAAGAAGGATTAACTTTGTATCCCGGCATATGCTGAAGAGGATTCAAGTAAATTCCTTATCAGGAGTTGTACAGGAGGAAGTACCAGTGGTGAAGGATTTCCCTAATGTATTTCTGGAGGAGTTGCCAGGCATGCCACCGGATAGAGACATTGAGTTGTTGATTGAACTTTTGCCAGGCACAGGGCCAATATCTAAGAGACCGTATTGGGTGCCCGCAAAAGATTTGGAGGAAATTAAGAAGCAAATTAAGGAGTTACTGGATAAAGGGTATATTCGCCCAAGTTCGTCACCATGGGGATCACCAGTGCTTCTAATGGAGAGAAGGATGGATCGTTAAGGATGGTGTTGATTATTGTGGATTGAATGAAGTGATGATCAAGAACAAGTACCCACTGCCGATGATCAATGATTTGTTTGACCAGTTGCAAGGAGCTAAAGTATTTTCCAAGATCGATCTGCGATCAGGATACCATCAGCTGAAGATTCAAGAGCAGGATATACCTAAGACAACTTTTACCACAAGGTACGGGCTATATGAGTATACCGTTATGTCATTTGATTTGACTAACGCGCCTGTATATTTCATGAACATGATGAACAAGGTGTTTATGGAGTTTTTGGATAAGTTCGTTGTGGTGTTCATTGACGATATATTGGTCTACTCGAAGAATGAAGAGGAGCATAAGGAGCGTTTGCATATAGTTCTCGAGAAGCTCAGAGAACATCAGTTGTATGCTAAGTTCAGCAAGTGTGAGTTTTGGTTGAAGGAAGGTGGATTCCTCGGACATGTTATATCCGGAGAAGGAATAGCAGTAGACCCCACCAAGGTTGTCAATGTGACGAATTGGGAAGCACCAACAACAGTTGGAGAGATCCGGAGTTTTCTTGGACTCGCGGGATACTACAGAAGATTCATTGAGAATTTCTCTAAGATTGCGAAGCCCACGACGGAGTTGTTGAAGGACATCAAGTTCGAATGGACTGAGGAATGTGAAGCCAGTTTTCAGGAGTTGAAGAAACGTTTGGTTACAGCCCCAGTGTTGATTCTTCTAGATCAACGGAAGGATTATCAAGTTTATTGTGATGCTTCTCGTCGAGGACTTAGAGCAGTGCTTATGCAGGAGGGAAGAGTTGTTTCATATGCCTCACGACAGCTTAAACCCCATGAGCTAAATTATGCCATCCACGATCTGGAGCTAGCAGCCATAGTGCATGCGTTGAAGATATGGAGACATTTTCTCATCGGAAATCATTGTGAGGTGTACACATATCACAAGAGTTCAAAGTATATCTTCACACAGAAGGAGTTGAATCTCAGGCAGAGAAGATGGTTGGAGCTCATTAAGAATTATGACATGAGGTTGCACTATCATCTCGAAAAGGCTAATGTAGTAGCCGATGCGTTGAGTCGCAAGAGTCATGTCAATACACTCATGACTGGAGGTTTACCCAAGGAGTTAGCAGAGGATCTTCGCGAGCTATGTTTGGAAATAGTTCCGAGAGGTTATGGAGCAGCATTGGAAATCCATTCCACTTTGATGGATAAGATCAGAGAAGCTCAGAAGACGGACAAGGAGATTGCTGAGATAAAGGAAAGGATGAGCAAAGGAAAGTCTAAAGGATTTCGTGAGGATGAGCACGATACCTTATAGTTTGAGGATCGCGTATACGTGCCTAATGGCCCCGAGATCAGGAAGTTGATTCTACAAGAGGCCCATGATTCGCCATATTAGATTCACCCAGGACACACCAAGATGTATCTGGATTTCAAGGACAGTTTCTGGTGGACCGGAATGAAGAAGGATATTGCGGAGTATGTAGCAGTTTGTGATGTATTTCAGAGAGTGAAGGCAGAGCATCAGAAGCCAGCAGGATTGGTTAATGAAGCTAGGCATGGCTTTTATCACGGGATTGCCCAGGACTCGTTCAGGCTATGACTCAATATGGGCTGTAGTCGATCGGTTGACGAAGGTAGCTCATTTCATCCCAGTGAAGACCACTTACACCAGTGCTAAGTTGGCAAAGATATATATGACCAGAATCGTTTGTCTGCATGGAATTCCGAGGACCATTGTATCAGATAGAGGAACCTAGTTTACCTCAAACTTCTGGAATCAGTTGCATGAAACTTTGGGTACCAGGCTAGAGTTCAGTACAGCCTTTCATCCACGGACAGATGGATAGACCGAGAGAGTCAACCCGATTCTGGAGGACATGTTGAGAGCTTGTGCGCTAGATTATGGATCTAGTTAGGACAACAATTTTCCATATGCAGAGTTCTCTTACAATAACAACTATCAAGCCAGTTTGAAGATGGCCCCTTTCGAAGCCTTATACGGAAGGAGGTGCAGGACACCGTTGTTATGGGATGAAGTTGGAGACCGTCAGTTGTTTGGACCAGATTTGATTAAGGAGTCTGAAGAGAAGGTTAAACTCATTCGCGATAGACTCAAGGTAGCCCAGTCTAGGCAGAAGACCTATGCGGATTCTAAGCGCAAGGAGACCGCTTATGAAGTCGGAGACAAAGTATATCTTCGTGAGTCCCCACTTCGAGGATTAAGCATTTTGGAGTTAAGAGAAAGTTAGCACCATGTTTTGTGGGACCATACAAAGTTTTGGAATGTAAGGGAGAAGTTGCATACAAGCTGGAATTGCCAGAAGGATTGTCAGGAGTTCACGATGTGTTCCACGTTTCCCAATTGAAGAAGTGCCATGCAGAGATGGCCGATATTCCTCTAAGTGATACAGTGCCACTGGAAGCGATTCAGCTGGATAGCGATTTGACTTATGAGGAGAAACCAGTGAAGATTCTCGAGTTTGCCAGCCGAGTCACACGCGGCAAGGTTATCAAGTTTTGCAAAGTTCAGTGGAGCCACCATACCGAGTAGGAAGCAACCTGGGAGCGAGAGGAAGACCTACGGAAGGACCACCCACACCTATTTTCTAACCAACCCGAATCTCGAGGGCGAGATTCATCTTAAGGGGGGTAGGTTTGTAACATCCCAAATTTTCAATTTGGAATGTTATATATTATATCATCATTGCATATCATATTTTATTGCATTTTGGTTGATCCTAGAAATTCTAAGCAACTCAAGGACCCACAGAGAGAGTTGGGGATTTCGTTATTTTCATATTTGAGTTTTCTCAAATTTTGAAAAGAGGATCATTTGGTTTTAATTACTTTTCTCTCCAAATATTTCCAATATAAAATAAAAGAGAGGGGATAAAATGACTTCTCCAAAATAAAGAAATATTGGAGGAAAAATATTAAAATCAAATAAGGATTTTATTCGGAGTTTTATTGGTATTTTATTTGAATTAGAAAAAAATGCGTTTTTTAAAATTACATTAGAGGCCCAAATAAATGTTCACTTTGTCCACTATATTTTTAGAGGACAATGAAAGATTATTTCAGAATTATTGGAGTCTGTTTTGTATTTCTTTTATTCGTTTCTCTGTACGGAATTATTTAAAAAAAATGAATGAACCGACCTACCGGGCCGTATCCACCTGGGACACCGACCCGGCCAACCCTTTAAAGGCCGAGGGCCCGAGCCGCCGCCAGCCTGCCAGCCCCCGCTGAAACCCTAGCCCCGCCCCGGATCCGCCGCCGCCGCCCCGCGCACTCGCTGTCGCCGCCGCTGTCGCCACCCCGCCACCGGAGCCGCCACCGCTGCTGCTTGCCGCTGCCGCCCTCCCGCGCAGCGCCGCCTGCCGTCACCGGAGCCGCTGCTCGCCGCCACCGCCCGCTCGCCGAGGTAGCCGCCCATCGCCGCCTGTTTTGCCGGTTTTCTTTAGAAAACCTCCCGACTTTTTTTTAGAACCCTAGGTTTTTTTCTAATAGATCGGTTTTATTTTTTTCGGTTTAGTTAATTAGCGGTAGCCGTCCGTACGTTCGTTTTAACGAACGGTGTTCACCCGTTAGCCGCAGACAGCGAATGTTTGTTCGTTAGCATGTTCGTCAGTTTTCTATTTCCAGGGGTTTTCCGCGATTATTTTTTATCGCGATTTCTATCATGTTCTTCGTTTTAATTTATCTTTTTGCTCGTTTATCGGAATCAGGCGATTCAAGCGCCTAGATCTTCGTCTCGAAGCCCTCTTTCTATTTAACCAACTTGAACAAGATTTTGGTACTATAAAATTTGAATTTAGTCCAGATTAGTAATCGGATCTTGTTTCTTTCGTAGTTTGAGTTTCGTTGCTCCGTTTGATTTTATTCTTTTTGCAAACCGGAGTTCTTCAGTTGAACTTCTTGGTTAGATCTTCTTATTTGAGTTTTACCTATGCATTTAGTTGAGTACTTATGTGTGCTATTGTTTGATTGCGATAGAATTTCCGGAGTGCGAAGCATGCTACTACGAGCCTCTAGGTTTTGCAGATCATCAGCAAGGCAAGTAACTCTTTCATCATACCCCCTTTACTACCCAGTTTTTGTTGCATTAGATCAACCCTCAAACATTGCATGGTTAGGATCTGATTAACATGTGGGTTTGGGGAAGTAGACGATGAGGTAGAACCTATTGCCCTGTTATTGATCAAACCTTTGGGAGTTACATCTACGTTGTGTTTATATTGCTATGTTATGCTCGTAGACGTGGTTCGGGTGAGTGTATCCATGACAGATGTGAGCATTGTTAGTTAATGGTTAACTTAAGGTGGCTACTTAAATACACATCTGGGTGGATTGTTTGTGGGCACCTGGAGAATCCAGTGTTGTCCTAGGATATCCCGAGGTTCCGTGTGATCATCCTAAGGTCCGCCACCCAGGCTCAAAGGGATCATAAGATTATTCATGCTACAAACTCCCATGTGCAGCCACAAGCTATTATGGGCTCTAGCATAGTTGATTAAGTTGCATGACCTCTTTTAGTGGTGGGCTAGCGGATGTAGGGGAAAGTAGGTGTAACTGTCCATCCAGAGTAAAGAATTAATGTTTCTGAAAGATTGTGTCTCGGTCATCCGTTTCTCAAACACCATGTAGTGTGAGAAATCTAACGCGGGAGATCGAGTCTTGCGGGGAAAAGTGTGCAAACCTCTGCAGAGTGTACAAACTAATCATGGTTAGTCGTGTCCCCAGTTATGGACATCTTGAGTATCTGGTTCTTGGATTATCATGTTGATCTCATCACTCTAAATTAATTTGATTGGGTTAATGATGATGCTTAATTGGGATTGAGTTGGAGGAACCTTCTCAATGTTTAACAACCACCATGATAGTTAAATAAAATTTATTCCTTTGTTGTAGGATAAAATTGGCTTTATGCAAAACTGTAACCATAGAGCTTTCCACCAGCCATATATGCATGTAGTGATAGCATTTATTCTGTTCATTACTCTATGTGTTAGATTGCCAACATATTCCATGTGGTGACCCGTTTCGGGCTGGAACATATCATGTTGTAGACTTTTCAGACGACGAGTAAGATGCCATAGGTCGTTGTTGTGCACTCAGCTATGCCATTGGAGTTGATGGACTCACTTTATCTTCCAAGCCTTCTGTTGTTATCATTTTTAGATGGCCTTAAGCCATATTATTGTAATAAGTTCTCTTTTGAGACATTCAATGTAATAAGTGTGTGATTGCTACTTTTTTATAAATCCTCGAGTATTGTGCGTGTCAGCATTACCGATCCAGGGATGACACTAATGCACAGAGATCAGACTATTTGAGGTCTGGTCGCTACAACTATGCACCACTCCTCTAAAGAACAATTGATCTATCTTGTCTAGAGAAGACAAATAACTCAGAAAGCATACATAGCTACTCAATCATACAACAAAGAAACTTCTGAAGATTCAATTATATTCAATGAACAATCTGATCACAAATTCAGAAATCATCGAATCCCAGCAAACACACCACAACAATTAAAACGCGTTGATTGTAGAGGAGATCAATGTATTGAAGATCCAAAAGAGAAAAAGGGAGAATAAGCCATCTAGCTACCACTATGGACCCGTAAGTCCTAAAATAACCAGTGACACATCATCATGGAGGCAACAAGGTTGATGAAGAGGCTTCCCGTGGTGTCTTCCCTCTTCGACAGAGCACCAAAACATGGATCCTGATGGGATCGCATCAGAACAAAGGCTCGCGGTGGAAATATTTTTTTCTGGTTCGCTTCTGAGGGTTTCGAGATTTATGTGAATTTATAGGCCACAAATTAGGTCAAACGGAGGCTTAGGCGGCACACATGGGCAGGTGGTGCGACCCCCTGGCTACACCACCAGGCCATGTGGCTGCCCCGTAGGTCCCCTCGACCTCTCCTAAAGCTTATAGGGTCCTTCGTTGGCTAGAATTTCTTTCAATATTTGGCATCATTTTTGGACCTTCGTACATATGGATTTTCCGTGAAACCAGAAATAAGCAAAAAAACAGGAGCTTGCATTGGACACTAAATTAATAAGTTAGACAAGAAAAATAATATAAACCATATTAAAGTGATAATATAATAGTATATAAAAAAATATAGATATGTTGGAGATGTATCAATGGCACTGACCTATCTTTTATAATAAGTTGCCAAATTGTTCTAGGGTTCACTATTTATGTGTTGTCCATTGCAATTCTTTTCTTGAGCATGAATCTAATGGTGATGTGGTCATGTTGTGATAGTAGATCACGATAAAAAAATTGTAGTGGTCACAGCTCTGATTATGTATGTCATTTAGTTTTTGGCCCTTTAATTTTAGGAACTAGAGGTGAATCATTCTATCTTTGTGTTGTTCATTGAATTTGTAAATCGTGCTATTCATTAATTTTGCAAAGGTTACTGAACATGTATAGTAGACACTGACGATTAATGTCGATAAGGAAGAAATTTAACAATTTTAACCATCGGATAAATTTGTAGACTATTGCCGAAGGGGAGAAACTATGGAATATTTTAGTGGGTAGATCAAGAGTGGCCGGACTCACAAAAAATACTCTCCATAAGTTAAGAGGTTTGTATGAGGAGAACAAGCATACTAATAGGCTGGAACATAAATCTAGTGTCCACAATGTTATGGAAGAGAAAATGATAATAGAGGACAACCATGCCAAGTTGGTTGTGGATTTCCCAGGAGAGGAGTGCTCAAGAATACAACTATCCATAGAGTTGGAGGGACAATGAAGAGAGAAGATATTTGTTCTGGACAGCAACATGTGAAATTTGAAGAAAGAGCTTGGTGCAATGGAGGCTGAGAACGCTAAACTGAAGGAACGAGTTGGCATGTTGAAGCACACCCAGGTTGCTCAAGCTAATGTCATTAGGAATTTGAAGTTACACATCTGAAAGAGAAGGAAAAACTCAACACTTAGAGGAGGAACTTGGAGTTTTGCATTGTCGACCTCATGAAAGCCAGTCAAAAGAACAAGATCAAGCTCAAGGGCACCAAGGCCATTTGTGATGAAGAATAAGATATAATCTGATTGTCTTGGTCATTATGTATCTTTTGAACAAAACTTTAGTCTGAAACTTTAATATGGCTTGTTAGATTGAGTATGTGACCTACGGTGTGTGATGAGTCCTCTGAACTATGTTTAGTTTGAGTATGTGAACCTTCTTGATATGCTTATGAGAACTAAGTTAGTTTGAGTGTGTGAACCTTCTTGTAATTTAAATAGGATGTTGTTGGATGCATTAATATTAGGTCTTCCATCAACACTGATACACCCTAGATGGTTAAATTAGGGTTTTAGGTGTTCCATCGACGTTGATGCACCCTAGATGCTTAAAGTAGGGTTTGTGGGGTTCCATTGATGCAAAAACATCCTATATGGTTAAATTAGGGTTTTACATGTTCTGTTGACACCGAGGCACATGATAAGTCTCAAACATATCTACAATTTTTAATTTTTTCATGGCATGCTTATATCATTTTGGCAAAGTTTTGACACTAATTTTTATTATTTTTCTGGAATAACCTATTAATTCAGTATGTAGTGCTACTTGTTGTTTTCTGCATGTTTTTATATTTTTAGAAAAATCTTGAGCTAAAAAATCCAGAACAATCAGGAGAAGTTCTATATGGGGAAGCTTGTTACTTGGCATGCTTGGGTTCAAGCCCTCCGAAGATCATGTTTACATGCCAGACGTCCTTTGGGGATGTTTTTTTGCCTTGTCTCGCCTAAGGCGCCACCTTTGCCCGTGGGACGCAGAAGAAGGTTCCTCGGCGGAGTGAGGGCACTTTCATTTCTTACGAGCCTTCGTGCAAGGTTTCTAATGAAGTCCCTGAATGTTTCTCTTTCTTGATGAACACACTTTGAGCATTAGAAATGAGCTTGTTCATATGTAGCACGAGCCGAATGGCATCCGCGATGGCGTGAATTAGACTAGTAGGCCTATGCTCAATGTTAACTTCCACCTCTGCTTTCTTAGGCAAGGGTACAAGATTTGCGGAGTTAAGAAGTACTCTAAAATTTGGATAAATATTGGGGGGGGGGGGGTCCAGAATAGGTAAATGGCTTCCATTACGTCCTGTTTACCCGGATATTTTTTTTCTTTTGGAAAAGGTGCCGGTAAAGCCATCCGGACCGGGTGCCTTGTCTCCCGGATTTCGGTTGACGGCATTTTCCATAACGTAAGAATAGGTAAATGGCTTTCATAACGTCCTGTTTACCCATATATTCTTTTTATTCTTTTGGAAAAAGGCGACGGTAAAGCCGTCCGGACCGGGTGCCTTGTCTCCCGGCTTTCGGTTGACGGCATTTTTTTCCACCTCCTCGGTGAAACGGTTCGTCAATGCCCTGAAATTCAAGCCCTCTACAAAGATCTTGGGATCAAAATCGCTTCTCCAATGTGATTGGTAGACAGAAATCTTTTTACTTATCAAATTTCCATATCCTTTTTATTCGCAATTTTTTTCCATATCCTTTTGTTTAGCATCCTTCCTTGCCTTAATTAATTAGGTTATAAACGTTCTCATGTCCGATCACAGCCGGATCATCCTGCCAAGGAGATGGTGGCACAGAAACAGCAGCACGTTGGAGTGAGCTGGAAGCCGCGTGAATCGTCACAAACATCGCTGCGGCACACAGCCTTGAGCTGGACCCGGGCCGGGTGACGGCGGTGCCCAGGGGCGGAGCCAGGAATTGGGTATAGGGGGGGCGAAGAAAATACCAAGACCGTACAAGAGATGTAACCTAAAAAGATATTTATTATTAATATAGCATCGATGTAAAAATGCGGTGAATATATGTTTTGCAATTGAAAATAGTATATTTTATGTACTAATTTTGACAGATATCTATGTCAACAAGGTCCATCGAAGAAGTTGTCAATAATCTAAACAATGTTTGTAGTTATTTCCTTGATGTATATACAATAGATTTGCATTTTCAGTGGTATAAGTGGAGGGTAAAACGAACGACTTGAATAATTCGGTGGTATCTTCCTCCGTGCTTTATGCAATTCTAGTCTAGTGACTCAACTATGGGACCCTCAGTTATATAGTTCGCAATTGATCGAAAAGGCAATTTCAATAGATGGCTTGTATAACTACCTGCAGATTTACTGTATTGTAGTATACCTTGGGACTCAGGCTAGATTAGAGTCATGTTGTTGCTCTTGAACCGTCGAGATTGGAGATTCGGACAGCCGGGGACCTTCGCCAATTGGATCGGCTGGTAATAGTCTTGTACCGGCGTGCAGCAACCGCAGTTCACCGGTAAGACAATCACCAGCGTGGACGCTCGCCATGTCTGATACTCGAAGAAAACCTAGCGGCTAGCGTAGACGGTGGCGGCGAAGATCGAGGATGGACGATGGACTTCCAAAGGCCAAAGAGAACAGGAAGCGAACGGCACGCACACACGT
The DNA here is from genome assembly GCF_002162155.2 of Triticum dicoccoides. NCBI lineage: Eukaryota > Viridiplantae > Streptophyta > Magnoliopsida > Poales > Poaceae > Triticum > Triticum dicoccoides. Next base: position 100,636,605 of record NC_041383.1, read on the forward strand.
ACGTGCAGAATCGAAGACCTATGGGCTAATAGATCTGGGCTTGGCCCATTCCATCACGTCCGTGGTGTGGGTGTTTGCATGTGGCCATGTATTAAGGCCGAATTTCTCCTAAAACTAAGGCTAATTAGGCATCAAATCAGCAG
>NC_041383.1:100636922-100651130 GCF_002162155.2 Triticum dicoccoides
GCCCCTGGCGGTGCCTCGTTGCTCACCGTCCAAAACGAAGACGGGGGTGGGACCCACGTAACCGGCCACGCAACGGAAGGCCACGACCGTTGCTACTTTCTACGGGATGGATCAAGTCACCGAAATCTTTCCAGGAGTTACTCAACTGAAAGAGGCTTTTTGTAGGCCACTAGCAAACAATATATCCTACGGGCAGGGGCAGTAGCGCATACTACTAGTACTATGATAGCACTAGCGAACACACCCGTTTCCTGGCAGTGGATTTGCACCCTTCACGCACAAATAGCACTACGCCCGTGCCCGGACAAAAAGAGCAAATTATCTTTCTTACTTTTGGCCACAAAAAAGAGAGAGCAATCAAGCAAAAAGGATGGTACTAGATCAGCAGCATATGCTTAGGTGAGAAGGGTTTTATATCTGCCATGCATTTCCATTTCGTTTCTGCCCTTTGGGACCAAGCAAATCGATCGGTCCCTGGCCTCGGCCTGAGATCGTGGCAGACCACAGCAATATAAAAATCACGTTTAAAATTGGCCGGCTTTGGAGTAAAACATCTCCAGAGAATCTCTCTCTTCCTCTCATATGCTGTGGGGTTTTCTATGTCACGTTGGGGGAATTTAATGCCAACGAGACTTTCATTTCAATCCATATCCGTGATCTCTGAGGAAGCAGGTACAGTGTTGCTGTCGAGGAATGATAAGGAAGACTTGTCTGCTTCCGGAAACTGACAACGTGGCCGGCGACAGGGACTCTAAGTCTGACCGATGATTCCCCGTCGAGATTCCCCGTATATTTGTGGATCGATATTCGCCGTCGTGCAGCTTCCAGCACCGAACCCATGAGCAATTTTGGAAGTGCTAGCGGCAAAATAGCTTGGTAATTATCGACCATCAGTTGATGATCGCATACATGTATAGCATTATCTTCTTCGGTGTTGTTCTGAACCCACAGGTTTCTGAATTGCAGTGTGCGAGGAAACGCTTGGTTTTGGTTGAATATTGTGCTAATTACTTCACATACAAAATTCAGATGACCATTCCTTTTTCGTACTAGCAATCTACTAGGATGCATTAAAGATATGGGATAATATTTCAGCTCAGAAAAGGCAGCTAGGGCATGGATAGGCGAAGAAATGTCCAGGAAACTGCATACGTTGCAATTGTATCTACTCACAGATATGGCATGATTTGCTGAATTAATTACACGCGTATATTTTTCCAGATACTCATGTGACTTGTGATTGGACCAACCACGGCAGCATACCCGTTCGCCAACGCCCGACATAAGCATTTGGCGCCTCCGCAGCGTCATGGCCGAATTTTTCCGTAGCCCCACTACACAATCAAATTGATTATACGAGACAGGAACGATAATTCCAAGTGCATTTAATGCACTTAAGATTTAGTCTTTGCGTAGGAGTACATAAATAAGTGTATATCCTGGCCGATCCGAGCACTACGCTTCAAGATTTAAGATCGTTGATAACATACTACTCCCTCCTTGCATAATATAAGATCGTTTTTCAAGCTAGTTGTAGGACGGAGGGACTTATTATTGATAAACTTATATCAACGGCAGACTTTTCTGTAAGATAAACTTGGGACAACCGTAAAACGGATCCGGACTACTCGTGTAAAAGAAAACGGTCGCAATTTCTCAAAGCATTTTCTCTGAGCAAAATGCAAGTGGAATATATGGTGGTACATACTGTTCTGCACTGTCAAACATTTGGATTTCTTCCCCTGGACAAAGTCAAATCAGTTTGTACTTTACTATCAAGAGTGCTTCGGTACAACCCCCCTAAAACGTATAGTGGATAGTATGGTAATTTCACATTAGGTATAGGAATACCCACCCGACGCCGTACGTCCGCGCGCGACGTCATACGCCTGCCCGCGTATGCCGCACCCGTCGCTGTACGTACGCCCGCCCGCGTATGCCGCACCCGTCGTTGTACGTATGCCCGCCCGCGTACCCTCACCCGTCGCCGTACGTCGCCGTCGTACGCCCGCACGTCTCGACGTTGGCATCGACAGTTGTTGGAGGAAAAAAAAGACACAACTCTGAACCCTAACGCATCCACGCCGTCTCCACGTCGGCCCCCATCTGCGCGAAGTCGCCGTCGCCCGGGCCGCCGCCCAAACAGGCCGCCGCGCATGCCCCGGCGCCGTTACCGCTGCCGCCGCGCGTGCCCAGGCTCCGTTGGCGCTGCCGCCGCGTTCCATTCCCGTCGCCCAGATGGCCGCCCACCCGCGATCTACATCGCCGCCTCCCTCCGCGCAGTACGCCTGCTACGACCAGCCATCGTCCTCACGCCGTCGACACCTGCCTCCGCCGGCCAGCAACGTCAGGCCGTCATCACGTTCGTTATCGGAAGAAATGGATCCGGCTGAAATCCTGGACGCCGTGCAAGAGGTTGGTTAGAGACATCATTGTGCTTGATGAAATAATTGTTTTAGGGATGATGTTACACGGTGTTTGATTGATCGTACAATTTTTTTTAACTATGTATAGTTAGAGGAGGAGGGTGATTATGATGGCAATGATTACGACGAGGACAACGAAACCTCGTCATTGAATATGGATGAACCTGCTGAGGAGAATTACATGAGTTTGGATGAATCTTATAGTGGCAATGTAAGTGTGATCAAGGTTGATAAAAACAATAAATATGGTAGACCGCACGGAAATTTTCATAATTTTTTGCATCATGCATCGACATGGCGATGATGATGATGATATGGATATAGATGATTCATTTGCCGAAAGTGCACTCCGGTTATGTCATAAATAAAATCAGAGAAGAAATGACATAATAACCATATTAGCGCTTACATGTTTTTTTTGCAATGCGCATAGATGGACGAGGACGGGGACTTTGTGAGGAATATTGTGGACGATGAAAGTGACAAATCGCACGTTGATGCATCTCATGATGACAGCTCTAGCAAAGTAAGTTTTCAAACTTACATCACTACATTATTACATATTAAAATAATAACTGACTGACATAAATGGTTTAATGCATTAATTTACAGGGACATTGGACATGCATTGGAAGGTCATGAGGAAGACGTTCAAGTCACTAGGAGAGGCTTACAATTTCTATAGCCAGTATGCTTACGAGCGTGGTTTCAGCGTAAGAAAGGACTCACTGAAATATTCGAAAGGTCTTGAGGGAACTACACGCTTGAGAAAGTATCGGTGTGCGAGAGCTGGGAAACGACAGGCAAAACTTTGTACAATGGAAGGCAGGACCCGCAGACTGAGAGGGGAGACTCGTTGCTTCTGTGATGCGCATATAACTTTGAAACTTGATAAAGAGCATGACGTTTGGTATGTCAGCAGTTTCAATGATGATCACAGTCACGTTCTAGCTAGACCAGATGAAGTCACGTTTCTTCGCTCTCATAATCAGATAAAAGAATATCAGAAAGCTGAGATCTTAACCATGGCAGGTGCTGGAATCAGGAAACATATGATTTATGATCAACTCGTCAGTAGGTATGGGTCATATGCAAAGGCTGGTTTTGGGAGGAAGAAGCTTTATAACATGTGTTATACAGAAAAAATGAAGTTGCTTGCACAAGGTGATGCAGACACTGCCATTGGGATCATGATGACCAGAAAAGAGAGAGATCCAGATTTCTTCTTTGAGCACACCGTCGATGATGAAGGAAGGCTGAAAAACATATTCTTGTGTGATTCTCAATCACGTCGAGACTATGTTGACTACGGTGATGTGACAGTCTTCGACAGCACATACAGGATGAATAGGTATGGCATGCCATTTATACCTTTTGTCGGTCTGAACAACCACCGTTGCACCACGGTATTCGGTTGTGCTCTTGTGTCTGACGAGACGGAAGATACATATGTCTGGCTGCTTCGGACATTTTTGAGGGCTCATTGTCAGAAGAGGAGCACTTGCCCGACGGAGCGCGCGACGACCGGCTTATATACCCAGCGACGCACTTGCAGTCGAACATTTCGATTAAACCGCTATGCCACCCGTCGTCCGACGCTGCCCTGTTGGACAGTGTCGTCGGTCCTGTCTGACATCAGACTAGCCGGCGCACCTGTCGGGCAATTTTTTTTACAATGGAAAACTAAGAACGTCGGTGTTATAAGCGATGGCGTCAGTGCTTTCAAAATAAAACATAAGAACATCGGTGTTACATGCATAATAAATACATGTGCATTTTTCTTAACATTCAGCAGTACAGGAAAACATGGACTGTTATATCCAAACAATTTGACGACCACAGAACTATGAATATGAATATGAAGATTTCAAATTGAAAGACAATGGCTTGAAGACAACATAATAATCCAAATGTCATTATCGCCTTAATAAATATTCAAAATAGTAGTGTCTCCTTCGTCACAAGATATCAAAGTCGAAATAAATGTAAACATTATTTGAGCCTACAAAATTTTCTAGTACAAAAATTTTGCCACATTTATTTCTTCTTTGCAAGCCGGGTAACTTTGTCCTTCACATCGTTGAGCGTATTTCCCTCCGCAAAAATAAGCTGCGCAATCATTAAGTCCCTCGATTTATCAATTGACCCCTGTTAGAACTTCATATTAGTACAATTTAAATAGTATTACATAATGAATATAATTCAATATAAGCATTTGAAATAAAACCAGACCTAAGAAAAATGGCTTGTCCATTCTTCACCGTTACAATATTGAAAGCATCGAAGAACAAATATTCCACATGAATTGCTGGTCCATACAAACAATGGTTCATAAGTTTGCATTTCAGGTAAGATAAGCATCGAAGAACAAATATTCCACATGAATTGCTGGTCCATACAAACAATGGTTCATAAGTTCGCATTTCAGGTAAGATATTATAACAATATGAAAGTATTTACTCACCCGTATTCTTGTTGTGGCATCTTATACGTTTTGATAGGCCAGTTAGATACATCCGGATAATTCACAGCACCGCTAGCATTCGCATCACGCATGTCATATCCAAGTTGTTTTCTCTGTTCATATAGATGATAGCACGAAAAGAATTTAACATAGTTCAGTTACTAAATGATAGTTTCAATATGCTCATGTAAATTTATGTCGTACCAGCTCCTCAACTTTTTCTCTAATTTCACTGTCAAGTTCGGGTCCCATCAAAGAATCAAGAACCTGAAACTCTTTCTTGCGGTGATGCATTGCAACCGAAACCCAGTGGGTATTTCCCTTATTAAGAGGAATATAAAGCTGCATCACAACGAAAATATGATGCAATCAACACATACCCTCTTATTATTTATATCCCATATATGCATACATTAAGGCAGTTGAACTTACCTTATCTTTTTTAAAATACTCATCAGTGCATCTATTCACGGGTCCATTCTTCTTCGCCACAACTTCGTTCTCATTTCTCCCTGGCTCGGTGTCCGATCTAATTTCAAGCAACCAATTGACCAGATAAGTTGGCATTATATGACGATCGTCACCAACAACTCCCAACAGATACGACGAATAAGCATTGATAACCTGAAACTAATTTATATGATGTATAACAATTCCAATTTGCATTGAAAGATAATATAAAGCACAACAATAACTTACATCACCGGTTAGCCATTGATGGTCAAGAATTGTACAAGCCCTCTCTGCACTGAGACCTTCGCGCATGCCACCATTGAATATTTCCTTCTTTCTATGTTTTGCTGACCGCTCATAAGCACGAACAAACTTAACACTAGCTTTAATCACATTGTATTCATCTTGAAAGACTTCTTTCTCGAATAGTTCTGCAATACATGACGGTAAGATGTTAATAAGTCAATGATAAGTACAAGGTTCAGCTAGAAAACAATATGATAAAACTCACTTGCTTTTGCTGTACGTTTTGCACGCTTTGTAGGTATAACTGGAATATAAGGACACTTTACTAGGTTTGATAGCCTCCGCTTCCGTTTCCCTACACCCTCCTTTTGTACCTCATCTGCTCCAATACAATCTACGGATCCACGTGATGCGATTTCATCTGTTCCTAAAGATGTAACGGATTTCTTGTTAGATTCCTCAGGAACTTCGAGAGGATCTTCTTTATGACCCTTGAAACTATCCCAATATTCAGGTGTGCAATAATAAGGTGTCTTCTCTTCAGAATCATTAATAAAAATTCTTTACGAGGTTTCCCATCATAGTTTCTACTTTCACTATTTTCACCATACTCATTCTCTTCTTCTTTTTCAATATCACCGGCTTTGTAGAATACAGCGCTTTTGTTCATTTTCTCTATGACCCTCTGTGATTAAAAATTAGTTGTAATTAGTTATGTGACACATAAAAAAACATAGTGAACGGCAAAATCAGAAAACTTGTACCTGTGCGCATAGCTCCGGCATACGAAGCATATCCTTACGAATGTGCTTCAGCTCAGTAAAAATCCGATCCATCATAGTGTTCTGGGTAGCTGAAGCCTCAGATGTACTAACGCATGTTCTCCTTCCAGTAATGTTAGACTTTCTCGTACTGGATTTCTTGTTCTTTTCAGCCTGTTCCATTCTAATTTTGTTTAAGCGGTACTCTTCAGTAATGGTGTCATCGATCTACAACTTAAAGAATCATACAGGCATATTTAATTAATAATAAATTGCAGACTTTAAATGGACAAATATTTATTTAACATATTACCATTCCAACACCACGAACATATTGAAAGTCGTACTTGTCTCTTTTCTCCGCTACCGCTTCTGTCCAATTCCTCATCAAGGGGCTCAACAGCGCTAAAGGATCGTACTGTCGACCGGTGCTTGGCTGCACATTCTCCCAATATAGATACTGCAAAACAAACAAACAACCATTTAGCATGTGTTACAGTATTACTACATAAAACAACTATTCAATTTAAAAAACAAATTATACCTGCAGAAGTGCAAGGTTGCCACCATTCCCTAACACGACCGGGTTGCAAGACCATACCAATCTCCGACAAACAAAACTGCAAAGTGAATGCGTTCTAGTTGAACTTTTTTATCTGCCTGACATCTTGCACTAGTGCATAATAATTCTTCGAAATGTACTCATCAGACGCTGGTGCAATTATAGTCCCTAATAGGATGAGAAATGCCATCCGAACAATTTCATTCGTCCGCGTTTTTATTTCTCACAATCTTCTCAATAAGATCATCAATCAATATTTTACCATTCTTCTTGTTAACAAAACTAGCTGGAATTTTTTTAATTGATTTGCCTTGGTCCATACTCAAAAAACTAGAAACGTCAACTCCTTCATTCTTCAAACCAAATATAGCGAACACATCATCAGGCCTCAGTGAAATCAACCCTTTTTTTTCTGCTGCCTCTTGCACCATATATTTTTTACTACTAGGATTGTAACCTTGAATCATAAGCGCAAGCAAATTATCACGCATCATGACCGAAGGTATTCGTAACATGCCCTCCATCTCCGTTTCGTAAAACGTAAATCGCTGACTCGGTGTTAACTTATTAACAAGACTAACCCACTTTTCTACGGAACATGCAATCACACCATTGATGTCCATACTGCATATAATAATATCTATGTGACGTTGCATGCAGCTAATGTGATATATACTGTTGAAAATATTAAAAGAAATACCTGCCCGACGGCTACTACAGCGGGCGACGGCGATCGTAGCAGCTGACGGCGGGGCGTTGAAGACCGGCGCTGACGGCGGGTGGTGACGTCGACTAGTGCGTGGTGACGACGGGCATTGACAACCGGCGCTGACGGCGGGTGGTGACTTCGACTAGTGCGGGGTGATGACGGACGTTGACGGCGGCGCGACGCTGTCGGGCGGGGAACGATAGTGTGGGCGGCGGCGGGCGACGAGGATCAGATCGGGCGCGTCGTCGGCACGTATGACGCAAAAAACTGCATGCGCGACGTGATTGGGCGACGTGCGCGTTGTCGGGAATATTCCCTCAGATAGCGACGGCTCTGGCAGATTTTTTGCTGTGTCGGGTCTGCGGCAATTATTAAGTGGGCGACGGCCCGTCTACTATTTCAGTCTGGGCGATGGCAAGTTGGCTAGTTTAGTCCCACCTCGGCCGCCGAACGACGCCCAGACCAGCTTATATAGAGGCGTCAGTTAACCCATACATGGTCATAATTAATATTGTGATATGGCTCTACATAACTGCTGGGTAGTACAACTGTCCGGGTTGTACTGACCCGGCACACTAGTAGAAAAGGGGGCAATGGTCCAGGCCGGATCAGCCCATTAGTCCCGGCTCAGTCCAGAACCGGGACCAATGGGGGCATTGGACCCGGTTCGTGAGCGTCGGGGGCCGGCCTGGCCACGTGGTCCATTGGTCCCGGTTCGTCTGGACCTTTTGGTCTTGGTTGGTGGGACGAACCGGGACCAATGTGCCTTGCTCCTGGCCCACCACCATTGGACCTGGTTGGTCGCCTGAACCAGGACCAAAGGCTTCCCTTTAGTCCCGGTTCAAGCCACGAACCGGGACCAATTAGTTGCCTATATATACCCCGCGAGCAGAGCACTCTCACTGCTCTGTTTTTCGTGGCATGCGAGGAGGGAGCTTTGTGGTGCTCTAGCTCACCTCCTATGCACACGAGGTGTTCGATGGAATGCCCGAGCCACACTACTTAAGCTTTCTCCTCTCCAAGCTCCACCTCCAAGCTCCATTTTCCTCAATATTTGTCTAGGTTTAGCGGTCCGTCACGTCCCGTCCCCGTCTTCACCGCCGTCGATCGCCCGCGCCGATCTCGTCGCCGACACCACCGTGGTGAGCCTCTTACTTGTATGTTTATATAAATACTTATATAATTTTCTTACTTTTATTATTGCATCTTATATAGTGCGATGGTTTTGGTATCCGCCCCCGTCGGCCCTCGTCCTGTCTATGATTCGGATGTGGTATATATTATCTTTTCATAACTATTGGTTCATTTATTGTTTATGACAATTATGCCGACCAACATGACATAGATTTTATTTATCTAGGAGGTTGTTGAACCGGAAATTCCAACCGACCCTATTGCCGAGAGGTTAAATTTAGTTGAAGAAGAAAACAATTTTTTGAAGGAAAAAATTAGAAAAATTGAGGAGGAGAAGATGATATTGGAGTTGCATGTTGCGGATGTCGTCGATGATCACAAGATCAAGATGGATGCAATGCGCTTGAAGATTAGAAAGATTAGAAAATATGCCATTCATACCGAGGCTTGGTATCATTATGCCGTTGGATCAGTTGTTACATTGGTTGCGATTATGACCACATTTGTTTTCGCATTGAAATGTTTTACATAGTTTCAATGTATGGTTTAATTAATTTAGATGCTCTGCAGAGCTTTATGTTGTTAGATGAGAACTATGTATGTACTTTGGTTTTAGTGTGATGATGAACTTCTATTAATTTGGTTTTAGTGTTCTGTAATGATTTTTGACACACTTAATTATATATAATGCACGCAGATGAACCGGCAATGGATGTACGGTTCAAGACACACCTCCGGGTACATTAAGGGCGTGCATGATTTTCTCGAAGTGGCTGAGGCAAACAAGCAGAATGGTTTTATGTGTTGTCCATGCCCTATATGTGGGAATACGAAGTCTTACTCTGATCGGAAAATCCTCCACACCCACCTGCTTTACAAGGGTTTCATGCCACACTATAATGTTTGGACGAGGCACGGAGAAATAGGGGTTATGATGGAAGACGGCGAAGAAGAAGAGTACGATGACAACTATGTGCCCCCTGAATGCGGTGATGCTACTGAACATCAAGAGGAACCAGACGATGTGCACGATGATGCTGCAACGGGCGAAGCTGCTGAAGATCAAGAGGAACCAGACGATGTGCCCGATGATGATGATCTCCGCCGGGTCATTGTCGATGCAAGGACGCAATGCGAAAGTCAAAAGGAGAAGCTGAAGTTCGATCGCATGTTAGAGGACCACAAAAAAGGGTTGTACCCCAATTGTGAAGATGGCAACACAAAGCTCGGTACCATACTGGAATTGCTGCAGTGGAAGGCAGAGAATGTTGTGCCTGACAAAGGATTTGAGAAGCTACTGAAAATATTGAAGAAGAAGCTTCCAAAGTATAACGAATTGCCCGACAGTACATACGCAGCAAAGAAGGTCGTATGCCCTCTAGGATTGGAGGTGCAGAAGATACATGCATGCCCTAATGACTGCATCTTCGACCGCGGTGCGTACAAGGATCTGAACGCATGCCCGGTATGCGGTGCATTACGGTATAAGATCAGACGAGATGACCCTGGTGATGTTGACGGCGAGCCCCCCAGGAAGAGGGTTCCTGCGAAGGTGATGTGGTATGCTCCTATAATACCACGGTTGAAACATCTATTCAGAAATGGAGAGCATGCCAAGTTGATGCGATGGCACAGTGAGGACCGTAAGAAAGACGGGAAGTTGAGAGCACCCGCAGACGGGTCACAGTGGAGAAAAATCGAGAGAAAGTACTGGGATGAGTTTGCAAGTGAGCCAAGGAACGTATGGTTTGCTTTAAGCGCGGATGGCATTAATCCTTTCGGGGAGCAGAGCAGAAATCACAGCACCTGGCCCGTGACTCTATGTATGTATAACCTTCCTCTTTGGATGTGCATGAAGTGGAAGTTCATTATGATGCCAGTTCTCATCCAAGGCCCTAAGCAACCCGGCAACGACATTTATGTGTACCTAAGGCCATTAGTTGAAGAACTTTTACAGCTGTGGAATGGAAACGGTGTACGTACGTGGGATGAGCACAAACTGGAGGAATTTTACCCAAAGGAGTTGCTGTTCGTGACCATCACCGATTGGCCCGCTCTCAGTAACCTTTCAGGACAGACAAACAAGGGATACCACGCATGCACGCACTATTTACTTGACACCGATAGTATATACCTGGCAAGCTGCAGGAAGAATGTGAACCTGGGCCATCGTCGATTTCTTCCGACCAACCATCAATGTCGAAAGAAAGGCAATCATTTCAAAGGCGAGGCAGATCACCGGAGGAAGCCCGCCATGCGTACCGGTGATCACGTACTTGCTATGGTCAATGATTTACACGTAATCTTTGGAAAGGGTCCCGGCGGACTAGCTGTTCTGAGTGACGCTGGGGGACACGCACCCATGTGGAAGAAGAAATCTATATTTTGGGACCTACCCTACTGGAAAGACCTAGAGGTCCGCTCTTCGATCGACGTGATGCACGTGACGAAGAACCTTTGTGTGAACCTTCTAGGCTTCTTGGGCGTGTATGCGAAGACAAAAGATACAGCTGAGGCACGGAGGACCTGCAACGTTTCCACGAAAAAGACGACATGCCTCCAAAGCAGTAAGAAGGTCCTACCAGCTATGCTCTTACCAAAGAAGAGAAGGAAATCTTCTTTGAATGCTTGCTTAGTATGAAGGTCCCGACTGGCTTCTCGTCGAATATAAAAGGAATAATAAATATGGCAGAGAAAAAGTTTCAGAACCTAAAGTCTCATGACTGCCACGTGATTATGATGCAACTGCTTCTCGTTGCATTGAGGGGGCTTCTACAGGAAAACGTTGGATTAGTCATTGTGAAGCTATGTGCATTCCTCAATGCAATCTCTCAGAAGGTGATCGATCTAGAAATCATACCAAGGCTAAGGAGTGATGTGGTGCAATGTCTTGACAGTTTCGAGCTGGTGTTCCCACCATCCTTCTTCAATATCATGGCGCACGTCCTAGTTCATCTAGTTGACGAGATTGTCATTCTGGGCCCCGTATTTCTACACAATATGTACCCCTTTGAGAGGTTCATGGAAGTCCTAAAGAAATATGTCCGTAACCGCGCTAGGCCAGAAGGAAGCATCTCCATGGGCCATCAAACGGAGGATGTCATCGGGTTTTGTGTTGACTTCAATCCTGGCCTTAAGAAGATAGGTCTCCCTCAATCGCGGTATGAGGGGAGACTGACTGGAAAAGGCACGCTTGGAAGGGACTCAATAATATGCAGGGACGGATATTCTTGGTCTCAAGCATGCTACACAGTTCTACAAAACTCTACCTTGGTGACCCCGTATGTCGATGAACACAAGAACAGTCTGCGCTCCAAACACCCGGAGCAGCGACGACTGGATTACATGTGAACACATCAGGACTTTCAGCAGTTGGTTGGAAGCACGTCTCAGAGGTGACAACATTGTTTGTGATGAACTGTACTTGTTGTGCAGGGGACCATCTTCGACTGTTACGATTTGGAAAGGATACGAGATAAATGGGAATACATTTTACACGATTGACCAAGATCAAAAGAGCACCAACCAAAACAGCGGTGTCCGCTTTGATGCAACAACCGAGAGGGGAAAGGACACATATTATGGTTACATAGTGGACATATGGGAACTTGACTACAGACATGATTTTAAGGTCCCTTTGTTTAATTGCAAATGGGTCAATCTGTTAGGAGGCGGGGTACAGGTAGACCCACAGTGCGGAATGACAACAGTGGATCTGAAAAATCTTGGATACACTAACAAACCATTCTTCCTAGCCAATGATGTGGCACAGGTTATCTATGTGAAGGACATGTCTACCAGACCGAGAAAGAGAAAAGATAAGGAAGCGAATACATCATACGATGAGCCAAAGCGCCACATAGTTCTTTCAGGAAAAAGGGACATCGTGGGAGTGGAGGACAAGACAGACATGTCTGAAGATTATGAAAAGTTTCATGAAATTCCTCCCTTCAAAGTCAAGGCTGACCCCAGCATCCTGATAAACGATGAAGATTATCCATGGTTACGGCGCAACAAGCAAATGACACAAGCGAAGAAAAAGTGAAGACTTTCTCCCGCAACTATTATGATGATACCATGCCAACTTTGTAACTAACGAGTATGATACCAATGTCCGTTTTGTATATGCACGTGCTATGTGTGGGTCAATTTATGATACCATGCCAACTTTCAACTTTTTCAGAGTTCATTTGAAATGCTTTAATGTCTTATGGTTCGACCCTCGTAATAATTAAAAATAGCAACAATAAGTATTTTGTTGTAAGTAGAAACAAAATAAAATAAATAAAGCAAGAAAGAAAACAAAAAAACAAAAAAAGTGTTTTCAAATTTGAAAAGTAATGGCAGTAACAGAAAGTTTATAATTTTCCTAAAACTAAAAGCAAAAAGAATTAAAAAATAAAGCAAAAAACAAAAGAAAATAAATAATGCAGAAAACAAAACAAAAAAACAACAATAAGTATTTTGTTGTAAGTAGAAAGAAAATAAAATAAATAAAGCAAGAAAAAAGCAAAAAAACGAAAAAAGTGTTTTCAAATTTGAAAAGTAATGGCACTAACAGAAAGTTTATAATTTTCCTAAAACTAAAAGCAAAAAGATTTAAAAAATAAAGCAAAAAACAAAAGAAAATAAATAATGCAGAAAACAAAACAAAAAATGGAAATAGCAACAATAAGTAAGGAAAACAAAAAAACAAAAAAATGCCTCCTACTGGGCCCCCACGGCCTGAATACGACTTGAAACCCTACTATGGGCCAGGATTCAGGCCCGTAGTAGGCCCAGAAGGCCCATCAGGCAATGCAGTAGCAAGTAGGCCCGTAAGCCTGCAGTGGATAGGAGCTCGAGAGGGGTGCGGCAGTGGGGCTTATAAACCACTGCGCGCCCCTCTCAACTAGCAATGTGGGACTAAACTTTGGCCGCGACGCGGGCAGCACAGGGGCCTTTGGTCCCGGTTGGTGGCTCCAACCAGGACTAAAGGGGGTGCATTGGTACCGGTTCGTGGCACCAACCGGTACCAATGCCCACCCTTTAGTCCCGGTTGGTGGCTCCAACCGGGACCAAAGGCCGCCGCTTCCCGCCCTTTGGGCTGCTGAAAAGAGGCCTTTGGTACCGGTTGGTGGCACCAACCGGGACTAAAGGTGGCATTAGTCCCGGTTGGTTTCACGAACCGGGACCAATTCTCTTCATATATAACTAGCACTTAGCAGTTTCTCCAAAATCCATCCCTTTCTTTTTCTCGCCCCGACGCCTCTGCTCCTCGTCGCTGTCACCGCCGAGCCCTGCCCCGACGCCTTCAGGCTGGTCCAGCTCGCCGTCGCCGCCGCCGAGCCATTGCCCCGACACCGTCGCCGCGCCCGCCGCCCCTGCCGGCCCCGACACCATCGTCGTCGCCGCGCGTGCCACCCATTGTTCCCCGACCCCGTCGCCGTCGCCGCGCGCGCCGCCCCTTCCCC
>NC_041383.1:100651574-100657860 GCF_002162155.2 Triticum dicoccoides
CGCCCCTTCCCCGACCCCGTCGCCGTCACCGCGCGCACCGCCCCTTCACCGACCCCGTCGCCGTCGCCGCGCGCGCCGCCCCTTTCCCAACCCCGTCGCCGTCGCCCCGACCGCACGCCACCGCCTTCTGTCCGGCCGCCGGCGCCCTTTCCTCTTTTTTTATATATGCAGAAGTTTATATATGCAAAAATTTATATATGCAAAAATTTATACATATATGCAAGTATATATGTATTTTTTTGCATTTTTTGTGTATATGTGTTTTTATGTGTATATATGTGTACATGTTCATAGTATTTTTTTCATAAGTGTATTTTTTTGTTCATTGCATTTTTTTTCATATATATAATGTATATATGTATGTGGTAGCTATATATATGATGAATGGATGTGGCTATATATGTATGTATGAATATAATGTTCATAGCATTTTTTTATATATGTTTTTTCATATATGTATTAATTTTATATTTAGGTTGTTAGTAGATATCGATTTTAGGTTAGTGCATTTTAGGTTAGTGTAGAGGAGAAAGTAAAATAAGGAAAAGGAAGAAAAGAGGAAGAAGAGGAGAAATAAATAAGAAGAGGAAAAAAGAAGAAAAAGAAGAGGAGAAGAATAAAGGAATAGAGGAGAAGAAGCAAAAATAGAAGAAAAAAATTCTATTTTTTCTTCTTCTCCTCTTTTTTTTCTTCTTTTTTTTTCTTCTTCTTCTTCCTTCTTCCTTCTTCCTCTTTTCTTCCTTTTCCTTAATTATTTTCCTTTCTCGAGGGAGAAGAAGAAAAAGAAGAGTAGAAGAAGAAAGAAAGGAATAGAGGAGAAAGAAGAAACTTCAACACGAGGGGGGGGGGTACCGGTACCCTCTCTCCGATAACATTATTTTCCCATGTATATATATGTCGCGTCGTTGTCGATATAACCCCCTCTAGATAACTTCGACATGAGGGGCGGTCGATATATATACCCCCTCTCAACCGTGATAACTTATACAACGGCAGCACCCCCCAGCCCTCGGCCCTCTCGCTCGACCAAAACTCTCGAGGACACCCAAACCCTAGAGAGAAAACGATGTTGGTCTCCTACCCCCTACCGCCGCGCCCCCACCCGACAAATTACCTCTCTCGAGGCCACCCAAATTTACCAAGCTAAAAGAGCGTTGTCGTCGAGGCCACCCCAAACCCTTGAAGCATTGTGTCGAGGCGACCCCAAACCCTAGAGAAGCAGCGTCGAGGCCACTAACATGATTCCTTATTGTGATTAGCTAGCTAGTTTTACGTTTGCCACTAATATATATATACATATATATATATATCCATCTGTACCATGTTTGAATAATAATTGACATGTTGTAAATATTTGCAGAAACTATGGAGCACTCCCGAGACGAAGAAACAGAAGCGATGTTGGGGGAGATAATCACAAATGGAAGTGATGATGTTGCATCATTTCTCCTCGACGTCGATGGTCAGCTGGATGAAGAAGAGGGCTATGTTCATGATGGCTTCGGCCCATTAATGCCGGTACAAGAAGAGGACTATGTTCATGATGGCCCCGGTGACACAATGGAGGTACAAGAAGGAGACCGTGCTGACTGCTCCGGTGACCGAACCGAGTCCGGCCAGGTATATATATATTAGTTAAGCCCGTGCTGACTAGTTAATTGATGTTTCCATTGTTTTGGTATATGTACACATATTAATTACTCTCGTCTTTCTTCCTTATAATTTCTAGCCCTCCGGATCGAGCACAACTTCGGTAAGGAGACGAGGCCCGAAGAAAAAGTTGAGCTCGGATGAAAAGTTTGAGATCATAGAAATCGCGCCCGACAGCGAACCGATTGAACCCATCCGGACAAGGAAGGCATTTTCTGCTCAGTGCGGGGTTCTTGTTAGGGACAAGATCCCAATCAGCATCCAGCAAAGGTATAAGCCTAAGGAGGAAGACCCTGAGGTGTCTTATGTCAATGATATGCAGAAAGAAGATCTTTGGACTGAGCTAAAGGCAAATTTCACCCTACCGCCAGAGGAGGATCCGTATAATCCAGTTAAAGAGCAATTAATCAAGTCTTGTGCTCTTAAAAAGATGGCAACCCTAATGAGGAGGTGGAGGAAAGAGCTGAACCAGTTTGTCGAAAAAAAAGACACCAGAATTCATCGGCAAATATGAGAAGATCAAAGATCACTGGCCCGCATTTGTGGCCCACAAGACATCGGAAAAGAGTAAGAAGATGTCGGCGACAAACAAGCAAAATGTTGCGAAGAAGAAGCTTCACCATCGCACGGGGTCAGGTGGCTACCTCAAAGCCCGACCTAAGTGGACCAAGGTTGAGCATGATCTGCTTGAAAAAGGGATCGAACCAGAGACAATGTACTAGCCAGACCGTTGCCGGACTTGGTTCTTCGGGGCTGGTGGAACCTTGGACCCTGTAACAGGGAAGTGCCAGTGGACGGACGAGCAACTGGAAGTACCAGTCAAGAACCTTCGACACTATATCGCTGCAGCGCAGTGAGGGACGTTCCTTCCAAACAGGGAGAAGGACGAGCTCACAATGGCCCTTTGGAATCCTGAGCACCCTGGACGGACACGAGGCACGCCAGGCTCCATTCCATGGAAGGTTGGTTTTCCGGACGCAGGGGGTTACAAAACCCACGAGAGGAGGAAAAAACTGGAGCAGGACCAATTGCAGGCGCTGCTTGGAAGGGTAATGGGGCTTGATCATTGAGAGGAGGAACAAGAAGCAGCAGATCGCAACAAACGACCTGCCGAAGCTTCCCCCGAAGCTACCCCGCTATCTCAGCGGAGAAGCAGCGTGGCTTCCACCGAGCTGCTTCAGCCGGAGCATGTCTTGACGGCTCCTGCCAGCTATCTCGTGGATGGTATCACGGAGTCTCAAAGTTGCCACATTATGGCGCGATGGATGACTTTGAATGTCAAGGCGGCTGTTGGCCAAGTTTATCCTAGTGGACCCGGCACAAGTTATCACTGCCAGCCGATTCCAGAAGGATATGCTAAGGTGATGGTGGATGAAATAACAAAGGGATTTGAGGACCTCCCGCTTGACCACCCTACCGGTGAAGGGGAGACTAGGCTGGGTTTTGCTCTGAAGACTCCATGCCTATGGCGGAAGGAGCTCATCAACCTTCCGAACTGGACGCCTCCGCCTCCTCCTCCTCCTCCGGTGAGTCAGGGCACTCCGCCTCCTCCACCGCCTCCTCCACCACCTCCTCCTCCGGCGAGTGACAATCAGGGCACGCGTGGCGGCACTCCGCCTCCTTCTCCGCCTGTGCCGGCGCTCCCGAGCAGCCAGCAGCCTCCTCCTTCTCCGCCTCGCCAGCAAGGGCGGAAGAGACCCGCCACCGCCCCGGCTGCTCCAGCGCGTCGTACTCCTTCTCCTCTGCCTCGTAAGCAAGCACGAAAGAAGACAGACGCCGCAGCCACTCCGTCTGCTCCAGCGTCTAGCAGCACAACCAGAGGCGGGAGGCAATACAAATACGGTCCATCATCTCTCAAGCCCCTAGAGAAGTTACCGTATGAGAGGTCCAAGGAGGAAAACAATACGATTGTGCGGACCCACGTGAAGGACTTCTTTGAATGGGTGAAAGCAAAGAGACATCCACCTCCGGAGGAGAAGGTAGATCCGGTGAAAGCAAAGCGCACTATCGATGCCCTGAGGAAACCACCAAAGTCTCCGCCGAGAACCAACTATGAGCGCATTTCTGAGCAGACATATCTCCAAGCCAAGCGGTCGGGAACTACTGTCAGTGATAAAAGGTTAAAAGAACGAGCAAAGGGGGAAAAATTCCCCAGCTCGGCAAACAAGCACAGCAATCGTGCCCCCCACTCAATGTGCCTAATGCTCCGGGGACGGTGCCCGGTTCTCGCAATCTTGACGATTACCTACCTGACGATGCACTTCCTGATTTCATGGCGGTGGACGAACACAGATACGAGTACGGGAAGCCTCTCGTCAAAGATGAAAAATCTCTGACAACAATGATGCGAAGATTCCATAGTTGGTACATGAAAACGTGCAGGGAGTCTGAGGGGACGAACAGTTTGTATCTGAACATTAAAGAGGAGCACGACCTCGTTTCAAATGATCTGTTGTGTGTTCCATTTGAGGAGTTCTTTGAGTTCTTCAATCAAAAGGCCCTCGATAAATTAATGGTCTTTTGCTACTGCCCGTAAGTACTATTTTTGTCATTAAGTCTCTATATATAGCTCGTCTCTTTCATTGCATGTATTTATAATTAATTATCCTCAATATATTATGCAGATTGAAGATCATCGAGTGCAAAAAACAAGAAATATATGACATTGGGTTCATTAACACTAATATCATAGATGTATTTCTGGTTGAAAAGGACGTCAAAGAGGCCGAGGACAACTTGCTACAATCGTTGATCAAAAATCAAAACAAAGATACCATACTCTTTCCTTACAACGGCCCGTGAGTGTTACTGTCATGTGCATATTCGGTTTCCCTTATTACTCAAGTGAGGTTATAGTAATGTAATTGATGAGTTATGCATGCGTGTGCAGGTACCACTATATTCTTCTGGAGATTAAGCTTGAGCATGGACTAGTAACCGTCTTAGACTCGAGACGGAAAGATCCCAAAACCTATGTGGACATCACTGAAATGCTCAGCAAGTAAGTTCAATCGATCATTATCGCACCATATCGGCAACTTTTTGTTCATTTCCTGATATCTCAAGTAATAATAATTATTTTCTTTGTCTTGCAGGGTTTGGAAAAACAGTTCACCGCAGAAGCTCCGGGACTGCCGAAGGAGCTGCGATATAAATACCCGAAAGTAAGTACTACTGGCTAGCTAGTTGCGCGCATCTCCCGTTGATTCTATAGCTATACTTTCATCAATGCCATTTATAATGCTTCATTATCAGTTTGATTGACCTCTATTTCTTGTAAAGTGCTTGTGGCAGGAGGAAGGAAATGATTTCTGTGGATACTACGTGTGCGAGTTCATCCACACCGCAACTTTGAAAAACAAGCGGGGCTACTCTAGAAGACAATATGAAGTGCGTAAGCAATAATATTCACAATTTCATTTTATTACACCATCATTTCTGTGGAGTTTCATTCATATATATGTATTAATTAACCCCTTCTTCAAATTAGACGTGGCAGATGCAGGATGAACTCCTAGAACCAGATCGCATGAACGCAATTCAAGAGGAATTGGCGGGATTCTTTCTTGAACACGTCATCAGTAAAGCCAGAGAATACCATGTGGAAATTGATTTCAAATGCTAGGGGTTTGTGTAATTAAGAGATCTTATACATATTGTACATGTATGTAGCCAGTAGCGTCGGATACATGATACGAAAACTTGTTGTACGACCAATCTCTTGGAGAAGGAGAGGTCGATCGATCACTTCTCTCGGTATGCATGACGAACTTCGGTACTGAATGGTTCTCTTGATCACTTATGTATATATAGTACGTAGCATCGACCAAGCACAGACATAAGAGAGGACACTTCTCTCTATCAATTAGCTAGCTAACACAATAAATGAAACACCTAAATTAACCCCTCAAAACCCCCAACCCCCCCCCCTCCTTTCAAAAAAACAAAAACCCCAGCCACTGGAATGCTGACGCGTGGATGCCTTTTGGTCCTGGTTGGAGCCACCAACCAGGACCAAAGCCCCCCTGACTGGGCTCGGCGCACAGGGCCACGTGGAGGCACATTGGTCCCGGTTCCTGTTTGAACCGAGACTAATGGGTGGAGGTATTAGTAACGACCCATTAGTCCCGGTTCATGAACCGGGACTAAAGGCCCTTACGAACCGGGACTAATAGGTGTTTTCCTACTAGTGGCAGTTAGGTAAAGTCACATCGCAATATTAAATATGTATTTATTTATTTGTAGAATTTTGTCATTTATTGTATTTTTTAAAACTTTGCACGAAAAACATACATGTTTGTATCATTATTATTTTTAAACTTGGGTGCATTCCTTTTTCGTTCATCTCTGGCGTGCGGTCCCCGGGCGGGCCCCCACACGCACTGCCAAAACTTGGGTGCATTCCAGCAAACCGCACTGGCACATGCCGTGCAACCCGGTGGTTTCGGTATGGGCGGAGGGGACCCTCGGTCTTACGTCTCTCCGTCGCATCCGCCAAAGTCGATCATTTTTTTCCACGGGCCACAGGGACCATGCAGGCCACGCACGCCAAAATTTGTCGCATTCCGACGTTGTACGGATTTTCTATGATTTTTCGCACTGAAAACCCCTAAAACACCGCCCGCACGTGACGCAA
>NC_041383.1:100667216-100667814 GCF_002162155.2 Triticum dicoccoides
GCCCGCACGTGACGCAACGTGCATTCATACTCCGATTTCATTCATCTCTGGCGTGCGGTCCCCGGGCGGGTCCCCACACGCGCTGCCAAAACTTGGGTGCATTTCGGCAAACCGCACTGGCACTTGCTGTGCAACCCGGTGGTTTCGGTATGGGCAGAGGGGACCCACGGTCATACGTCTGTCCATCGCATCCGCCAAAGTCGATCATTTTTTTCCACCGGCCACAGTGACCATGCAGGCCACACACGCCAAAATTTGTCGCGTTCCGACGCTGTACGGATTTTCTATGATTTTGCGCACCGAAAACCCCTAAAACACTGCCCGCACGTGACGCAACGTGCGTTCGTACTCTGATTTCATTCATCTCTGCCGTGCGGTCCCCGGGCGGGTCCCCACACGCGCTGCCAAATTTTGGGTGCATTCCGGCAAACCGCACTAGCATTTGCTGTGCAACCCGGTGGTTTCTTTATAGGCGGAGGGGACCCTCGGTCGTACATCTCTCCGTCGCATCTGCCAAAGTTGATCATTTTTTTCCACGCGCCACAGTGACCATGCAGGCCACGCACGCCAAAATTTGTCGCGTTCCGACGCTGTACGG
>NC_041383.1:100714491-100722259 GCF_002162155.2 Triticum dicoccoides
CACAAGTGACTATTCTAATTTGCATTTCTTTTTTCTTCCTTTTCAGATGACCAGTGCTGGTGTGGTCTCTCCGCTAGTAAGAGAAATGATGAATGCTGGTTCATCAAGCATGCCAGTGCACATTTTACTGGAAAGATTTACACAGGTATCACCCCCAACCCCCTCTCTCTTTAATAATTCTTTGTAGCAAAAAGCAAGAGGTTCAATAAGTAGGGAAATGCTAACGCTGCCACTCCCCTCCTCCCCGTTCCCTCTCGCGGAACACAAAAAAGTCATTTGTGCAGAGGCGTCGCGCTAGAGAGGAGCAAGAGAATATTCAAGAGCTTGCGGCAGTTGAGGCTAGCATAAATTCGGCGAGTCATTCAGCTAATATTGCTTTTGGCATGGCGGGGACAGGGGCTTTCGCGGGAACAGATCCTCATGAGCATAAATAACCTGCACTGTTTGATTTAAACGAGGTACAAAAAGAAACATGACTTTGAGTACCTATGGTTTGATGAACAAACACAAGCTGCATGCATGCTGTTTACTATCAAAAAAGAGATAAAAATGAGGAGCTTATAAACACAAAATGCTTTTCTATGTGCCGCCCCCAGGCTATTGATGCAGATGAGGATGGTCCCAATGCAGCAGGCACTTCAGTTGATGATGTTCTCGACATGGATACAACAGAGTCACATGAGCAAAGGCAGCCACCACTCTTCGACTTGAATGAGGTATGAAGAAAAGGAAACTATGACTCTTATGGGATGTTTTGAAAAATGCACAAGTTTGTGAGGTGTACCTATCTAAAAAATAACCAAAAAGAGAAAAATACTTATAGAAAAAAGGAATTGCATCTGTATGTTTTTCCCAGGTTATGGATATACATGAAGATGAGCTTGCTGAGGGTGGAGACGTTGCTTCCGCAGTCCACCAGTCGCAGCAAGGCCCGAATCCGGTGGATGGAGCAGCTGTAGCCACGGACCAGGGAGATTCGGTGCTGGATGGTGTGGAACAGACTAATGGTGTGGCTGCAGACCCAGAGCTTCAAAGTGCACTTGAACCTGAGCCCCCGACAGCCGAGGAACATGATATGGACCGAATGTTTGGTAATGGTGATTATCCATCTGTTCGGGAAATCATGGAAGCTCCTGCGCCGGAGCCAGGTCTTGAGTTTGATTCGAGGGACCAAGCATTCTTCTTTTTCGCCTCATATGCCCGGCGTGTGGGTTTTGCGGTAAAAAGGGACACCACATATGAGTCGAGGGTTTCAAAGCAGATAAACAAGCAGTCATTCAGCTGTAACCGGAGTCGGGCAAATGCGTGCAACGACTCTGCGCTGAGGAAGAGGATGACTTCCAGAATCAACAGGACAATGTGTCCAGTTAAGATAATAGTGAAAGAAGAATCTGGACGATGGGTTATAAAATCTACAAACCTTGAGCACAATCATGAGCTGTCTCCCAGTGAGTGGCTGGTTAGGTTTATGAAGTGCCACAAAAGGATGTCTGAATCTGACAAGGCATTGATTGACATTCTTCAAGAAAGCAGAGTGCCCCCCAGGAAAGTGATGACCATATTCAGGAGGATGATGGGGAGCTTCAGAGGAGTACCTTTTAATGCTAAGTATCTGAGCAACCGCAATGCAAAGAAAAGACTTAAACACAAGAACAAAGACATTGAGGAGCTGCTGAAAATTTTCAAGAGCGTTGAGGATAAGATGCCAGGTTTCAGTTACCAGCTCCAGGTCGACGCACACAACACCGTTAGAAGTGTGTTTTGGACAGATGAGATAGGTAGAGCAAACTACAGCCAGTTTGGGCAGTTTGTCTCTTTTGATACCACCTATTCCACAAACCAGTACAATATGCCATTTGCCCCTGTGGTTGGCGTGGACAACTATGGAAAGACTGTCCTGTTTGGTGCGGCATTGTTAAAGGATGAGAAGGAAGACACATTCAGGTGGCTGTTTCGAGCATTTCTGAGGTCGATGGGGGGTCTGCACCCGGAAACCATAATAACAGACCAGGATGTCGCAATGCGGAATGCTATACGTGCTGTCATGTTGCACTCAACCCACCGCTTCTGCAACTGGCACATCCAGAGGAAAATGAAACAGAAACTAGTCCCTTTCTTTGCTGCCCGAGGAACTTTGCATGCAGAGCTCCGGAGCCTAATCAGGAACTCGTTCACGCCTGAAGAGTTTGAGAGCGGATGGCACGCTCTGTTGGAGAAGCATGATGCTCAGGATGAAACCCACCTAAAGCGGTTGTTTGAAATCAGAGATGAGTGGGTCCCTGCGTACTACATGGACAAATTTTTCCCATTCACGTCATCAACTGGGAGGAGCGAGAGCACCAACTCTCTGTTCAAAGGCTACGTCCTCCGAAAGGACTCGATTGCGACGTTTTTCAACTAGTACCAGATTGTTCAGGAAAAGAAGCATAGCGACCTTGATCGACTGAGAGAGAAATCAGAACTGAGAGAACAACGTTACTGGAGTTACGACCCTATGGAAAGAGAGGCTGCAAAGATATACACACCACCAATATACGCCAAATTTGTGGAAGAGATGAAAAAAACCACAGCTTACAGAGTTGAGGTCGTTGCTGCTGCTGGTGAAACAAGAACATTTCTGGTGACAAGGCGTGGCGAATACCAGGACGCAGAGTTTTCAAAGAGGATATACACTGTGTCAATATCACCTGATGATGTCTACCGCTGCTCATGTTCCAAGTTCAATCGGGACGGGTTGCATTGCTGCCACGTCCTAGCGGTAGCAAGACACATTGGGTTGAGTAGCCTCCCTGAAAGCTTTATAAATCCTAGGTGGACAGTAGCTGCAGGGCATGTGTTAGCTATGATGACGGATGGAAATGCTGGTCAAAATGGACAGAGAACACACTTGACAGTCAGGCATTCTATAGTCATGAGCCAGGTGTCGGACGCATTGTCAAACGAATGCACGGACGACAGGTCGTACGACCTGTTCGTGGAAGGAATTGGTGAGGCAATAAACAAAGTCAGGTTAGACAAGCGGCTCCGCCAAGAACAACAACTCTCAGGTGGGAAGCGACGGTGTATTGATGATCCTCAGCAACTGAATGTTGATGCCAGGCAGGAGGGGGATGGCGACCTGCATATCCCTACGCAGGTGCATCGAAACGTTGTGTCTACCATTGGTGCGTCTAGCATGGGTGGAGTTGAGGTGCATCAAACATTTAGTTTGAGAGACCCCCCGCTGTCACGCACAAAAGGTTTCAACCTTGGTGATAGGCCAAAGTCCATGTATGAAAAGGCTTCTGATAAGCTTAAGAAACAAAAAGCAGTAAGGAAGTGTTCCAAGTGCAGGCTGCCAGGCCATAAAAAGCCACAATGCCCCCAAAATAACCAGGTAATGCTTAAATTTTCTGGACTAGCAGTGTTAATCTTATAGGATTTATTACGGCTATCATATTTTATTATATAGAAAGCAGAAAAGGGACTAATTTCCTTTATCTGTCCTCCAGAAACAGGCGACATAACGAGGCGTCATGGGCTGGACCAGAGAGCTACAACGCGCATAGGATGCTATGGGAAAAGAAATGGAGGCAATTATCTTCTTGGGGCACTTCTTTTTTTGCATGGTGGGCGCAGAGAGAAAAGATGAGCATTTTTACTTGTGTTTATGTTACTGAACCTGATACTAGCACGAAGAACAGTGTACGAAAAAAGGAAGTATCTTGTAAGGCATGTGTTGTCGTTTTAGTGTGAAAGACTGCCTATAAAAAGATAATTATGCTGTAAGATATTGACATTTACGCTGTAAGTTATTAACCTACGATAAATCAGGGGAAGGAAAGGGATGTTCTTCAAATGATGTTACCATTGCTTAGACACCTTTGCGGTGCTTTCAATTGATGTTTTTCATCTCTTACTCATCCCTGTACAGGTTAGATTGTCTATGGAAATATGTCAACCTGAATATCACCCTTGCTGTTCTGTGGTTCTTGTGATCTGATGATGAATTTCTCC
Organism: Triticum dicoccoides; assembly: GCF_002162155.2. Lineage (NCBI taxonomy): Eukaryota > Viridiplantae > Streptophyta > Magnoliopsida > Poales > Poaceae > Triticum > Triticum dicoccoides. The sequence goes on from NC_041383.1 coordinate 100,718,488, forward strand.
TCCTACAGAAAAGCACAACAAAAAATTAGGAGTAGCGAGAGAAGTGAGTTGTTCCTTTCTACTAAGAGGGGGTAAACTGATGTAGAAATAATGGCAGCTGCTGACTTCTTTGAACAATATTCAGTTTTCATACATTAACTTGCTACAGAAAAACAAAAGCGATTTTCAGAGATTTAGCTCATTCTCTGAACAATGGCAGCTGCTGATTTCCTTGCACAGTGTTAAGAATTCATACAATAAGTTGCTACAGAAATACAAAAAAAGATTCAGAAAATAATTCCTTCTTGAACAAATGACAGTTTTCTGTCAGAATTCATACGACAACTTGCTACAGAAAAACAAAGCGATTTTCAGAGAATTAGTACATTCTTGAAACAGTGGCAGCTACTATCTCTTTGAAAAGTGTTCAGAATTGAGTTCCCAAAAATAGATTCCCACAACAGAATTAAAATGAACTGCTAGTCTTAGTTCATTCACTGAAAAATTGCCATTGTTTCAGAGATACATTTAGGGATTTTCTTTTTCCCATACACACAGCCGGTTCCGATACTTCTATGGATTTTCGCAGAGATACTGCTACTTGATGCTCCGCCGTCAACGAAAGATGAGACCAAGGTGGATGAGTTGCTGGCAAAAATCTGATTTTGTGTGAAATAGTAAACAATCTTCTTTTGTGAGAACAGAGCCACCAAGGTGGTATGCTTTTCTTCAGTTTTGACATACACATTCCTTCTATTTTCTTGTCCACCATCCTCACTGGATTAGTCCTTCCAAAAACATTAAATCATATTCTTCCCTCATTAATGCTGAAAACTAGCAAGAACTACCTAGCCATGCCGGCTTCATCAAAGCAGAGCTGCCAAAATCGACATCCATGTGCTGCTCCATGTCAAATCTTGGTGCTTGCGAGCTCGGAGACGCTGGCCACTGTCAGCTATTAATTCATCTGAAGGAAGAGGGGAGGGGGGGAGGTGAGTGGTACCGGGACATCCTTGGAGGTGACACGGGCGCCGTTGGAAGCTTGCTGGCAGGAGACGCAGGAGGAAGGGCGAGCGAGCGCCGGAGGCCGTACGGACGCTGGAGAGCCACCGCCTCGCCGTCTTGACCGCTGCCGCCCCTGGACCTTGCGGCGCTCGTGCGGGCGCGGCGCCTCGCCGTATTGGCCGCTGCCACCCCTGGCCCTCGCGTCGCCCGTGCCGCCGTGGAGCCTCGCCGTATTGGCAGCTGCCGCGAGGGAGGAGCAGCCAGCAAGGAGGGGGGAGGGAAGCGGCAGGGCAGCTGCGGTGGAGGAAGAGCCGCCAGCAAGGAGGGGGGAGGGAAGCAGCAGGGCAGCTGCGGCGGAGGAGTATGAGCCTATGAGGGGATCTGTGGGAGAAGGCGACCACCGCGCTCGGGGAGGTAGGCGAAAGGGAAAAGAGGAATAGCAGGCCGCGCACGCGTGGGCTTTTCCAAAAAAGGAAACGAGATAGAAAGGGAAAGGGAACAGGAGGTGAGCCACGCGCGGTCGGAATCGATCGCTCCCGCGATCGATCGCCAAGGAGCCGCTTCGTATAATGTCTGATATCGCCGTCCAAAAAAAACAAGCATCGACCTATTGCTCACCATTATCCAAGAATGACTGATTCCTGAGTATTTAGTACTTTTAGAAAAAACTTTTCATCGAATATCGTGACTATGGAAAGAACATCAGAAGGGGCAGTAAATTACATCAATGTCTGTAGTTAGTTGTTTATCGAGTGTGTTTACGATGCACTCGGTCAACAACATCTTTAGTCAACAACGTTTTTACCAAGTGCCGTATAAAAAAACACTCAGCAAACAGGCGAAACTCGGTAATGTGGGAGCTCTGCCAAATATCTTGTAAAAAACACTCGGCAAAGCACGGGCACTCGACAACAAAAACACAAGATACTCGGCAGAGCAATTATCCAAAATAAACAGAACAAAAGGTACTTAACTAATTGTCTAAGCAGATATAATTTTTTCTGCTTCGGTTGGAAAAACGGGAGGCATGGGTTGAGCATCACATATACGACAAAACAGATGGGAGCATTTGTTGGGGGTAAGCAAGCCACGTCCACTCTCACATTCTCTGGTGGAGTACCTTTCATAGTGCAAAGTAACATATTAGTAGTGTCGTAGAGGACTTCATTAATTAGCTTGTAGACTCATTTTGTCTTGGAAAGCGCTATGTTACAGTAACATATTATGTTACCACTTCTCATTAACTATATGCCACATAAGCAAAAAAATCTCAGAGTGCGCTATGTTACTTGCTAAGTTACTCCCACTATGACTAGCCTGAGGACCAATATAACAAACTGAAAAGATATCAGAACATCTCTGAGCTTGATATTAACGCCCGTCACCTGCCTCCGGCACCACCACAATAGCCACCGAAGAAAAAGAATGACGGATCAACTCCTCATCCGAGCTCGATGCATCTCGATCGCTGATATGCAGTTTTGTGGACCTCCAAGTTGGCTCACCAAAAGTGAAGCCCTTTTCGTTGAAAGAATCAGACTATAGCAACACCCCGGACACGCCGTCGAACTCCAGATTTGACACCCCACCACGACTAAGACGTCAAAGGAGGAAACCATACCTGCCATCCATGAACCATGGATCTAGCACACGTTCCGTCTTTCAGATGTCGTCGATGCAGATCACGATCTGCATATGCTTCTGGACTACCTCCCAAGCTCCACGCCGACGCTAGAGAAAACGCCGTCGCAACGGAGGAGCCCGAGGACAGAGGTCCACCACAAGGATGCCGGCACCGCCATACCATCCTTCCTTGAACAGACTAGTTTTCAAATCCATCTCCAACCATAGAACCGATGGCCTTGTTAGAGAAGGATCCGAAGAATTTTATTCAGAGCTGTCATCGTTTCTGCCGAAGCCAAGATGATAAACGGTCTAGAAACTAAAACTAGGATACCACATTACCACTATACATGGCTCCCAAGTTCTGGTACGTACGAATTACCCTGACTTGCACACAATGCAAATACAAGTCGATATGTTCAAAAAAAAACAAGTCGATCCAGCACAGCTCGGCGCCAAGCAGCGTACGTACTATAGCCATTGCCCATTGCATGTAACATTATCCGGCTGAGAAGAATTGCACAGTATTTCTTTTGTTTTAAAATAAGTGTCGCTGATCTAATAGTATAATTTATTAAATATCATGATTAGTTAGGACATATAGGACAACTTAGAATTTTTTTCTATACTTTAAGTTGATCATGTCCTCCTACATATATGTCCATGATGCTTAAGCAATAAACAATGATTCCACCAATTCCCTCTTTATTACTTCTACGAGGTATCGACCTAACCCCGATCCAAAACTTGCACTGCGCAGCCCATGGGGGCGGTCGATCTTCATAATCGTCACTGGGGCCGCGCTGCCCATCCCTAGGGTTCGTCCGCCGATCGTGTTGATCAGCTGCCCTGCAAAATCTTATTTTCACTAGTGCGGAACCGGGCCTTAGTGCCGGTTCGTAACGGCCTAGTGCCGGTTGACTGGAGACTAAAGCCCCCCCCCCCTTTAGTACCGGTTCGTCACGAACCGGTGCTAAAGTGCCACCATGTGGCACGAGCCAGGCCCGGGGTGCGCCTAGGGCATTAGTACCGGTTGGTAACACCAACCGGTACTAAATATTTGGGGGGTTGACTTATTTTCCATTCAATTTTTTTGTTTGCTGGTATTTCACGATACTACAAATTGTACACGTTATGCATATATATAAATAGATTTTCTCGTACG
>NC_041383.1:100722600-100728984 GCF_002162155.2 Triticum dicoccoides
CGAATGTCTCACAAACCAACACCATTAATTATTCACACATACACATGTATATACATATACAATTTCTCCTACATATGTTGCCTTTCACTACAGGAATCAACTACTTTGCCATCAGCCACGGCGGACGGCAAAGGTCTTTGACGTCCGCCGCGGACAGCAAAAGTGGACGGGAATGTACGGGACGGCAAAGAGCTACATTGCCGTCCGCTTCGGGCGGCTGACGGCAAAGGGTCCTTTGCCATCAGCTGCCGACGGCAAAGAATACTGACGGCAATAATTGCGCTGTTACTCCGTTAGGTGGTTAACGACAAACCTTTGCCGTCGGCTGCTGACGGCAAACATCGGAAGGCCTTTGCCGTCCGCCGCTGTAGGCAAAGTTTTTTTTTCTCTTTGCCGTCAGCCAATGTTGGCAAACTGACCAAATAGGTCAGCCTCCCAGGAAGCACAGTTGCCTGCCACGTGGCCTCTTTGCCGTCCGCTGCTGATGGCAAAGAGACCTTTGCCGTCGGTGGCTGACGGCAAATAGCCTGTATATTGGCTCTTTTTCTGTTTTTTTAAATCCAACAATTTTCACAGCAAATATATATGACATATATAGATATATTTCACAGAGCTATTTAACAGCACATAAGTTTCATCGTACATACATATATAGTTCCATCCACTCATACATAGCAAGTTCCATCAAGATAGCAAAGTTGCACATACATATTACAATGCAAAGTTTCATCAAGATAGCAAGTTCCATCGTAGCAAGCTAGAAGAATACTAGAAGAGAATGAAATTAAAAACAAGCACTCCATCATAGCAAGCTAGCTTCCGAGGAGTGAATGAAATCTGCAAAATGGCAAATAAGAAAGTTAGGAAAAGGTGACTAGAAGAAGAATACTAGAAGAAGAAGCACGCCATCGTTTGTGAGGTAACTTAGGTGAAATGGATCGTTTATGAGCTAACTTAGGTAAAATGCATCATTTTAGAGCTAATGTAGGTAAAATGGATCGTTTATGAGCTAACTAAGCTAATTATGCCTTTTTTTACATAAGTAAGGTAAGTACATGTCATTATTGAGCAAACCTAGTTAAGTAAGCATATTATAACTAACTTAGGTCATTTTGGAGGAAACAAAGCTAAGTATAGATCGTTTTAGAGCTAACTTAGGTAAAATGGCTGGTTTTGGAGGTCAGTAAGCTTATTAAGTCATTTTGCAGGAAAAGAAGCTACGTCTAGGTCATTAAGGTAAGCATATTGGATGAAATAAAGCTAAGTATAGGTCTTTATGCATTTGTTAAGCAAAAAACTAGAGAAACTTACCTTGATCATGGACGTGTGGGAGCGGGCTGGCTCAGGCCAGTAGCTGGAGAAGGATCGTGTGATGCTTGTGTGGAGTAACGCTGCACCAAAGATCATTTCCAATGTTTCGTTAGCATGACGATGACACTCAAATGTTAAGACTAGCAAGTAACGCCCATTCAAATTAAACTCACCGTGGTCTCAGGAGCAATCTCTGGATCAATAGCTATGGAGCCACGGGACCTCCCGCCACTAGATATCATCACCTGCTCTGGATTGTAGGGGATCTGGCTCGGGTTAAACTCCTCCCCTTTCCTCGCCTTCCCCTTGACTTTCTTGTAAGAGGCAGTGTGGGCCATGGCATATAGGTCGTACCCCTCTGGCACCTTATCCGTCTTATTGTAGCATGCCTGAAAGAGAGAAACAAAGTAAATTAGTAATTAAAGGGCTCAAGCTAGCATGATGAATGAATTGCATTAATAATGAAGCAAACCACATTACCCAATTCCGCCCGAACTGATATAAGCTGGAGCTACCTTGATGATGTGGCACACCTTCAATTTGGGCACGTTTTTCCTTGGCCTCAGTCGGCTCCCCTTCCATCTTTGAATACCTGCCATGACAAAGAGTAAACGAAATTAGTACAACATAAAAAAAATACCGACATGAATAATAATATGTATATCACTTAAGTGTATCATCATCAAGTACAACATAAAAAATTTGAATACCTGACACTACTAATAATCTCGATCAGTATCATCAATAAATGCATAATCATCATCATCATCACTATAATCAATGACGGGCTCATAGGGTTCAGTGGCATCAACATGTGGAAGGCCACCTTTATGTAATCGGTCAAGCATTGAGAGGTCGTCCGCAGCAGTAACCTCTTCTTGTTCCAGCTCTTCTTGTTCCTCCTCTGGGGTGATGTGGGATTCACTGTCGCTGTCTACTTCAATGTTTTAGGGTGAAGTATACCGGTTCTTGAAACGCTTTTTGGAAAGACGTGTCTCTTGGAAGAATTCTCCTTCATATGTGTCTGGGTTAATGTGAGGTTCATAATCCTCTTCCTTTGGGGGAGATAGTCTAGCACGTGGCGGCACTTCATAAACGACATCCCAACCTTTCAGATTTGGATTAGTTTGGCAGGCCCAGGGTAGATAGAATACTTGGGTCGCCTGTTGAGCCATAATATAGACATCAGGAACATCTAAATGGGTGCTTTGGTTGATTTCATCTAGCCCTATATGTTCATGAGTCCTTCTAGTCTCCTTCGGCTGAAACCAATAACATTTGAAGACTACGACATTCGGTGGGTTTTCACCATAGAATAGAAGTTCATAAATTGCTTCAACTCTCCCATAATACTCGGTACCTCCTTCGCCGATAGCAGATACACAACAATTTGTAGACTTTTGGTCGGCCATAGATAGCTCTTTGCCATAGGTACAAAAACGATACCCGTTGATGTCGTATTTGTCAAATGAGCGGACCTTATAGTCAAAACCATTAGCGACTTGTCTCTCGGCGTCCATAGACTCTGAATTAGCCTACAAGTTTAATATGAAAGGATTGTTGCATTACGCACAAATTAGCGAATGAAATGAAATTGTCTAATAGAATTTACCGTTTGTTTGAACCAAGAGGTGAAACCGGGATAGCCGCCTCCTTGCTTTGCGAGAAGCTCATACTCTTCGACGGAATCCTTTTGGATCACCGCTCCATACGAGAATAGGGCGACGTATCGACTATATGGAATATCCAGGAATAAGAGCAGTTCAAAGGAAATAGAAGTTGCGAAACGATGTACCGAGAACTTAGTCGATGTACGGCCGCACTTCTATCAGGTTGGTGAAGATATACAACGAAATGGTCCGCCATTCTTCGTTATCCAAAGATACTGGATTTGAAACACTGGCTGGTGCGAGATTGCCTTTGAATAGGCTGAGGTTGGATCCATCCTTTTTAGGCTCGTCGGCATTGTACCGAGGCTTCGGATTATGCAAATGACGATTTTTGGTTTCGTAGTGTGCTGTCACGAAGTTTGCCGCCTCCTCAGTGATGAATGCCTCAGCCATAGACGCTTCAATTCTACGTTTATTTTTACATTTTTCTCGAAGCGTCTTCTGCATCCTCTCAGTTGGGTAGCACCAACGATTTTGCACGGGCCCCCCCAATCTTTCCTCGGTCAGGAGATGCAAAATCAAATGCTGCATTGGATTAAAGAAGCCCGGTGGAAAGATCTTCTCTAACTTGCAGATCAACTCTAGCGCCAACTCTTCCATTTCTTCTAGCACGCCAGGCAATAGTTCTTTCGCACAAAGAACACGGAAGAAATAGCTGAGTTCTGCCAGTATTAGCCATTCATCCTCAGGGATGAAGCCACGCAACATCACCGGCATTACCCGCTCAATCCATATGTGCCAATCATGACTCTTGAGACCAAATATCTTCAATTTATCAAGACTCGCTCCCCTCTTTAGATTCGCTGCATACCCATCAGGGAACATCAACTGCATTTTTATCCACAAGATAATTTCCCTCATAGCTGGCCTTCCAAGATTGAACCATGCCTTTGGCTTCGTCCAGTTCTGCTTTCCTTTCGGTTCTTTTATGTTTTGTAACGGCCTATCACATAGCACCTCCAGATCGACTCTAGCCTTAGTATTATCCTTGAAGTACCCTGGACGCTCTGGATCTGGCTCGAGAGCGTTTAACTAACCCAGGGTCTGTTGGCCTGTCAACGCAGGTGGTGCAGAGTTTTTTACAACTCTACCTATGATGAAGTTCTTCTTGTCTTTCCTGAACTTATGGCGAGGATCCAGGAACTGTCTATGCATGTCGAAGCAAGAAAACTTGCGACCGGCCTGAAGCCAACGAAACTCAAGAGCTCCCTTGCATGTGGGGCACGGGAACCTTCCATGCACACACCAGCCAACGAATAGCGCATACGCCGGCAAGTCATGCGTCGAGTACATGTACCAGACACACATTATGAAGTTTAGTTTGCTATAGGCGTCGTATGTCTTGAACCTATTATCCCAGGCTTCTTGCAATTCGTCCTTAAGCGGCTGCATGTACACATTCATATTTTTCCCCGGATAGTTGGGCCCTGGAATTATCAACGTGAGGAAAATGTTCTTTCTTTGCATAATCTGTCCGGGGGGGAGATTGAGTGGAAAGACAAATACGGGCCAACAACTGTATTGGGCTGCCGTCATACCAAACACACTGAACCCATCGGTGTTGATGCCGACTCGAGGATGCCTCGGATCTGCCGCTTTGTCAGCATGTAATTCATCAAACTTTTTCCACGCAACACCATCCGATGTGTGTACCATCATCAGATTACCATATGCATCTTGTTCGGTTCTTTTGCCTGTTTTGTGCCATGTCATCTGTCTGGCCATCTCTTCGACCATGAAAATACATTAAAGTCTTGGTACGATTGGCATATACCAAAGAACACTAACAGGGATTTTGGTTTGTGTCTTCTCACCCATACCGTTGTCTACCACAATATACCTGGAACACTTGCAAATGGGACAATAGTTCAAGTCCGCATAGTCAAGCCTAAATAAGGCACATCCTTTCTCACAAGCATGTATCTTCTCATAGGGCATCTTCAGTGCATGGAGGATTTTATCCGACTGGTACAGGTTTGCAGGCATTACATGGCCTTTGGGTAGAAAGCGTCCAAACACTGTCATAATTGCGTCATAGCATTCTCTGCCCAAGTTGAACTGAGACTTCAAAGCCATTACTTGTGAGATGGCATCCAACTGACAAAGCTCAGTGTGCTCGTGGAGCGGACGTTTTGAAGACTCCAACATTTCATTGAAGACCTTTGCAGATTCCTCCATCTCCTCGTCCGAATCCCGAGCATCATCATAGTCTTGCACCATGTTTTCCATCCCGGTACCATGCTCGTCGGTGCGACGATGATCCACCTCAGCTCGGTCACGTTGGGCAGACTCACCATGAAATGTCCACACCGTATAATTGGGCGTAAAACCATTCTTCTGCAGGTGTTTACCCATTTCAGCCTCTGTCCTCTTTTCCCAATTGCCGCATCGGAAACAGGGGCACCAAGTTTTCCTCTGGCCATTTGCAAATGCGGCTTGCACAAACCCCTTGGTTTTTGTGAACCATTCAGCGCTCCATTTGTTCTGACCAGTGTGACCGGTATACATCCACGCACGATCACTCATCTTGACTTTCAGAGCTACTGGACACACAACAATTATGTATATAATTCACCATGTATATATTCATCAGTTGATCTACTTTGTCAATTTTATTACGTCCATGCAACCTACACTCTAATAGGTAATGATAGGTCCTAATCCCACCCGAGTATGTGTAGATTGGGTTCATTTTCCCAAGCTATGCTCCGGATCCGACGCAAAATTTCGGCAGCACCTCCCCGCTGTTCTCCTGATACACGTCTCTGCAATAAACAGAGAGGATGTGTACTCGGAGAACAACAGGGGAGGCACTAACGAAATTTATGCGTCGGATCCGGAGCAAAGCATATGGGAAAACGAACCCAATCTACACATACTCGGGCTGTCCATGGATAGCGTTGGACAATTCGAAAGAATCAAGGTTATAAATATGCAAATGCATGCATATTTATAACTATGACGCTTTTGAACGGGAGACACATATTGGTTACGTATAATGATGATTCAAGACACATATATAGCTAGCTACCAAATTTCATGTCATATGTGCAAATAATTAATGGGGGAGAAGGACATGTCATTTGTGCTCACCCACGAACAAAGGGGCAGAGCTCGTCAAACGCACGACGAGGTCGTCGAACACCAAACCTCGCAGCGATGAAACAACTGCACATTTAAATCTACCCGATCAACACAATTATATATGATGTTTTTCATAACAAAATCGAAAAATATATGACCTAACTAATAATTCACAAATATATAACCCCGTCGTCCTCTGGAAGGCCAAAGAGCACCTTTTCGGGAGGTTTAGGGGGTCGGGGTGTCATGTCGGTGTCGGGGTGCTGTTTCGGGGTCAGGGTGTCGTGTCGGGGTCGGGGTGTCGGGGTGTGGTGTCGTG
>NC_041383.1:100729691-100738382 GCF_002162155.2 Triticum dicoccoides
ACAGCAAAAAAAAGAAAAACAGAAAAAAAACTCACCGGAGCAGGGGGCGACGCTGGCGCCGGGGTGGTGGGTGGGTGGGGGGGCGGCGGGGCTCCGGGGCAGTGGGATGGCCGGGAGGCGGGGGCGGGGGCGGCGCTGGGTGGGAGGGGCTGAAGGAAATATGCCCTAGTGGCAATAATAAAGTTATTATTTATTTCCTCATATCATGATAAATGTTTATTATTCATGCTAGAATTGTATTAACCGGAAACGTGATACATGTGTGAATACATAGACAAACATATAGTCACTAGTATGCCTCTACTTGACTAGCTCATTAATCAAAGATGGCCATGTTTCCTAACCATAGACATGTGTTGTCATTTGATTAATGGGATCACATCATTAGGAGAATGATGTGATTGACATGACCCATTCTGTTAGCCTAGCACTTGATCGTTCAGTATATTGCTATTGCTTTCTTCATGACTTATACATGTTCCTGTAACTATGAGATTATGCAACTCCCATTTACCGGAGGAACACTTTGGGTACTACCAAACGTCACAACGTAACTGGGTGATTATAAAGGAGTACTACAGGTGTCTCCGAAGGTACATGTTGAGTTGGCGTATTTCGAGATTAGGTTTTGTCACTCCGATTGTCAGAGAGGTATCTCTGGGCCCTCTCGCTAATGCACATCACCATAAGCCTTGCAAGCAATGTGACCAATGAGTTGGTTACGGGATGATGCATTACGTAACGAGTAAAGAGACTTGCCGGTAACGAGATTGAACTAGGTATTGGATACCGACAATCAAATCTCGGGCAAGTAACATACCGATGACAAACGGAACAACGTATGTTGTTATGCGGTTTGACCGATAAAGATCTTCGTAGAATATGTAGGAACCAATATGGGCATCCAGGTTCCGCTATTGGGTATTGACCAAGAATAGTTATAGGTCATGTCTACATAGTTCTCGAACCCGTAGGGTCCGCACACTTAACGTTACGATGATAGTTTTATTATGAGTTTATAAGTTTTGATGTACTGAAGTTTGTTCGGAGTCCCGGATCTGATCACGGACATGACGAGGAGTCTCGAAATGGTCGAGACATAAAGATTGATATATTGGATGACTATATTCGGACACTGGAAGTGTTCCGAGTGATTTCGGAGAAAACCGGAGTGCCGAAGGGTTACCAGAACCCCCCCGGGGGAGTTATAGGCCACATTGGCCTTAGTGGGAAGAGAGAGGGGCGTCCAGGGTGGGCCGCGCGCCCCCTCTCCCTCTGGTCTGAATTGGACTAGGAGGGGGGGCGGCGCCCCCCTCTTTCCTTCCCCCTCTCCCCCTTCATTTCCCCCTCCTAGTAGGAGTAGGAAAGGGGGAGTCCTACTCCTACTAGGAGGAGGAGGACTCCTCCTTGGCGCGCCCACAAGGGCCGGCCGGCCTCCCCCTTGCTCCTTTATATACGGGGGCAGGGGGGGCACCCCAGAACACACAGGTTGATCTACGGATCATTCCTTAGCCGTGTGCGGTGCCCCCCTCCACCATATTCCACCTCGGTCATATTGTTGCGGAGTTTAGGCGAAGCCCTGCGCCGGTAGAGCATCATCATCATCACCATGCAGTCGTGCTGACGGAACTCATCCCCGAAGCTTTGCTGGATCGGAGCCCGGGGATCGTCATCGAGCTGAACGTGTGCTGAACTCGGAGGTGCCGTACGTTCGGTACTTGGATCCGTCGGATCATGAAGACGTACGACTACATCAACCGCGTTGTCATAATGCTTCCGCTTACGGTCTACGAGGGTACTTGGACAACACTCTCTCCTCTCGTTGCTATGCCATCACCATGATCTTGCGTGTACGTAGGAATTTTTTTGAAATTATTGCGTTCCCCAACAGTGGCATCCGAGCCTGGTTTTATGCTTAGATGTCATATGCACGAGTAGAACACAAGTGAGTTGTGGGCGATACAAGTCATACTGCTTACCAGCATGTCATACTTTGGTTCGGCGGTATTGTGAGATGAAGCGGCCCGGACCGACATTACGCGTACGCTTACGCGAGACTAGTTTCACCGTTACGAGCACTCGTGCTTAAAGGTGGTTGGCGGGTGTCTATCTCTCTCACTTTAGCTGAATCGAGTGTGGCTACGCCCGGTCCTTGCGAAGGTTAAAACAACACTAACTTGACGAACTATCGTTGTGGTTTTGATGCGTAGGTAAGAACGGTTCTTGCTAAGCCCGTAGCAGCCACGTAAAATTTGCAACAACAAAGTAGAGGACGTCTAACTTGTTTTTGCAGGGCATGTTGTGATGTGATATGGTCAAGACGTGATGCTATATTTTATTGTATGAGATGATCATGTTTTGTAACCGAAGTTATCAGCAACTGGCAGGAGCCATATGGTTGTCGCTTTATTGTATGAAATGCAAACGCCCTGTAATTGCTTTACTTTGTCACTAAGCGGTAGCGATAGTCGTAGAAGTAATAGATGGCGTAACGACAACGATGCTACGATGGAGATCAAGGTGTCGCACCGGTGATGATGGTGATCACGACGGTGCTTCGAAGATGGAGATCACAAGCACAAGATGATGATGGCCATATCATATCACTTATATTGATTGCATGTGATGTTTATCCTTTATGCATCTTACCTTGCTTTGATTGAAGGTAGCATTTTAAGATGATCTCTCACTAATTATCAAGAAGTGTTCTCCCTGAGTATGCACCGTTGCGAAAGTTCTTCGTGCTGAGACACCACGTGATGATCGGGAGTGATAGGCTCTACGTTCAAATACAACGGGTGCAAAACAGTTGCACACGCGGAATACTCAGGTTAAACTTGATGAGCCTAGCATATACAGATATGGCCTCGGAACACGGAGACCTAAAGGTCGAGCATGAATCATATAGTAGATATGATCAACATAATGATGTTCACCATTGAAACTACTCCATCTCACGTGATGATCGGACATGGTTTAGTTGATTTGGATCATGTGATCACTTAGATGACTAGAGAGATGTCTGTCTAAGTGGGAGTTCTTAAGTAATATGATTAATTGAACTTAAGTTTATCATGAACTTAGTACCTGATAGTATTTTGCTTGTCTATGTTTGTTGTAGATAGATGGCTCGTGATGTTGTTCCGTTGAATTTTAATGCGTTCCTTGAGAAAGAAAAGTTGAAAGATGATGGTAGCAATTACACGGACTGGGTCCGTAACCTGAGGATTATCCTCATTGCTGCATAGAAGAATTACGTCCTGGAAGCACCGCTGGGTGCCAGGCCTGCTGCTGATGCAACTAACAACGTTAAGAACGTCTGGCAGAGCAAAGCTGGTGACTACTCGATAGTTCAGTGTGCCATGCTTTACGGCTTAGAACCGGGTCTTCAACGACGTTTTGAACGTCATGGGGCATATGAGATGTTCCAGGAGTTGAAGTTAATATTTCAAGCAAATGCCCGGATTGAGAGATATGAAGTCTCCAATAAGTTCTATAGCTGCAAGATGGAAGAGAATAGTTCTGTCAGTGAACACATACTCAAAATGTCTGGGTATAATAATCACTTGATTCAACTGGGAGTTAATTCCTGATGATAGTGTCATTGACAGAATTCTCCAATCACTACCACCAAGCTACAAGAGCTTCGTGATGAACTATAATATGCAAGGGATGGACAAGACTATTCCCGAGCTCTTCGCAATGCTAAAAGCCGCGGAGGTAGAAATCAAGAAGGAGCATCAAGTGTTGATGGTTAACAAGACCACCAGTTTCAAGAAAAAGGGCAAAGGGAAGAAGAAGGGGAACTTCAAGAAGAACAGCAAACAAGTTGCTGCTCAAGAGAAGAAACCCAAGTCTGGACCAAAGCTTGCAACTGAGTGCTTCTACTGCAAGCAGACTGGGCACTAGAAGCGGAACTGCCCCAAGTATTTGGCGGATAAGAAGGATGGCAAAGTAAACAAAGGTATATGTGATATACATGTTATTGATGTGTACCTTACTAATGCTCGCAGTAGTACCTGGGTATTTGATACTGGTTTTGTTGCTAATATTTGCAACTCGAAATAGGGACTACGGATTAAGCGAAGATTGGCTAAGGACGAGGTGATGATGCGCGTGGGAAATGGTTCCAAAGTCGATGTGATCGCGGTCGGCACGCTACCTCTACATCTACCATCGGGATTAGTTTTAGACCTAAATAATTGTTATTAGGTGCCAGCGTTAAGCATGAACATTATATCTGGATCTTGTTTGATGCGAGACGGTTATTCATTTAAATCAGAGAAAAATGGTTGTTCTATTTATATGAGTAATATCTTTTATGGTCATGCACCCTTGAAGAGTGGTCTATTTTTATTGAATCTCGATAGTAGTGATACACATATTCATAGTGTTGAAACCAAAAGATGCAGAGTTGATAATGATAGTGCAACTTATTTATGGCACTGCCGTTTAGGTCATATCGGTGTAAAGCGCATGAAGAAACTCCATACTGATGGGCTTTTGGAATCACTTGATTACGAATCACTTGGTACTTGCGAACCGTACCTTATGGGCAAGATGACTAAAACGCCGTTCTCCGGAACTATGGAGCGAGCAATTGATTTGTTGGAAATCATACATACTGATGTTTGTGGTCCAATGAATAGTTTGGTTTACATTTGAAATAATGCGGAATAGTTTCGCAACTCACGCCACCCGGAACACCACAACGAAATGGTGTGTCTGAACATCGTAATCATACTTTACTAGATATGGTGCGATATGTCTCTTACTGATTTACCGCTATCGTTTTGGGGTTATGCTTTAGAGACGGCCGCATTCACGTTAAATAGGGCACCATCAAAATCCGTTGAGACGACACATTATGAATTGTGGTTTGGCAAGAAACCAAAGTTGTCGTTTCTTAAAGTTTGGGGCTGCGATGCTTATGTGAAGAAACTTCAACCAGATAAGCTCGAACCTAAATCGGAGAAATGTGTCTTCATAGGATACCCAAAAGAGACCATTGGGTACACCTTCTATCACAGATCTGAGGGCAAGATTTTTATTGCTAACATCGGATCCTTTCTAGAGAAGGAGTTTCTCTCGAAAGAAGTGAGTGGGAGGGAAGTAGAACTTGATGAGATAACTGTATCTACTCCCTTGTTGGAAAGTAGTTCATCACAAGAACCGGTTCCTGTGACAACTACACCAATTAGTGAGGAAGCTAATGATATTGATCATGAAACTTCAGATCCAGTTTCTACTGAACCTCGTAGGTCTACCAGAGTAGGATCCGCACCAGAGTGGTACGGCAATCCTATTCTGGAAGTCATGTTACTTGACCATGATGAACCTACGAACTATGAGGAAGCGATGATGAGCCCAGATTCCGCAAAATGGCTAGAGGCCATGAAATCTGAGATGGGATCCATGTATGAGAACAAAGTATGGACTTTGGTTGACTTGCCCGATGATCGGCAAGCCATTGAGAATAAATGGATCTTTAAGAAGAAGACTGACGCTGATGGTAATGTAACTGTCTATAAAGCTCGACTTGTTGCGAAAGGTTTTCGACAAGTTCAAGGGGTTGACTACGATGAGACTTTCTCACCCGTAGCGATGCTTAAGTCTGTCCGAATCATGTTAGCTATTGCTGCATTTCATGATTATGAAATCTGGCAAATGGATGTCAAAACTGCATTCTTGAATGGATTTCTGGAAGAAGAGTTGTATATGATGCAGCCAGAAGGTTTTGTTGATCCAAAAGGTGCTAACAAAGTGTGCAAGCTCCAGCGATCCATTTATGGACTGGTGCAAGCATCTCGGAGTTGGAATAAACGCTTTGATAGTGTGATCAAAGCATATGGTTTTATACAGACTTTTGGAGAAGCCTATATTTACAAGAAAGTGAGTGGGAGCTCTGTAGCATTTCTGATATTATATGTAGATGACATATTATTAATTGGAAATGATATAGAATTTCTGGATAGCATAAAGGGATACTTGAATAGAAGTTTTTCAATGAAAGATCTAGGTGAAGCTGCTTACATATTGGGCATCAAGATCTATAGAGATAGATCAAGACGCTTAATAGGACTTTCACAAAGCACATACCTTGATAAAATTTTGAAAAAATTCAAAATAGATCAGGCAAAGAAAGGGTTCTTGCCCGTGCTTCAAGGTGTGAAGTTGAGTCAAACTCAATGCCCGACCACAGCAGAAGATAGAGAGAAAATGAAAGATATTCCCTATGCTTCAGCCATAGGCTCTATCATGTATGCAATGCTGTGTACCAGACCTGACGTATGCTTAGCAATAAGTTTGGCACGGAGGTACCAAAGTAATCCAGGAGTGGATCACTGGACAGCGGTCAAGAATATCCTGAAATACCTGAAAAGGACTAAGGATATGTTTCTCGTATATGGAGGTGGCAAAGAGCTAGTCGTAAATGGTTACGTCGATGCAAGCTTTGACACTGATTCGGACGATTCTAAATCGCAAACCGGATACATGTTTTTATTAAACGGTGGAGCTGTAAGTTGGTGCAGTTCTAAACAAAGCGTCGTGGCGGGATCTACATGTGAAGCTGAGAACATAGCTGCTTTGGAAGCAGCAAATGAAGGAGTCTGGATGAAGGAGTTCATTTTCGATCTAGGTGTCATACCTAGTGCATCGGGACCAAGGAAGATCTTCTGTGACAATACTGGTGCAATTGCTTTGGCAAAGGAATCCAGATTTCACAAGAGGACCAAGCACATGAAGAGACACTTCAATTCCATCCGGGACCAAGTCCAAGTGGGAGATATAGAAATTTGCAAGATACATACGGATCTGAATGTTGCAGACCCATTGACTAAGCCTCTCTCACGAGCAAAACATGATCAGCACCAAGACTCCATGGGTGTTAGAATCATTACTATGTAATCTAGATTATTGACTCTACTGCAAGTGGGAGACTGAAGGAAATATGCCCTAGAGGCAATAATAAAGTTATTATTTATTTCCTCATATCATGATAAATGTTTATTATTCATGCTAGAATTGTATTAACCGGAAACATGATACATGTGTGAATACATAGACAAACATATAGTCACTAGTATGCCTCTACTTGACTAGCTCATTAATCAAAGATGGTTATGTTTCCTAACCATAGACATGTGTTTTCATTTGATTAATGGGATCACATCATTAGGAGAATGATGTGATTGACATGACCCATTCCGTTAGCCTAGCACTTGATCGTTTAGTATATTGCTATTGCTTTCTTCATGACTTATACATGTTCCTGTAACTATGAGATTATGCAACTCCCGTTTACCGAAGGAACACTTTGGGTACTACCAAACATCACAACGTAATTGGGTGATTATAAAGGAGTACTACAGGTGTCTCCGAAGGTACATGTTGAGTTGGCGTATTACGAGATTAGGTTTTGTCACTCCGATTGTCGGAGAGGTATCTCTGGGCCCTCTCGGTAATGCACATCATTATAAGCCTTGCAAGCAATGTGACCAATGAGTTGGTTACGAGATGATGCATTACGTAACGAGCAAAGAGACTTGCCGGTAACGAGATTGAACTAGGTATTGGATACCGACGATCAAATATCGGGCAAGTAACATAGCGATGACAAAGGGAACAACGTATGTTGTTATGCGGTTTGACCGATAAAGATCTTCGTAGAATATGTAGGAACCAATATGGGCATCCAGGTTCCGCTATTGGTTATTGACCGAGAATAGTTCTAGGTCATGTCTACATAGTTCTCAAACCCGTAGGGTACGCACGCTTAATGTTACGATGACAGCTTTATTATGAGTTTATAAGTTTTGATGTGCCGACGTTTGCTCAAAGTCCCGGATGTGATCACGGACATGACCAGAGTCCCGGATGTGATCACGGAAATGGTCGAGACATAAAGATTGATATATTGGACGACTATATTCGGACACCATAAGTGTTCCGGGTGATTTCGGAGAAAACCGGAGTGCGGGGGGGTTACCGGAACCCCCCCGGGAGAGTTAACGGGCCACATGGGCCTTGGTGGGAAGAGAGAGGGGCGGCCAGGGTGGGCCACGCGCCCCCTCTCCCTCTGGTCCGAATTAGACTAGGAGGGGGGGCGCCCCCCTCTTTCCTTCCTCCTCTCCCCCTTCCTTTCCCCCTCCTAGTAGGAGTAGGAAAGGGGGAGTCCTACTCCTAGGAGGAGGACTCCTCCTCCTTGGCGCGCCCACAAGGGCCGGCCGGCCTCCTCCCTTGCTCCTTTATATACGGGGGCAGGGGGGCACCCCAGAACACACAAGTTGATCTACGGATCGTTCCTTAGCCATGTGCGATGCCCCCTTCCACCATATTCCACCTCGGTCATATCATTGCGGAGTTTAGGCGAAGCCCTGCGCCGGTAGAGCATCATCATCGTCACCACGCCGTCGTGCGGACGGAACTCATCCCCGAAGCTTTGCTGGATCGGAGCCCGGGGATCGTCATCAAGCTGAATGTGTGCTGAACTCGGAGGTGCCGTACGTTCGGTAATTGGATCGGTCGGATCATGAAGACGTACGACTACATCAACCGCGTTGTCATAACGCTTCTGCTTACAGTCTACGAGGGTACGTGGACAACACTCTCTCCTCTCGTTGCTATGCCATCACCATGATCTTGCGTGTACGTAGGAAATTTGTTGAAATTACTGCATTCCTCAACAGG
>NC_041383.1:100738829-100744560 GCF_002162155.2 Triticum dicoccoides
CGGGGGGCGGTGGCGGTGGCGGCGAGGGCGGGGGCGGCGCCGGGCGGCGGAGGGAGGGGTGGCGGGGGCGGGGGCGGAGGAGGTCGAGGGAGAGAGATGAGTAGCGGGCGGGGGAGGGGGCTCGGCCGTTAGTTAGGTTAGTTAGGGTAGCCTTTGTCGTCCGCCCTCCTTTGCCGTCCGCTTTTGTTCATATTTGCCGTCTGCGGCGGACGGCAAAGCGGGGGGACGTTAAGTATTTTTTAACCAGCTCCTCAGTGGGGCCCCCCTCCCTCTTTGCCGTCAGCTAGCGGACGGCAAAGATTCTTTGCCGTCAGCTAGCGGACGGCAAAGAACAGGCTGATGGCAAAGGCTTTCTTTGCCATCATCCAGTTCTTTGCCGTCTGCTTTCGGGTAGCTGATGGCAAAGAGCTTCTTTGCCGTCTGCTAGCTGATGACAAAGAGCTGGCAGATGGCAAAGTAGCTGATTCCAGTAGTGTTTGGTGCCTCCGGAGCACGATGACAAGTGGTTCATGGGGGCGGTAGCGGGTAATAGTATTCTCCTTTGGGATCTATGACCTGGTCGAGCAAAAATCCGGCTATTTCCTCTTGAAGTGCTAGTACGCGGTCCGATGGTAGGAGCTTATCCCGCACCGATCTGAACTATTAAGAAGGAGATCAATATGCATGTGTGTTAGTTATGTGACTAGATATCGATAATGGTGTGAATAGTGTTCTGACAAACGTACCCAGTCATGTCTATCAGATCTGCTCCTTTCGCACGTCATCATGCGAATGTTCTCGCAAACGTAGAATGCACACAGATTATTCCCCAGCGCCTGCTTCAGGGCCTTTACGAGAATTGAATTGAATCAGATAATGATTAATCAAGCATGATAATTAATTAATGATATTGAAACAAGAATTAAAGAGATGGTAGCTAGCTAGTACTACTTAATTACTTACCTTGGGTCGATGCCAAAACAACTTTTTTGGCCACTTGCCTGGAGTCACCTTGATGAACTTTGCCCATGCCCTGCCCGCCGGCAAAGAAAATTAATAAAGGGGTTATTAAATAGTTCATATCAAGAAATGACGAACTAATAATTAATAGGCCGAGATATATATAGTTAATAATGATTGAAATTACCTGTTGACTATCCCCTTCACGATGGTGTAGTCACTTTCTTCTTTAAGTAGTGAGTCCAGTAATTCAACTTTTCCTTCGTCAACTTTAATGTCTATCAAGACCCAGTGCCAACTACATGCGCACACGTTTGCATGTCTTAATTAAGCGGGCATGTCCATAAAATTAATCAACTATCATAAACCGTATACACTTAATTATTAACATCTAGCTAGCTAGTAAGCAAAAACAGAATTTGTAGTACAAGACAGTGTGACTCACGGGAAGTTGTAAGGAAGTAGTATATCTTCATTGCTATTGAGACGCTTCAAGAACTCTAGCATGCTTTCCTCTACAGCATCTTGACAACATTCAATCTGCCATATGTCCTCATTAATGGTATTTGGGTCAATGAACCCAACACCATAGTGTCCAACTTTTTTCATTTCATACATCTTCATCCTGCATATAATACCACAGAAAAAGAATATAGTGAGGATAATTACATGTAATGATTGATTAAAATTATCACTACATAACTAGCTTGAGACTTAAATTACAGAAAGAAATCACTTACAGACAATAGCAACTGATGATAGACATGTCGAGTGCGTCTTGATTGTATAACTGAAATAGTTCTGGATACTCAATGGCCAAAACTTTCTCATGGTAATAATGCTCATGCTTGACATTCACCATTAGGGACTCTCGATTGGAAATCTTGGTAATGTTCATGTACCATTGATGCAATTGACACATTCTCGTTGGGAGGTTCTTGACCTTGTCTGGATGGACCAAAGGTTGGCCCCGGACATATTTCCATGCTATTTCCGATTCTCTAAGCGTAGGCATGGGCTCGATTTCGAGGAGTTGTCCAACAGAGATATTGAGCATTTGAGCCTGCATTATATGATCCTCCGTTATTACCAGATCGCCATGCTGGGGAACGCTAACGGTTTGCTCACAATAATATTTGGCGCGCGTACTACTCCTCTCATGTGTTGTTGGCACAACAAGCGGGGGGATCACTTGCGCCGCCTGTTCTCCCAACTGGGGAACGGTTTTCCCGTATTTTTTGCCAGCTGCTTGTTGGCTCGAGCTCGAGCTTGCTTCCTTCTTTAGCCGTTCTCGATGTAGTTTCCTGATTTGACGCTCATAGTCCGAATCAACATGTTTGGGAGCTGGTTCTCTAGCCATACGAATGAAGTGGTCAATTACTTTCTCAGGCACTTTCTCCTTTGGCGGCGGTGCCGGTTTCGGTCCAAAATGGGCGTCCACTTGGGCTTGCACTACGGCTGCGTTTTGCTCCTTAGTCATGTCGTAAGGCCTCTGAGGAAGAGGAGCGAGGCTTGGACCATATTTATATCGCTTGTCTCCGCCTGTACTTTCTGAACTACCTTGACTCGTACCGCTACGCACCAAAGCTGTGTCATGTCTCTTCTGTGATTGCTGAGACAGCGGAGACGGCTGACGTGGAGTTGGACCAGGAGAAGTGGCCTGACGATGTGCCGGACTTGAAGCAGGAGGTGTGGCCTGACACGGTGCAGGACTTGAAACCGGAGAAGTGGCATGACGCTGTGCCAGACTTGAAACCGGAGGAGTCAGCTCACACGTTCGGGGACTTGGAGGAGGTGGCGGACTTCAAGGAGGAGTCATCTCACGCGTTCGTGGACTTGGAGGAGCGGGAGTCTGCTGACTCGGTGGAGGACTTCGAGGAGGAGTCGGCAGATGACGCGGTGTCGGTGGACTTCGAAAGATGATGCAATCCTTTCTCCATAGGATGATATGATGTATGGCCTCTCCCAGTGTGCGCTCGTCTTCACCTCCAGGAATGTCAAGCGTTAGCCCCGAATATGGGTGCACCACTTCATCAACCATGACACGAGCATAGCCCTCTGGAATCGGGATGCAATGGTAGGTTGCTTGGGGGGTAACTGGAAAAGCAATGCCGTCCGCCACCTTCATGGATATGTTCTTCATTTTGGAGTGTAGCTCACAGTTAGTGTTCTCTATGATGTCATCCACAGGGTATGTATCCAGCAGTGTGTCGCCCGGGGCAGAACCAACGCTGCTTCTCGGCATGGATGGGACGGTGCTATCCAATGCTGGACGATCATCCGCTTCCTGCTGCCACTGCTGAGACCCCCTTTCCTGGCTAATTGAGTCGATCTGCTGCTGCTGCTGCTGGAATTTGAGTGCTAGGTCCGCGTGCCTTGCTTCTAGGCCTTGAAGGCGTTCTGCGTCCTGCTTCCTCTGCTCCTCCTCCAGCTTCCTCTTCTTCTCCTCCTCCATCTTATTTCTTGCACGGGACCTGTAGTCATCATTCCAGTCTGAAAAGCCCTCATACCAGTGAATAACGCCCATGCCTCATGTTCTTCCCGAGTGTTCAGGATTTCCCAGGGCGCACGTAAGCTCGTCGTTCTCTCTGTTGGGCGTGAACAACCCCGCTCGAGCTTCTTCTATTGCGTCAAGTATCTTTTGTTCGGCTCCTTTTAGACTTGCCTTCTTCGAAACTAGGCCTGTCTTCGGGTCCAACGCCCCCCCCCCCCCGATGCGCATAGAACCAAGTTCTGCACCTGGGGGCCAGCTCCTAGTAATCGGAGTGACCCCTGCACCCTCCATCTCTTGCTCAGACTTATCCCACTTAGGCATTCCCACCGGGTAGCCACCTGGACCCAGCCTATGGAACTGCGTCTTTCTTGCGGCATTTGCCTTGTTTTTCATCGACCGTTCCTTAGATAATTCTGAATCCTTGAAGGTCACAAAATCGTCTCAGTGTTCTCTTTGCTTCTCCAGTGTTCCCTTGAAATCTGGAGTCTTCCTTTTATTAGCGAGGTAGTTGGCCCATACAGTTTTCTTGTGGGTGTTGAATGCAATTGCCATCTTCTTAAGAGCAGCGGCCTTGACTTTCTCCACATCTGCTTTAGTGAAATGATCTGGTAGGGTGAAATGTTCCATCAGAGATTTCACCAGGTCTTTTTTGGCTCTTTCATCGACCCAAGTAACACCTGGACGTTTAGTCTTTGGCTCTTTCCATTCTTGAATGGAGATCGGGAGTTTGTCCTTCACAAGAACTTCGCACTGACGAGTCCACTTGTCTGCAACGTTCTTAGGCGTGAGGGGTTCGCCACTAAGTTTGGTGGATTCGATGTGGTACTTTACACCATCCTTCAACAATCTGCCCCGGCCTCGCTTTGTCTTGCTGTCTGTAGAAGCAGATTTGCTCGATCCAGAGGGCTGAAAGAAGAAAGATCGATTCGTTAATATATCTTCAATAAAAAAACATGTGATGATCACCAGGATGCATGCTTATATAAATATACCTCGCTGGTAGTCTTTGTTATTTGAAGATCAGCATTGTCTGTGTCATCACAAACATTGTCTGTGTCATCATAATCATAGGTCATGACTTCATCAGCTCGGTCGTCGAGATCGAATATCTTTTCATCACCCTCTCCGGTATTGTTCAGATATTGGGAGCCGTCATCTTCATTCAGATCATCTAGCCTGTGAGGGCTGTGTATGATGTCGAATAATTCCTCTTCTCTCTCTCTGCCGGTATTGTCCGCCATAGCTTTTACTTTACTAATTAATACAGAATAAATATAAAACAATTTAGTATTCAAATTACAATGCATGGATGCAATTAATCAATAAGGAAAAACTGAATCTCGAATACATCGTCTCGAATATATAATCTCGAATACATCATCATCTTAATATATATAATCTCGAATACATCGTCTCGAATATTATATATCGAATACATCACTGGCTAGGTACCTAATAAAGATCGAGTACTACAGAAGAATCTAGGGCGCCACTCGCGGTTCCTGGGGCGCGGGTGGTGCACACCCAAAGAGAAGGAACCATCACAGGATCATATCTCCGGTCATCTGCCCAAAGAACCCGCCAAGTAGTGGAGAACCTGACGTCGTCCATAGCAGTCATGTAGCGATGGACGTGCTCATCTTCCTCCCTAACACGGCGACGCACTACCTCCGGCAGGGCCGGCTGCCTCTGCACCAAATGTGGCCCACGCAAACGCCACCAAAGAAGATCAAGGTCGACGACGGGACCCGAGGTCGGGTTCCTCACCAAGCGGCGCGCCCCTCCAGGTAGCACCTCCCGGTGCCACCCCGGTGGAGCCCAGTCCCGGACATGGGTCCCCTGAAGCAGGACGCCGTCGCGAACGGGTCGATGGCGAGGATGCGGGCCGGGCATATCGTCGAGAACAAATACTATATGCCCGCAAAAAGTAACATTTTCTAAATGATTAGATTGTGATAACTAAAATTCTATATATATGCAAATTCTAACAATTTGACATTAATCTAATTCATCTAACTAAAACTAATTCTAAAATTTCCTGATTATATAACTAACATTTCTATAACAATTCTAATAGTTATATAACTAAAAAACAGAAAAATTGCTAACATTTCTATAAATATTTCTATAACTAAAAAACAGAAAACATTTATAACATTTCTATATAACTAACATTTCTAATATTTATATAACTAAAAACAGAATAATTTCTAACATTTCTTTAACTAAAAAACAGAAAAAATTTATAACAAACAAAGTAATGTGTGTGTGTGTAGTGTGTGTGTGTGTGTGTGTGTG
>NC_041383.1:100745032-100769534 GCF_002162155.2 Triticum dicoccoides
ACGACGGGGACGGGGACGACCGGCGCGGCGACGTCGACGGGGGCGGCAACGAGGGGCGGGGACGGCCGGGGTCGGCGACAAGGGGCGGGGGCGGCGACGTCGACGGGGATGGCGTCGATCGGGGCAGGGCGGCGCGACGGAGGGAGGAAACAGAGGGAAGAAACAGAGGGAAACTGAATTTTTTTCAAGTGTTGTATATATATGATGGACCTTTAGTACCGGTTGGAGCCACCAACCGATACTAAAGGTCTGTTTTGGCCAGGCCAAGCGGCGGGAAGCGCCCCCCCTTTAGTACCGGGTGGTGGCTCCAACCGGTACTAAATGGGGGGGTATTTAGTACTGGTTGGAGCCATGACCCGTTACTAAAGGGGGTGCGCTGGCTCCATGCGGTGCGCAAGTTTAGTCCCACCTCGCTACCCGAGGGGCTACCACACTGGTTTATAAGCCCTAGTGCGGTAGCTCACTCGAGCTCCTCTCCTAAGCAGGCCTACTGGGCCTACCTCTCCTCTTCTGCCCTGTGGGCCTACTGGGCCTTTGCGGGCCTGCATCCTGACCCAACTAAAGGTTGTGTTCCTAGTCATATGCAGGCCGCTTTGGCCTAGTAGGTGGGCTTTTTTATTTTCTTAATTTTTTTCGCTTTATTTATTTATTTATTTATTTATTTATTTTTGAGTTGTTTTTTTGCTGTATTTAGAGTTTCTTTGTGAATATTTTTGCTTTAGGTACAAAAAATTACAAACTTTCTGTTAGTGCCGGTAGTTTTCAAATTTGAATAGTTTAAATTTTGAATTATTTGAAATTTGTGTGAATCACTAGTTTGTGAATAACTTAACTTTGACAAAAGTTTTTTCAGTGATTCTTTGTTCTTATGTTTAATATTAGTGTGTTTTATCATTATATTCAATTTGGTAATGCTTAGGTTATTTAAAATATGAAATGCCTTTGTAACAGTTCAGTTTTCGTCGGAAACCCTGATACTTCGAAAGAGATTGTCCATTTTGTACACGAAGTGTATCCAGTTTTTGCCGTAACCCTCTCTACTTTTTTGCACATGCTATTTGTATGAAATTATGATACCATGCCAACTTTGAACCTTTTCTGAGTTTATTTGAAATGCTTTTCAATTTCAGGGTCATTTAGCTGGAAAAAGTCAGTAAATGCATGAAAAGAATTTGTTTGCACATAAAATTTCTTCGCATTTCAAATGCCAAAACACATAATTAACTACCCTAACTATTACAGACATTCCGTCCTGGGTGTGAAACACAGAAGAAAGTGATGATAGTGAAGCCGATCACATCCCAGATCTTTGGGCGTGAAACGTTTTCTTCGCGTGTGTTCCTTTGCGCCGTAGCCATGGAAAATCTTCATCATTTAACTGGATGCTCGGGTCAATATTCACTGTGAATGGAGCAATTTCATCAAGCTTTTCATAATCTTCTGACATGTCTGTCTTGTCATCCACTCCCACGATGTTTCTTTTTCCTGAAAGAACTATGTGGCGCTTTGGCTCGTCGTATGATCCATTCGCTTCCTTATCTTTTCTTTTTCTCGGCCTAGTAGACATGTCTTTCACATAAAAAACCTACGCCACATCATTGGCTAGGACGAATGGTTCGTCTGCATATGCAAGATTGTTGAGATCCACTTTGTCATTCCGTACTTCGGGTCTTCCGTTACCCCGCCTCGTGTCATATTGACCCATTTGCACCGAAAGAAAGGGACATTCAAATCACCTGATCCATAGTTAAGTTCCCATATGTCCTCTATGTAACCATAATATGTTTCCTTTCCCGTGTTTGTTGTTGCATCAAAGCGGACACCACTGTTTTGGTTGGTGCTCTTCTTATCTTGGGCGATTGTGTAAAATGTATTCCCATTTATCTGGTACCCTTTGAAAGTCATTATATTCGAAGATGGTAACTGGGACAGCGAGTATAGGTCATTTTGAATATTGCCATCATTCAGGGCACATTTCTGCAACCAACCGGCGAAAGTCCTCGTTTGTTCGCGTGTAATCCAGTCGCCAGACTTCTCCGGGTGTCTGGACTGTAGAAAATTCTTGTGTTCCTCCATATACAGAGCCACCAAGGCGGAATTCTGTAGAACTGTGTAGTGTGCTTCAGTGAGAGAATGCCCGTCCATACATATTATTTGATGCCCTCCTAGCGTGCCTTTTCCTTCCAGTCTGCCCTTATGCCGCGATTCAGGAACACCAATCGGCTTAAGGTCAGGAATAAAGTCAATAAAAAACTCAATGACCTCCTCATTTTCATGGCCCTTTGAGATGCTTCCTTCTGGCCTAGCACGGTTATGAACATATTTCTTCAAGACTCCCATTAACCTTTCAAAGGGGAACATATTGTGTAGAAATACAGGACCCAAAACGTTAATCTCTTCGCAAAGGTGAACTAGGACGTGCGTCATGATGTTGAAGAAGGATGGTGGGAACACCAACTCCAAACTGACAAGACATTGCACCAAATATTCTGTAACCTTGGTATGATTTCTGGATCGATTACCTTCTGAGAGATTGCATTGAGGAATGCACATAGCTTCACCATGGCTAATCGAACGTTTTTCGGTAGAAGCCCCCTCAATGCAACCGGAAGGAGTTGCATCATAATCACGTGGCAGTCATGAGACTTTAGGTTCTGGAACTTTTTCTCTGCCATATTTATTATTCCCTTTATATTCGACGAGAAGCCAGACGGTACCTTCACGCTGAGCAGGCATTCGAAGAAGATTTCCTTCTCTTCTTTGGTAAGAGCGTAGCTGGCCTGACCCTGATGTATGTCGTCTTTTCCGTGCATACGTTGCTGGTCCTCCCGTGTCTCTGGTGTATCTTTTGTCTTCCCATACACGCCCAAAAAGCCAAGCAGGGTCATGCAAAGATTCTTCGTCACATGCATCACGTCAATTGCGGAGCGGACCTCTAGGTCTTTCCAATATGGCAGGTCCCAAAATTTAGATTTCTTCTTCCACATGGGTGCGCGTCCGTCAGCGTCCTTCGGAACAGGTTGTCCGCCAGGACCCTTTCCAAAGATTACCTTCAAATCCTTGACCATATCATGTACATCAGCACCAGTACGGTGGCGAGGCTTCGTCCGGTGATCCGCCTCACCTTTGAAATGCTTGCCTTTCTTTCTTACGGGATGCCTTGTCAGAAGAAATCGACGATGTCCCAGGTACACATTCTTCCTACAACTATCCAAATATATACTGTTGGTATCATCCAAACAGTGCGTGCATCCGCGGTATCCCTTGTTTGTCTATCCTGAAAGGTTACTGAGAGCAGGCCAATCATTGATGGTCACGAACAGCAACGCCTTTAGGTCAAATTCTTCCTGTCCGTGCTCATCCCACGCACGTACACCTGTTCCATTCCACAGCTGTAATAGTTCTTCAACTAATGGCCTTAGGTACACATCAATGTCGTTGCCGGGTTGCTTAGGGCCTTGGATGAGCACTGGCATCATAATGAACTTCTGCTTCATGCACAACCAAGGAGGAAGGTTATACAAACATAGAGTCACAGGCCACGTGCTATGGTTGTTGCTCTGCTCCCCAAAAGGATTAATGCCATCTGCGCTTAGACCAAACCATACGTTCCTTGGGTCACCTGCAAACTCCTCCCAGTACTTTCTCTCGATTTTTCTCCACTGCGAACCGTCAGCGGGTACTCTCAACTTTCTGTCTTTCTTACGGTCTTCTGCGTGCCACCGCATCGCCTTCGCATGCTCTTTTGTTTTGGAACAAACGTTTCAACCGTGGTATTATAGGAGCATACCACATCACCTTGGCAGGAATCTTCTTCCTGGGGCGCTCACCCTCGACATCACCAGGGTCATCGCGACTGATCTTATAACGCAATGCACCGCATACCGGGCAAGCGTTCAAATCCTCGTACTCATCGCGGTAGAGGATGCAGTCATTTGGGCATGCATGTATCTTTTGCACCTCTAACCCTAGAGGGCAGACAGCCTTCTTTGCTTCATACGTACTCTCGGGATATTCGTTGTCCTTTGGAAGCATATTCTTTATCATTACCAACAACTTTCCAAATTCCTTGTCAGATACACCATTCTCTGCCTTCCATTGCAGTAATTCAAGTGTGGTGCCCAACTTTTTTTTGTCAGCTTCGCAATTCGGGTACAACAATTTCTTGTGATCCTCTAACATGCGCTGCAACTTTGTCCTCTCCAGATCACTTGCGCAATTTCTCTTTGCATCGGCAATGGCCTGATCTAGATCATCAGCGGGCTCATCTGATGCCTCTTCTTCAGCTTCTTCCTGCATTGCCGGCTCAGCTTCTTCCCCCATTGTTGTATCATCGTATTAAGGGAACCCATGGCCAGGATAGCCGTCATCGTCCTCTTCTTCTTCATTGTCTTCCATCATAACCCCTATTTCTCCGTGCTTGGTCCAAATATTATAGTGGGGCATG
Organism: Triticum dicoccoides; assembly: GCF_002162155.2. NCBI lineage: Eukaryota > Viridiplantae > Streptophyta > Magnoliopsida > Poales > Poaceae > Triticum > Triticum dicoccoides. The sequence continues at coordinate 100,749,480 of NC_041383.1, forward strand.
AAACCGGACTCAAATAGGTGGACGTGAATGGTTCTTGACGTAGAGTGATTGTGACCATTCTTACAGCCAGCACATGGACAAGGCATAAAATCATCCGCCCGCTTGTTTGCCTCAGCGGCAAGCAGAAAAGTATGCACACCATTAATGAACTCGGGAGAGCATCGGTCATCATACATCCATTGTCGGCTCATCTTCATTACACAACACCGAATAGACCAAATTAATACAAATTCATACATAAAGTTCATACATAAAGTTCATACATAAAGTTCATATACAACACTTAATTAAATGCGACATACAAATAACTCTCTAGCTAAAAAATTTAAATGCAACAACAAATGCGATGAAGATCGCAACTAAGGTAACAATTGATCCAACAGCATAATGATACCAAGCCACACTATCAATGGCATATTTTCTAATCTTCAACCTCATTTTCTCCATCTTGATCTTGTGATCATCGACGACATCGGCAACATGCAACTCCAATTCCATCTTCTCCCCCTCAATTCTTTTCAATTTTTCTTTCAAATACTCGTTTTATCTTTCAACTAAATTTAACCTCTCAATAATAGGGTCGGTTGGAATTTCCGGTTCACATACCTCCTAGATAAAAATATCTATATCAACTTGATGGGCATAATTTGTCATAAACACGAAATGCAACAACTAGTTTTAAAAGAGAATATACCACATCCGAATCATAACAAGGACGAGGGCCGACGGGGACGGATATCAAAACCATGGCACCATGTATAACAAACAACATACGAGTAAGATAATTATACGAGTAACTATATATCTAAATCACACAAACATCAATTTTGTAATGTAAAAAATTCATGAACAAGAGCCTCACCACAAGGTGGTGCCGGTGACGGGACGGTGCGGGCGATCGATGGTGGTTACGACGGAGATTTAGAAGGCAGTAAGTAAACCACACCTACATATGCAAACTAAGTGTTATTTTTGACCTCAAATTGCATATAAATCAAATACTACCAAATATAATTCCTCCCAAATTAATCACTATACAAAGCATTGCAAGAGCTAATCTAGCAATGAGAGTTGAAAGGACAAAGTTGATAACCTTTGTGATCATTTGAATGGATGGGGGCCTTCAAATCTTGACAAATTTTAGGCAAAATTTGTGAGGAGCTCGAGGAAGAGAGGGGAAGAACAGAGGAAGTGAGGGGAAAGGGGAAGAACAGAGTGGCTCGGGTGGACGAAGGGTTTATGTACGTCGAACTTTAGTACCTGTTCGTGCCACGAACCGATACTAAAGGTGCTGGAGGGGCCCTAGACTGAAAACACCCTGCCAACACTCTCTTTAGTACCGGTTCGTGGCACGAACCGGTAATAAAGGTTCGCCATGAACCGGTACTAATGAGAACGACCGGCTAGCCGTTGGAACCGGCACTAATGGATACATTAGTGCCGGCTCAAAATCAAACCGGCACTAATGTGTCTCATATTAGGTCCTTTTTCTACTAGTGTTTCAATCCTATGATCTGGGTTTTCCCCTCACACCAGTCGTCTTGATCGGCCTGTCTTTTTTGGGACTTCCGACCTAAGATCGGTTTGAGTTGCCCGCCGCCCCCGGTCGACCCTCACATGCCTCTACACTGACACCGGCACGACTACCCGGCCTCTTCACCAACTAGGCGGTTTCGTGCGACGCGGCGCCTAACGACCGTCGTCCGCGCATTCGTTCGCCCGTCGTTCTGCGCCGCCCGTTGTCGCCTTCTTCCGATCAAGATCCTGCATTAACCATGCCTCCACCCCGCTCGGCTGCATCTGTCCGCTGGCCCTGGTACCACCAAACACATGATGTGTTGACCGGCTACGCTGTGATGTGCAACTTGCGGCACACTCGGGCGTGGGCCGCGTGCATGCGCCGTCTGTTCGCGTCTACTTTTGTGCGTGGCCTCAGTGGCTCGACCACTTCATCACCGAGCGGCGTCCCTGACCTTGCGAGCGGTCAGACTGATCACTAAAGGCCACTCCGATCCATCCGTGCTGCGTGACCGACATAGCTAGTCGCTTGCGCGTGCCTCCGCAGGTCCTGTTTGGACCGTCCACGAGTCCAGCACACCCCTCCACCAATCGAGCAACAGGCTGCCACTGCATCGCCCCATTGGGCTATAGTGCCACCGCCTCGTGGTTCTCCTAGCGACTGCACCGACTCACGCGCCGCCACTGTGTCGCCCTTTCGGATAGTAGTGCCGCTACACGCGGTCCACGCCACCGCCTGGAGGCCGTCCCCGCGGTTGCACCGACCCGCATGCTGCTGTTGCACCGCCGCTTTGGGTCGTAGCGTTGCGGCCAGCGGTCCACGCCGCCGCCCCGAGGCCATTGTCGTGGCAGGTGGTCCACTCTATCGTCCTGAGGCCGTCCACGTGGCTGCACCGACCCTTGCGCTGCCGCTGCATTGCCTCTTCGGGCCATAGCGCCGCGGCGCGCCATCCATGCCGCCGCCTTAAGGTCTTCCCCGTCGTGGTCCCGACCCGCGCGCTACCGTTGCGTCGCCCCTTCGGGCCGCAGCTGTTGGAAATAAGCCCTAGAGGCAATAATATTTGTATTATTATATTTTTTATATCATAATTATAGAGTTCATATTCTATGCTATAACTGCTATGATCTTGAAACATGCGATTCAGTGAAAAACTCATATGCACGTGTGGAATGATAAACGGTAAAGTATAAGGTTTCTAGTCTTGCCTCAAGGACTAGGTCAAGTGTTGGTGGTGATCATGCTTTCCAGATCATAGGATATCATTAAGTGTAACGATAGTCCTAAAACAACATTGAGATTATGACGTTGGAAGGACGATCATATTGAATCGACTCAATCTTGTTTGTTATGAATTAAGTTAATATCGTCTGTAATTAATTGTAATAACACGGGGTGTTAACGTGTGATTTTGCTTCTTAGACCATGAGAGTATTGTAGTTACTTCTTACCATACGGTGGGCTTTGAGGTTGGTCAAACGTTACCTGTAACACGATGATCATAACGACAACTTACATGCGCCTCGGAAAGTTTTACAAGGGACTAGATAGCTCGAGTGTGGGATTTGCTCCTGCAACAATGGAGAGATACTTTTGGGGCCCTCTCGGTGTGACGGTATCCATCATCGTCTGGCCAGACACAGGTGACTTCGTCACGGGAATGCCGGAACACGATAACGAGAAGAAAGAACAAAACTGGTAACAAGGATAACAACGGTATATACTGGACATGTGATTACTTAGGAGGATACATCATTAAACATATAATTATATATATTATAACATATAATTATATATATTATATTTATTTGGGTTTTTGAAAATACTTTCCTCACTACACTTGATCAAACTAAACAAAGTTTGACTTTAGAAAATCATATATGCACACTATATTTTGGAATAGAGGGAGTACGAAAAAAAAACACTCCTACTAGATGCCTTGACGACAGGTTGGATCCGTTTCGTGCGTCTCCGCTCGCATGCACGCCGAGCAGCAACCAACCCAAGAATCCTGGGCTCGTCGATCCCGGGGCAACCCAAGAAAGAATCAAACCCTTCTGCGACTTCACACGAGGACAAACCGTCCAGACCGCGCGCACGGATGGTCAAACTCGAGATCCGCGCGTCCATATTGCGGCTGCTCCAGCTAGCTTCACTCCCTTCCAGGCCGCACGACCGCGAATATGCCTTGGTTTCACTGCCGCCCAGGTCGGGTGCTTGGATACAAAGGACTATTTTTAGTCTGATTAAAAATAGTCTCTTTTAGAGGCTAAAGTTCCAAGCACCGCTGACTAAAGAGAGGCTAGGACTAGTTTTGAGGCTAAAATCTTTTGGTCATGGGAAACCTACTAAAATATGTATTAGCTCTCTCTTTCCTCATTTAATTCCTCTCCTTAGTTCTGGATTGGAGGGTTTGGAGGATAATAAATGCTCAATAACTAGATTTTAGTCTCTTTAGTATTTGGATCCAAGCATGGGTGAAACTAGCAAGTTTTAGTCCCACTACTTTTAGTCATGGGACTAAAACGTATCCAAGCATGCTCCTAGTACCACACGAAAACCTATGCCCAGATCGGATCGCCTCTGCGATTAGACAATTCGCTACTCCGGGGAAGCCACCGACGGTAGTCAGATCACCACCTTAAAACTTATAGAAACAGCCAAGGATATACCTGCATGTTAGAGTACTCGAGTGCACCAAAGTCAGGCAGAAAACCCCGCGTGCAAATAACATATGCAGTGGAGGTTCTGAAAAATCCAATCAATCTATATCTAGCTAGCAAGGTGACGTTTCTGTACCGGTAGCCAACTTCTTTCAATGACCTGCGCAATACTCGTTCAAGATTAGTATAGCTGCCGATCGTAGACATTTTATTTTTGTGCAGGGAAGTACGTGGATCATAGGCTATAATGCTGTATATTTTGCAAGTTGATGGCACTAACACGACATGTGTGTCTGGAGTAAATTATATATTCCACTACTTGTGTCAAAGCGTACATCGTGACAAGGACATGCTGATTTGGAAGAGGATCTAGTGTCAATACCTGTTAACGGAACACCTATCTATACCTTATTTTGTCAACAGAAATGGAGAGAAGATAGAGAAAGTATATTTCAGGACAATGCCAAAGAAAAGATGCACCACTGGATCCTCGCCACATGACCACAGAAGAACCCATGAAAAAAATTATATTATGCAATAGTATATTCCGGCAATCTGTAATATATACTTCCTCCGTTCCTAAATGTAAGTCTTTGTAGAGATTTCACTAGGTGGACTACATACCGAGCAAAATGAATGAATCCACACTTAAAATGCATCTATATACATCCGTATGTAGTTTACAGTGGAATTTCTATAAAAACTTATATTTAGGAACGGAGGGAGTACTCCCTCCGTCCCAAAATTTTTGTCTTGGATTTGTCTAGACACGGATGTACCTAATATTAGGTACATCCGTATCTAGACAAATCTAAGACAAGAATTTTGAAACGGAGGGAGTATGTTGCAACTGCGATTGCATAATACTCTTTGTTTGTTTCCTATTCGATTTCTGGTCGGAGTGGCGGAGTCGTCGTCACCATGCTTTGAATATATTACTGCTCAATGATGCGCTGATTTGGACGCCCTCATAGACTTGCTGTACATCTCCCATCACTAGTAGAAAAATGACCTATTGTCCCGATTCGTGAGGGCCATTTGTCCCGGTTCAAGTGTCGGTACTAATGCCCTAAACCTTTAGTCCCGATTTTTGTATAAACCGGGACAGATGGGCCTCCACGTGGCCGGTGCGGCGAGCCCAGGAAGGAGGCACTTTGGTCCCGGTTGGTGGCACCAATCGGGACCAATAGGCATCCACGCGTCAGCATCTCAGGTGCTGTGGTTTTTGTTTTTTTAAAGAGGGAGGGTTTGGGGGTTTTGGGGGGTTAATTTAGGTGTTTCATATATTGTGTTAGCTAGCTAATTAATAGAGAGAAGTGTCCTCTCTTATCTTCGTGCTTGGTCGATGCTACGTACTATACGTATAGAGAGGACTAGACATGCTAGCTAGTTAAGCAAATGAAGGAAACAGAAGATCGTCACGAACAGATGCATACAAAGAGAAGTGATATCGATCACCTCTCCTTCTCTGAGAGATTGGTCGAACAACAAGTTCTCGTATATCTATCCAACGCTACTGGCTACATATATACAATATAATCGTCTTTTACAATATAATCTCCTAATTAAAATTGAACGCATCACGGTCCACATGGTATTATCCATCTTTAGTGATCAAGTGGTCAAGAAAGAATGGCGTCAATTCCTCTTGAATTCCTCGCATACGATTTGGTGGTAGGATTTCATCTCGCATCCAAAATATCTAATTTGAAGAAGGGGGTCAATACATATATATGAATAAATGAAACTGAACACAAATGATGGTAATAAAATAAAATTGTGAATATAATTATTTACGCACTCCATATTGTTTGTCGGAGTAGCCCCGCTCACAGGTCGTGTGGCAGATGGACTCGCAAATGTAGTATCCACAGTAATTAGTCCCTCCTTCCTGCCACAACCACTTTACAAGAAATAGATGTCAATCAAACTGATAATTAGCAAGCATGCTAAATGGTATTGATGAAACTACTGCTTGAATCACTAGGAGATGCGTGAAACATATATGCTACTATAGTACTTACTTTCGGGTGTCTAAATTGCAGCTTCTTCGGCAGTTCCGGAGTTTTTGAGGTGAATTTACTCCAAACCCTGCCAGACAAAGAAAACAATTACTTGATATCAGGAAATGAACAAACTGAAGTTGCCGATATGGTGCGATAATGATCGATTTAACTTACTTCTCTAGAATTTCAGTCATATCCGCGTACTTCTTGGGATCTTTTCGTCTCGAGTCTAAGACGGTTACTAGTCCCTACTCAAGCTTAATCTCTAAGAGAATATAATGGAAGCTGTGCACGCATGCATAACTCATCAATTACATTACTATAACCTCGACTAATAAGGAAAACCGAATATGCACAAGACAATAACACTCACCTGAATTCGTAAGGGAAGAGGATTATAACTTTGTTTTGATTTAATATAAACGATTGTAGCAGCTTGGCCTCGGTATCTTTGGCCTGAAATTTGAACTCCCTTGTTTTTCTATGTTTAAAATGCACCATTCAAAGCCACATCATCAATTTACAACACTTTCTGACTACATTTGTTATTTTTCATGCATTTACTGATTATTTTGAGCTATAAGACCATGAAATTGAAAAGCATTTGAAATGAACTCTGGAAAGGTTTCAAGTTGGCATGGTATCATCATTTCACCCACATAGCATGTGCGAGAAAGTAGAGAGGGTTACGACAAAAACTGGATGCACTTCGTGTACAAAACGGACAATCTCTTTCGAAGTATCAGGGTTTCATACGGAAACTCGTCTGTTACAAAGGGATTTCATTTTTTTAAACTTATTTGAACTCCCTTATTTTTTTGTGTTCAAAATGCACCATTCAAAGCCACATCATCAATTTACAACCCTTTCTGACTACATTTGTTATTTTTCATGCATTTACTGATTATTTTGAGCTATAAGGCCATGAAATTGAAAAACATTTGAAATGAACTCTGAAAAGGTTCCAAGTTGGCATGGTATCATCATTTCACCCACATAGCATGTGCAAGAAAGTAGAGAGGATTACGACAAAAACTGGATGCACTTCGTGTACAAAACGGACAATCTCTTTCGAAGTATCAGGGTTTCATACGGAAACTCGTCTGTTACAAAGGGATCTCATTTTTTTGAACTTATTTGAACTCCCTTGTTTTTCTGTGTTTAAAATGCACCATTCAAAGCCACACCATTAATTTACAACCTTTTCTGACTACATTTGTTATTTTTCATGCATTTACTGATTATTTTGAGCTATAAGACCATGAAGTTGAAAAGCATTTGAAATGAACTCTGAAACCAAAGTGCATACATAGTTCTCCAGAGCATTAAAACCAAAGTATATACATAGTTCTCATTGAACAACATATAGCTCTCTAGAGCATCTAATTAAACCATACATTGAAATTATGTAAAACATTTCAAAGCAAAAACAAACGCGATCATAACCGCAACCAAGGTAACAACTGGTCCAACTCCATAATGATACCAAGCCTCAGTATGAATGGCATATTTTCTAATCTTTTTAATCTTAAACCGCATTGCATCCATCTTGATCTTGTGATCATCGACGACATCCACAACATGCAACTCCAATATCATCTTCTCCTCCTCAATTTTTCTTATTTTTTCCTTCAAGTAATTTTTTCTTTTTCAATTAAATTTAACCTCTCGACAATAGGGTCAGTTGGAATTTCCGGTTCAACAACCTCCTAGATAAATAAATTCTATGTCACATTGGTCGGCATAATTGTCATAAACAATAAATGAACCAAATAGTTATGAAAAGATAATATATACCACATCTGAATCATAGACAGGACGAGGGCCGATGGGGGCGGATACCAAAACCATCGCACTATATAATAACAAGGAATAATAAAAGTAAGAAAATTAGACAAGTATCTATCTGAAGTCAGAATTTTTTTCCCAGAAAGAAGATAAGAACAAGAGGCTCACCACGGTGGTGCCGGCGACGAGATCGGCGCGGGCGATCGACGACGGTGAAGACGGGGCGGGGACGGGGCGTAACGGACCGCTAAATCTAGACAAATCTCGTTGAAAATGGAGCTCGGAGGTCGAGTTTCGAGAGGAGAAAGCTTAACTAGTATGGCTCGGGCATTTCATCGAACACCTCATGTGCATAGGAGGTGAACTAGAGCACCCAAATGCCCTCCCCTCGCCGGCTTGACAAAACAAAGCACTCTGGAGTGCTCTGCCGCGGCGATGGGTACATATAGGCAAGTTATTTGTCCCGGTTCATGGCATGAACCGGGACTAAAGCCACCACTTCTGTCCCGGTTCAAGCCACGAGCCGGGACCAATGGTTGTGGGCCAGAAGCGAGGACCATTGGTCCCGGTTCGTGGCTTGAACCGGGACAAATGGTTCCACACGAACTGGGACTAATGCCCACGAGGCCCCGGCCGGCCCCCGGGCTCGCGAACCGGATCTAATACCCCACATGGGTCCCGGTTCTTGAAGAACCGGGACTAATGGGCTGCCCAGGCCCGAACGTTAGACCTGTTTTCTACTAGTACATGCCTTCACCCGCATCTCGAATGCCCTGCCCGACAGGGTCTCTCAATTATGAAATTGATTGAAGGCCAGGCCGGATGAAGTTCTCTCTGGATATACACACGTACTGCATGTTAGAAATTAAACAGCTAGCAAGCGTACGTATGCAAGTATATACCAGTCCCCGTAGTCTACGCATTCGATCGATCCATGCATATCAACGAGCCTACGTATCTACTCCCTTCGTTTCTAAATATTTGTCTTTCTAGATATTTCAAATACGAATGTACATAGGCATATTTTAGAGTGTAGATCACTCATTTTGTTTCGTATTTAGTTACTTGTTAAAATATCTAGAAAGACAAATACGGAGGGAGTACCCGCTCTCAAGTTCCGGTACGTACGAATTAACTTGATGTACACACATGTACTACAATGTGAATCCAGTACAGCTCGGCACCAAGCAGCGGCACGTGCTATAGCCATTGCCCATTGCCTATTACATTATCCGGCTATGAAGAATTGCCTACAAGATTAGTAGTACTATCTATTTGTAGCGCTAGATCAATGTAGATGCTAAGAAAATGGCAGGGGCTAAGAAAATTCAGCAATTCCGCCCCATTTGCCTTCTTCGCTGTCCGTATAAACTAATTACTAAAGTGTTGGACAACCGCGTAGCCATCTATGCGGATAAGTTGATCAGCCGGCACCAAAATGCCTTCATTAAGAACAGAAACATCATGGATGGAAATCTGTCCTTGCATGAGGTGCTGCATCATGCTCACAGTAAGAGGAAAGTTGGCGTGGTTTTAAAGCTTGACTTTGAAAAAGCATATGATAAAATCAACTGGGATTTCCTCCTGCAATGTCATAGGATGAGGGGGTTTAATGATAAATGGTGTGGATGGATTAAAAAGATCCTGAATGATGGCACAGTGAGTATCAAGTTGAATAACGAAACTGGACCTTATTTTGTGAGTCGCAAAGGGGTTCGCCAAGGCGACCCTCACTCACCTTTTTTGTTCAATCTAGCGGTTGAGTGCCTCTCGAAGATGATCTTCAATGCTCAAAAGGAAAATCTGATCACTGGCTTAGCCCCTGATCTTATTGAGGGGGGAGTTGTTGTTTTGCAATACGCAGATGATACGGTGTTATGCTTCGAGCATGACACATCTGCTGCAATCAACCTCAAATTGCTTCTCTACATGTTTGAGCTCATGTCAGGCTTGAAAATTAACTACCTTAAGAGCGAAATCATGTGTGTAGGGGGTGATGACAATATCCTTAGTTACTATGCAGAGCTCTTTAACTGCCAAATTGGTCATTTTCCTATGCGTTACTTAGGAGTACCAGTTAGTTTCTCCTCTTTAAGATGCCTAGAGTGGATTTTTATTGATGACAAATTTGTCAAGTGCTGTGAGGCCTGGATAGGCAATGCTGCTTCATCAGGTGGCAGACTTACGCTGCTAAACTCCTCCTTGTCCAGTATAGTCTATTACTATATGGCTATGTTCCTTCTCCCTAAAACGTTCATTGAAAAATTGGACAAGAGGAGACGTCGATTTTTCTGAAAAAGTTGGGAGGGTCGAAAAAGATATCACTTAGTCCGTTGGAGCAGAGTATGTCGCTCCAAGGACAACGGTGGGCTGGGTGTTAAGGATCTTCGCAAACAAAATATCAACCTCCTGGTAAAGTGGTGGTGGAAGCTGGATACTCAACATGGACTTCGGCAAGATATAGTTAAGGCTAAATACTTGAAACAAGATAAGGTTGCCACGGTGAAGAGCAAGTTTAATGATTCCCCTATCTGGAAAGATATTATGAAAGTTAAAGATTATTACATGAGGGGCAGAATTATTCAGATTAACTCGGGGGACGTGGTGCAAGTTTGGGAGGACTCCATAAATGTCATGCTTCCTATGCGGGTTCAATACCCACAACTGTTTAGCATCTGTAATATGTCTAAGATTACGGTTGACAAGTTGGGTGATGTGGGGGCTGGCGACATGTTTCGCAGAAGGCTAACCCCCCTCCCCCCTTGAGAACATGTGGATCGAGATGCGCACAACTGTGCTAGGTACCATCTCATCTACAGAGCCAAACAAGGTTGGCTGGGCACCTGGGCCTAAGCATCGATTTACTACTAAATCCATGTACAAACTCCTTGAAAGCAACCTTGCAGGATGTGACTATCGATGGGTCTGGAAAGCTAGCATTCCTCTTAAGATCAAAATCTTTATGTGGCAGTTATTTCAGGATGCGGTCGAGATGTTATGAAACGGCGTAATTGGCCTGGTAATGCTAAGTGTTCGTTTTGTGCTGCTCGTGAGACGGCGCAACATCTTTTCTTCCTATGCCCTGTTGCCAGAGTGATCTGGCGATCGGTGGGAGCGGTCCTGGGCACCGATCTTTGTCCTAATAACCTCTGGCAGTATTACACTTGGTGTTACGTTTACCTTCCTGATGGTGCTAAGTTCTATACCTTCGGTCTTGCTGCCATCTGTTGGGCAATTTGGAACAATCGTAACAGGGCGACCTTTGAGTTTAAGCTCCCTAAAACTCCTTTTGAGATTGTCTTTTCTGCGTGTGTCTTTATCACCTACTGGGTAGGTCTCCTGAAGGGGGCAGACCGTGAGGCAATGGAGCGTGGAGCGGAGATGCTGAGGCGCAGCACAAGCAGCATGATGATGATCTGCACAGCTGCCACTGAAGATTCGGCGACTACATGACAGTTCACGTCTTCAAACTCCAGCCGGCTCAAGAATGCAGGGTTACTTTTGTGTGTCCTCCTGCGTGAGAATGTGACCTGATGGGTCATGTATTTTGCATAATACTTTGCTGATGTTTGTTGGGCTCTAAGAACTGTAGGTGTCGTCGGGTTTTTGCCCCACAGCAGGTGTCTCGTAGGCGAGTTCCTGTGGTGGGTTTTCCGGCGATGCGTTGAACTTGCTTCTCCCTTTTCCGCTTCCTTTCTGAATCAGCTCGGAGACTGTTGTATTTCCGTTATTTCATTAATGGAAAGGGGTAATGCCCGGTTTAAAGAAAAATGATCAATGTAGATGCATTGAGATGTGTACGGTGGTGCATACATGCGTCATTCCCGTGGGGTTGGCTTCTCGGGTCGGTAACATACGCGCGCGTGATCGATCGATCGAGCTGTTGCTTCAGTGTGTTGGTGAAGCACCAACAGTTTAGATCATCTAGTTTATATTTACAAATGTACTATATTGATAATGACATGGTTAATTAATCGGCCATGAGGCCGCGTGGCCGGACATGTGGCAAGGGAGGGGAGGGGAGGCTTGTGCGTGTGACAGCGTCTCATGTCTTTGTCGTGCGAGGTGCTGGGCCGCTAGCTAGCTGCATGCGCGCGCGCGCACGGCGGCGGCAAACCCGTGTGACGAAGTCTCGCCACGTGCCCACATACCCAACATCGGATTATTCCCACGCAACTCTGCATATTGATCCGCTACACTCCAATGCTGAGTAGGAAATGCTAGCTGTGTAGTAAGAAATGAACACTCTACATTTGTCAGTCGCTTATAAAAATCAATCGAAAAAACCGGCCATATGTGATGGCAATGCAACATGCAAGCATGCATATGCATGAAGCGTGCTAGCTGGGAGAGAAGACAAACGCGTCCAGATCATGAACAGCTCAAAACGATGACCTCTCTACAGTGAGCGTGAGTTCTACTCATGCTTCTATGTATCACTAGCTAGCCCCGTCCAGTACTACAGTTGCAAATCTGCGTGGATAGTGCCTCGACCATGCGCGCACGAAGACGTAGGTACGTAGGCAATCAATCAGGACATATCGAACGTCGTTCGGACGAAGATCTGGGATGAGTGCATTTATTGCCGTCGATCTCTTGTCAATAAATCCCATGCACTAGCCTCCAAATCGATCCTTATTTCATCAAGCATGTATGCATGGTACATGCATGCATGCATGCGTGCCAGGGTCGACCGGAACGTTATATTCTCTGCGGCCGACATAGCTGCATGCCAGTAGTATGCTACAGTAATCACGAAACCTTGGAGTATGATCGATCATTCGAGCACCGCGTACGTACGTACGTAGGTCCATACTGCTGTGTTGTGCCTTGGCCGTGCAACGTGACAGGCGTGCCATGTGGACATGGTGATGTGGACGACACTGTTGCCGTATACATGCATCTATACTACCAGCTAGCTGCAGATGAGAAGAAAGAGAAAAGTGCAGATTAATTATTGGGGCTTGGTTGACACGAGTCATTAGGGAGCCATTTTGTTTTACGGGAAAAAAAGTCGGGGAAGTAGTTGGCATTCTACTCTCGATCAACTCGAAAAATAGGAGATGCCTCCCTTCCTCTTGACAAATGAAAAAGATCAACTCGAGAATACTCCAAGCTAGTAGGTGAATTAACCAAGCCACGCACGGGCATCACATCCCTGTCACGCGTCTAAACACGTCCTACTTAGCAAGAGTCCCTGACGATCTAAACACGGGCATTTCCGTCCGTAAACTAAACATATGCCATATTCGATCCATGCGTGCCGCTTTGATCCCATCAGCGATAGCATCAGCACCCTAGCAATCCGCTCCAAGCAAGTCATTGACCTGACCGCCGTCGATGTAAACGCCGTTTGTGATTACCCAAATTAATTAGGCGCGCACGATCGATCCCGAGGTTGATGCCTTGTTCTGCCTACCCGCGCGTCCTTTTCCCAGCTAATTTATTCGTCGATCGTTCTGGGTCATGAGGCCATGGCATGTGGCGGCCGGCCGGGCTCCCCGTACGGCGGCGCCGCGCCGCACGGGCTCTGTCGGCTGCATGGCAGTGCCACGGCGGTGCCCGGAGATTATCGCCGAGCACGCGCGCGTTGAATTTACCCGCTTTCACCTGCTAGCAAGGACGGTCGGGTAGTAAACAAGCGGAGCCCTGAATGATCAAGTGGTCGGCCGGCCATATAATTGGTGCACCGTCGTGCAATTTGGCATGAGGTTCTTCGAGCCTCGTTACTTGATCCATGTAGCTAGCGCAATTAACGTCGCCGTTATTGGGGCTCTAGCTTTAGACTATTAGACCAAGATATGAGATAAGGCTGGTTGTAATGGGAGTATCATATCTAGTATCATGCATGCCAACTAAGCAATTTTGATGAGGTGACATAGAATTAAATGAAGTAAGAGAGGGTTGGGTATCATATCATGATACCGTATCATAATAAATACGACACTAGTATGTGTCATGCATGGCGATAAATAAAGTCATCTATGATACTACCATATGATACTATGCATTAGGGAGATAGTATCATAAACTAGTATCATATGCATGATACTAACTTATCATACTACCCATTACAACCAGTCTAATAACATGGAGTGAGTAGAGTTTTCGATGGTCGCCGTTTGTGACCTGTCGGAAAAAGTCTGAACCTGCCATCACGGGCCGCAAGATTCAGAGGAGATTACATACTGTACTTGTTCCCGCTCGATGTGTACGTACGTAGGTCACCTAAACCATTGACTCGACGCACTCTTACATCAAGAACAAGTCAGGATAATGCTGGCCGCTCTATCTTACTACCAAGTCACCACTTGGATAAAAGGAAAGGGGAGAGACATCCGGTCAGAACGGCCAAAATCATACATAGCGCTAAAAAACCGAATTCCAGTTATTGACGTAGAGAAAAGCACATACTGAATATCCCTAAAATCTAAAAAGTGGCCGCGCATTATTTGGTGTTCCTGAGCGGCCGTGTCTGCCACACGCATGCATGGGTATTTTTTTTGTCTCGTAGCGCATGTGGGTGCTGGCATTAAATGTGTTGACACTAGTCTCATCAGTTAGAGAAAACAGATCCACGTACTTTTATTTTGGGATTCCAAATTCTTTTAAAGCCATATCTTTTAAACCACACGTCGGAATTCAGTTCCGTTTTCACCGTTGGATTCATCGTGACGAGTTCTTTAAAACTAGATCCCGCATGGATATGTTTCGACGAAATTTTTGATGCCAATTTTGGTGCTATATGGTGCAACTAAAGTACTGCATTGTGCAACTTTAGTACTACATGGTGTAACTTTTTTAAAAATCAGTTGGCTTGTAATTTTGTCTATTTGTACACACATTGATGCTTAGTTGGCTTATAATGTAGTCTAGTTGCATACACATTGATGTTTAGCTGCCAAAAGGACTTGTTGCAAACGCATATGCTCAGTTGGCTTGTAATTTAGTCTAGTTGCACACATATTGATATTTAGTTGGCAGAACATGAGTTGCACACACATATGCGCAATTGACGCGGCAATGTAGTCTAGTTGCACACACATTAATATTTAGTTGACAGGACTAGTTACACATATATATGCTCAATTGACGCGGCAATGTAGTCTAATTGCACACACATTGATGTTTAGTTGGCAGGACTATTCACACACACATATGCTCAATTGGCGCAGTATTGTAGTCTAGTTGCATACACATTGATGTTTAGTTGACAGAAGGACTATTGACACACACATGTGCTCAGTTGGCGCAGCATGTAGTCTAGTTGCACACATATTGATGTTTAGTTGGTAGGAAGACTAATTCGTCGAAACATCCCCATGCGGGATCTACTTTTGAAGAGCACGTCGCGAGGGTTTCAACGATGAAAACGGATCTGAATTTCGACACGCGGTTTAAAAGATATGTCTTTTATAATTTTGAAAACAAAAAAATAATGCACAAGGGACGGATGTGAGAAACATTAATAAAGCGCATGCAGAACAATCACGTGAGAAGAGACCACGTATGATAGGACAGAGACTAGACGTGTTGCCTTTTTTGAACCAGTAGACATGCGCTTACCTTTTTTTGGCCGGCCGCTCACGAGCGCTAACGAGCCGCCGGCCGCCAGCTAGACGCGCCCATGAATATCCGAAGGCAGATCGAATCAAGTAGACTATTATTATTGATCTGTTATAAAGTCTCTGTAAATATATATCGAGTCCGTTGATGCGGTTGGTTGGGTCCGTTGCAACGGAGCCGAGCGATGGACTGGCAAGTTCCCGGCAGGTCGCGTCATCCTGCCGTTGTCCCCTCTGCCGCCGTGCGTGCTCCCTCTCATGGCTCCAAGCACTTTGTCCACACCGTCCTCTCGAAAACAGGATGGCGACTCCTAGCTACTAAAACTGACATGGCAATGCGGTTTCCGAAATTTCCTGTATCGTTCCGTTTCTTGCCCAATAAGGCTACGTTGAGTAAGTCCTCGTATCCGATCTACCACAGCCGGCAGACGGCGATGGGCACTTAGAGCATCTCCAACCGCGGGCCGCGGGGCGAATCGTTTTTGGCGCGAAGAGCCGCGACCCCCCTTGCCAGCGACCCATCTCTCTTCTTGCCGCTTCGTCGTCCTCATCGCCTTGTTTCCCGCGGCGAATCAATGCCAAAGCTGCGCGCGCTGCCGCGCCGGTCAGCTTCCATTGATGCCTCACGGGCGGCGCAGTGAAGGCCGGGCGACGCACGTCCCCTCGCCCGCCACGCGTAAGGCGGCGGCCACGCATACTACGTGGCGCCTCGGCCTATATAAGCCGACCCCAGCGCGCCGGAGGCACGCACAGAGCCTCCATCGCCGACGCGACCATTTCTTCCCTTCCTCCCTCTTCTCCTCTCGCCATCTCCAGTTCAGAAGAATTGCCGAGCGCTTCCCAGGCAACGGCGTGGCGGCAAACGGTTTCCGCCGCCGCCATCTTCACAAGGATGAGGCTCGCTTCCTTTTCGAGGCCGAGTACCCGGTCCCGCCGGACATGCGGGTGCCCGGGGCGTGGAGGATCAGCACCGGCGGCGTGCCGGTGCTACCACCGCCCACCGGGGCGGTGCGGTGTGCGGAGATCGCACGTATCCGCGCGTCCATGCCGTGGGCGATGAGGGAAGGCCCGCGGTACACCCCCGACAGCCCGCTCTGGGAGCCCTACTTCCGCCGCCGCCACGATGAACAGCTCGAGGCGATGAACGGCGTCGAGCCCTCCGGCAGGCTCAACTCCAAGGGCCGGCGCCGGTGGTGGGGCGTGCCCAGCCGCACGTTGGAGGCCGTCCTCGAGTACATCGAGGGCGGCAACACGCCGCGCCTCGAGTACCCCGCTCCCCCGTCCTTCTCTCGCCGGCGTGGGAGCTCGTGGATGCCGAGGCGCATGGAGCGTCCCGGGGCGTCATCCTCCTCGTCCGGCCGTTCGTCCGGCTCTCCCTGCCTCCGCCCCGTCAAGCCGGACCCCAGGAAACGGCTGTCAGCGTGCGCACCCGCAGCTCCGACATCCGCATCGGCGACTCAACCCCCCCTCCGGCCACTTCGTTCTCGTCAATCCCAAACTGGAGCCCGGCCTCCCGCCGGAGTACGAGGAGATAGTCTGGCGCGGCTTCTCCGACGAGGACGCCCTACAGTGGGCGCGGGACGACTACCTCCGCGACGAGATGGTCCGGCAGCGCCGGGCCCTGGAGGAGCTAGAAGCCCGCAAACGTGGGCGCGAGGACGAGCACAGCGTCGTGATCCTCAACCGCGACGACGACGAGGGGGACGCCCCCGGACCGTCCAACCCGCCGCGCCAATCGGGGGAGGGATGCAGCAGGGACGGTGGTGGCGGACGCGGCGACGACGACGACGACGACAACGACGACGGCGGCGACTACACGCGGTTCTACAACCTCCTTGGCATGTAGAACCGCAAGGGCGGGCGGCGGGCGGCGAGGAGCGGCGAGGGAGACGGCGACGAGCGGCGAGCAGCCCTTAGTAGTTTTTTTTTCCATTTTTGTAAAATATGTTTAAATTTGAAGTTTGCGTTGAATTTGTGCCGTGTTTGCGCCGTATTTAAGTTTTTTAAAAAAAACGTGAACGCCACGACTGGGGGGCATCACGGCCCAGCTCGCGGTTTAGCGCCGGTGCGCCCCAGGGGCGATTTTTAACCCCTCGTGAGGGGCCAACGGCTGGACATGCTCTTAGCGCTGCAGCCGCCCAAGGGAGAGCCGAAGGTGCCAAGTGCCAAGGTCGGCGCGCGGTACCGACACTGCAGCTCTTCGAGTGGGCTGGAGGCCGCGTGCGTTCCAAATGGCAATCGCCGGTGCCTGCACAGCCTTGGCCACCTCACTTGCCCAATCGCCGTCCACCACGTCTTCAAATATAACTAACGGACACAAAACGGCAAATCATAAACATCATGAGTTCATGACGCAGCATGAGCGTAGTTTAGATATATTTATTTGAGCGATAGGAGTGTAGTTTAGATGGTTATATTGTTTGTGATGAAATTAATACACCATGGTTTAAGTGATATAATTATCATTGGTCCTTGCATTCTCTAGATTTATTTAAGGTTTTTCGGCGATATTCGTTCAGTGAGTTCATATGGATGACTGTGTATACATGTTTTAGAGAATGATTTGGTGCATCGATAATTGATTGATCATGCACTAGACACATATATATAAGTACAAAGAGTGCGACCGGTATCTTGTCTTTTAAGATACACATACATACAGAGGGAGACATATACTACAGGTACTGCATACAGGACCCCGACCTACGTACATGTACACATGTTCAACACCCCACGCAGTTGAAGCGTCACCGGGGACGCAAAGACTGGACCGAAAGCCCTCGAAAGTCGAGGTGGGTAGTCCCTTCGTCATCACATCGGCGTACTGCTGATCGGTGGGCACATGTAGAACACGAACACGACCAAGTGCAACGTGCTCCCGGACGAAGTGGATGTGGAGCTCGATGTGCTTCGTCCGTCGGTGATGGACAGGATTGGCAGCAAGGTACACCGCGGAGATGTTACCGCAGAAGACGAGCGTCGCCTTGGTGACCTCACATAGCAACTCCTGAAGTAGCTGTCGTAGCCATGAACACTCCGCGACGGCGTTGGCCACAGCCCGATACTCGGCCTCGGCGCTTGATCGTGATATCGTGGGTTGTCGTTTAGACGACCATGAAATCAGAGAGGGCCCGAGGTAGACACAGTAGCCGGAAGTGGAGCGTCGAGTGTCAGGACACCCAGCCCAATCGGCGTCGGAGTAGGTGACAAGGCTGGTGTCCGGTCAGGCCGTCAGGATGAGACCCATGGTTGTGGTGCCACGTATGCACCGAAGTATACATTTCACGAGAGCCCAACGAGTGTCACGAGGAGCGTGCATGTGAAGGCACACCTGCTGGACAGCATACTGAATGTCCGGACGCGTCAGTGTGAGGTACTAAAGTGCACTGACGATGGAGCGGTAGAAAGGAGCATCGAACGCCGGAGAGCCCTCGAGGGCGGACACCTTAGCCTTCATATCGACAGGCGTGGAAGCAGGCTTGCAGTTAAGCATGCCCGCTCGCTCCAGAAGCTCGTAGACGTACTTCTGCTGGTGCAAGAATAAGCCAGTAGCCTGGCGCACGACCTCGATGCCAAGGAAGTAGTGGAGAGCCCCCAAGTCCTTGAGGGAGAACTCGGTGCCGAGGCGAGCTGTGATCTGCCGAAGAAGCGCTGGCGAGGACATAGTCAGGATGATGTCATCGACGTACAATAGGAGGTACGCGGTGGCGGGGCCCTGGTGGTAGACAAACAGGGAGGCATCGGACCGTGTGGACCGGAACCCCTGCTGCTGGAGGAAGGCCGCGATCAGCTGGTACCAGGCCCGAGGCGCCTGCTTCAACCCATGTAGAGATCTGGAGAGCAAGCACACGAGGTCCGGATAGGCGGTGTCGACGAAACCAGTCGGCTGCTGACAGAACAACTGCTCGTCGAGATGGCCATGCAGGAAAGCATTAGACACATCGAGCTGGTGGACAGGCCAAGCGCGAGAAACAGCAAGCTGGAGGACAGCGCGAATCGTGCCCGGTTTGACAACCGGGGCAAAGGTGTCAGTGAAGTCCATGCCAGCGTGCTGGCGAAAGACGCGCACGACCCAACGCGCCTTGTAGCGCTCGAGAGAACCGTCGGGGCGGGTCTTGTGGCAGAAAACCCACTTGCTAGTGATGACATTGGCACATGGCGACTGCGGGACAAGCTTCCACGTACGGTTGCGCTGCAGGGCGTCAAACTCCTCATGCATCGCAGCTAGCCAGTTCGGATCCCGAAGGGCTGCGCGAGCGGAGGTGGGGAGCGGGGATGGTGTCGAGGTAGAAGCCGCACACGCGTACTCGTCCGACGGGTAGCGCGTGCTGGGACACAACGTCCCAGTACGAGCCTGAGTGACCACACCGGTGAGGGGTGCGGCAGCGATGGCGGGGACCACGGCGGGGGCCGTGGCGACGGGGGCCACGGTGGGGGCCGCAGCGATGGGAGCCACGTCGGGGGCGGCCGCGGGAGCCGCAGCGGGGCTGGCAGAGGTGGCCGTGGCGACGGGGGCT
>NC_041383.1:100769840-100789204 GCF_002162155.2 Triticum dicoccoides
CGAGGAGGCCGCTGCGTCGGGGGCCGCGGCAGGAGCCGCAACGCCAGGGGCTGCCGGCGCGGGGAGCGTGGGCAGGGCCGGACCCGGGGCGCGGCTGGGCGGTCCGCTAGAGGTGGTGGCAGGGACGAACCACGACGCAGAAGACTCTGAAGGTGACGGTACCTGCTGAAACGGAAACACGAGCTCATCAAAGTACACATGCCGCGAAGTGTAAACGCGGTGGGAGACTGGATCATTGCACCGGTAACCTTTGGTGTTGGGAGAATAGCCAAGAAAGATGCAAGGGAGGGACCGGGGCGCGAGTTTGTGAGGAGCAGTGGACGCGGTGCTAGGATAACCAAGACACCCAAAAATGTGTAGACCATCATAAGATGGAATCGCACCGAAGAGGAGCTGGTGAGGGGTGTAGTTCCAGTGGGAACGACAGGGGTGAATGTTACTGATGAGGCTGTCAGTCGCGAGCGCGTCCGGCCAGAACCGAGGAGGCACGTAGGAGTGGAAGAGCAATGTGCGGACACAATCATTCAGCGTGCGAAGGACGCGCTCGGCGCGACCATTCTGCTGAGACGTGTAGGGGCAGGTGAGGCAAAATATGGTGTCGTGGGACGCAAGTAAATTGCAAATGGCGACGTTGTCAAACTCCTTGCCTTTGTCAGTTTGCAAGGCGAGAATAGGACGACCGAACTGTGTGGTGACATATGAATAAAAAGCGGTGAGTGTGGAAAGAGCGTCGGACTTGCGACGGAGAGGGAAGGTCCACATGTAATGAGTAAAGTCATCCAATATCACCAGATATTATAAATAGCCCGTGTTGCTAGCAACCGGGGACGTCCAAACATCACTATGCAATAACTGAAATGGAAAGGTGGAAATGTTTGTAGACTCGCTAAAGGGAAGACGAACGTGCTTGCCAAGACGGCAAGCCTCACAAGTGTGATTGTCGACCTTATTACATGAGAAGGAAAAACTCTGAAGAATCTGACGCATAACGCTGGAGTTGGGATGACCAAGACGGGCATGCCAAAGGTCGACACTAGCGGCGAAGGCGGCGGGGCGACGGGTGTTGGTGGCGCCAGAGGGATGCACTAGGTAAAGCTTGTCCGGGCTATCACATCGGTGGAGCACCATCCGTGTACGGGCGTCCTTCATAGAAAAGCCGATATCGTCAAATTCAACAGTTATAGGATTCTCACGAGCAAGGCGACAAACGGAAACGAGATTAGTGACTAAGTCAGGAGACACAAGAACATTAGACATATGCACATGAGTGGAAGTAGAAGGAAAAGACATATGACCAACGTGAGTAATGGGGAGGGAGGAACCGTTACCAACGGTGATACGTGTGGGAGTATGAATGGGAGTGGCAGACGTGAGGTTACCGGGGTGAGAAGTCATGTGAGCAGTGGCGCCCGAGCCCATGCACCAGTCACCACCGCCACCGTAGGAGCTCGGTGACGGGGCGGAGTGCAAGGCGGCGAGCAAGGCCGGGTCCCACGGCGGCGGCACCTGAGGAGGGTAGAACCCTCCATAGGCTGATGCGGGAGCAGCCCCGAAGGCCGGAGCGGCGACGCCGTAGGTGGGCGCGGCCCCATAAGCCGTCACGGCGGCGACGCTGTAGGCCGGTGCAGACCCGTAGGCGGGCGCTGGCGGGGGGGGGGGGCACCATAGCCGCTGTAAGGAGGGGCATTCTGCGCGGTGAAGAGGGCCTGGTGACCCACCGGGCGGGGCCCAAGGATGCCCGGACCGGATCCCGAGGGACCAGCATGGAGTACGTGTGGACGACGCCTGTCCACCGGTTGGTGCCCCACGTCCATGGGGGAGTAACATGCTGCTGCTGCTGACGAGCCCCCCCCCCTGGCGCCTGTTGCTGCTTGCGGCCGCCCCCGCGGCGGTTGCCGCGGCGCCCGCCACCTTGCTGCTGGGGGGCAGCGGGAGGGGCGGGAGGGGGAAGTACCACAGAGGTGCGGGGGGTGGCGGCTGCTGGAGCGGTGCGGGTGGGGCGGCCGGTGGAGGAGCGCCACGTGAGGTGCCGGCGGTGAGGGCGTGGTGCTACACGCGCTTCTTGACTCCCTTCATCCGGCGCTCCTCCAACCTCAAGTACGCCACAAATTTGGGGAAGGAGGGCTCCGACATCAAGGTGAGGTTGGAGGCGGCGTTGCCGAAGTCCTCATTGAGGCCGACGGTGAGTGTGCTGAGGAGGAGGTCGTCGTCCACCTTGGCTCCAATGTCACGGAGCACGTCCGCCAACGTCTTCAGGCGGCGGCAATAGTCATCAATGGACTGTTCATCCTGGTGATAGTCAAAAAATTCCTGCTGCAAAAAAACACGGCACTGAAGCTTATTGTCAGTGAAGAGGTCGTTCAGCTTGACCCACATGGCGCGGGCATCGTCGCCAACGCTCACGACCGTGTGGAACAAGTCCTTCGAGATGGTGGTGAAGAACCACCGGATGTGGCGTCGATCGCAGTCCACTCGGAGTCGTCCACCATGGCGCGGGAGTCCACGGTGCCATCCACGTGGTCCATGAGATTGTTCTCGTGGAAGAGCAGCGTGAAGTACGTCTTCCTCGCGAAGTACGTGGACTTGGAGGCATTGAGGATGACGGGGACACGTGCGTGGACGTTGATGTCGCGGATCTCGGCGGGGTCGACTTGAAGGGGTTGGAGTAGGTGGAGGCGTTGGACGACATGGCGGCAGGGTTGTGGGGAGGGAGGCGGCAGCGCGGCTGAAGAGGAGCACTGCGGCGGCGGGAGGCAGGTGGCACGGCGGGGAGAGGCGGCGCGGCGTGGGGAGGAAGGTTCACGGTGGAGGGGGGGAGAGGTGTAGGCGGTGGCTTGGGGCGGCGGCGGGAGATCGCAGCGGCGGTGGCGGCCCGTGGCAGCGGCTAGGGTTAGCAGAAGCTGGAGGATCGACTTGTGATAGATACCATGTAGAGAATGATTTGGTGCATCGATAATTGATTGATCGTGCACTAGACACATATATATATAGGTACAAGGGGTGCGGCCGGTATCTTGTCTCCTAAGATACATGTACATACAGAGGGAGACAGATACTACAGGTACTGCATACAGGACCCTGACCTACGTACATGTACACATGTTCAACACATGTATAAGAGAACATGTGTCTGTAGTGTGTTCAAACTAAAAAAAAGAGGGACCGTCCCACTTGTATTTTTTTCTATAAACAAGTTAATTACAAAAAACTAACCACATTGAAATCTAGTTTTGTAGAAAACCACCACTTTACATTTTCGTTGCAAATACACCATGTCCGCGGTAATCTTGTTTGATCACTTGTTTTACAAGTGGGGCCCAAAATCTAGTGACGTGGGTTAACGGCTTAGTCGGACGACGTTAAATGTTAGTTGGTCAAAACGACCCGATCGGCTCGCGCGAGACCGGGTGCACCCTCTCTCTCTCTTTCTCTCTCTCTCTTGCTCGCTCTGTTCTCTCTCTCTCCCATGCATGTTCTCTCTGTTTTCCTCTGCTGCCGCCGCTCGCCCCCCCGCCATGGTTTCCTGGAATGATGGTGTGACGAGCGAGGACTCTCTCCAGTACGTCTCCTCCTTAGATGACCCCCCGAATGTCAGTGCATTTCAGTTTGTACCATTCTAGATTTGTTATTTGGGGACTGATTTTAGGCTCGATTTGGGAAATTTGCCGAGGTTGGTTTGAATAGATTTCTTTTCTTTGCGCCTTCACCTCCCAACTACAAATAGATGACCCCAATTTCCGCGGCATTGACGACGGTCTGATGGTGATGCGTGACAATGGCAAGCCGGCGCAGAGATGTGTTGTTTTCGAAGGGATCAACATCGGGAGTTTGCTTATTTCATGTGCTGAGCATGTAAGCTACAATTTTGCACAAATTTGTAGTTGCTACTCGCGTAGGAGTTGTTGGATTTTCCCGAAGAGGAATGGTGATGTAGCACAACATCTGAAAGTGTTTACCTCAGTTAAGAACCAATGTTTAATTGAACCAGTAGGCATCTACAAGCTAGCAAGGTAATAGCACATGCACACAAAAAATGTTAACACCCAACTTGGAAAGGGGTTGTCAATCCCCTCATCTTGCTAGTTGCAAGGTTAAACCGAAACAATGATAGATAGTGATATGGAGAACAAAAAAAGTAAAAGTAAATAAGAGAACAAATAGAGCAACACAAGTATTAATACTTTTATTTTGCATCATGTTTTCTACTATTATTTCAACTGTTTTAAAGGTATATTTCACATTTTGATGCAATATTATAATGACTTTTATCTCTTAAATTGCAAGTTCCATCGCAAGAGCGAGATTACTGACAGTTGGAATTCTGGACCTCAAAAGAGCTACAAAAGAGATAGCTATTCTCCGGAGCTCCAAATGACTTGAAAATTTACGGAGATTTATTTTGGAATATATAAAAAAAACTGGAAGCAAAATCTACTGGATGGGACCCATCTGGGACCCATAAACTCATGTAACGCCCCCAGGGGCACACCATGTGAGCTTGTGGGTCTCACAGTAGGCCTCTGAGGCCCATCTTCTACTTTGTGAAGCCATTTGCCGGAAAAAAAATCAGAAGAAGACTTTCAGAACGAAGCACCGCCATCTCGAGGTGGAACCTAGGGAGGACTTTTGCTCTCCGGTGGAGCGATTTCACCTGGGATACTTTCCTCCTAGAGGGGGAAATCGAAGTTGTCATCATTACCAACGATCATCTCATTGTGGGGGGACTCATCTCCATCAAAATCTTCGCCATCACCATATCATCTCCAAACCCTAGTTCATCTCTTGTAATCAATCTTTGTCTCAAAACCTTAGATTGGCACCTTTGGGTTGCTAGTAGTATTGATTACATGTTGTAGTTGATGCTAGTTGTTACTTGGTGGAAGATTATATGTTCAGAATATTAATTATATATTATTCTCCTCCGGTCGTGAACAGGAATATGATTTGTGTGTAGTTCCTTTTGTTCTTGAGAACATGAATATTATTTCTTCATGACTTATACAAGTTCATTAGACTATGAGATTATGCAACTCCCGATACCGGAGGAACACTTTGTGTGCTACCAAAGGTCACAACGTAAATGGGTGATTATAAAGGTGCTCTACAGGTATCTCCGAAGGTGTTTGTTGGTTAGCATAGATCGAGATTAGGATTTGTCACTCCGTGTTTCGGAGAGGTATCTCTGGGCCCTCTCGCTAATACTCATCACTATAAGCCTTGCAAGCATTGTAACTAATGAGTTAGTTGCAAGATGAAGTATTACATAACGAGTAAAGAGACTTGCCGGTAACGAGATTGAACTAGATATGATGATACCAACGACGAATCTCGGGCAAGTAACATACTGATGACAAAGGGAAGAACGTATGTTGTTATGCGGTTTGACCGATAAAGATCTTCATAGAATATGTAGGAACCAATATGAGCATCCAAGTTCCGCTATTGGTTATTGACCGCAGACGTGTCTCGGTCATGTCTACATAGTTCTCGAACCCGTAGGGTCCGCACGCTTAACGTTTGATGACGATTGGTATTATGAGTTTATGTGATATGATGTACCGAAGGTTGTTCGGAGTCCCGAATGTGATGACGGACATGACGAGGAGTCTCAAAATGGTCGAGAATAAAGATTGATATATTGTACGGCTATGTTCGGACACCGAAAGTGTTCTCGAGAAGTTTCGGATAAAACCGGAGTACCGGGGGGTTACCGGAACGCCCCGGGGGGTTACCGGAACCCCCCGAGGGGTTATTGGGCCTCTTGGGCCAAGTGGTGGAAGAGAGGAGGCACGCCAAGGTGGGGCGCCCACCCCTAGCCCAAACTTAATTGGACTAGGAGGGCAACCCCCTTTCCTTCTCTCCTTCCCCTCCTTCCTTCCCCTCCTAGTTGGACTAGGAAAGGGGATCCTACTCCTACTTGGAGTAGGATTCCCCCCTTGGGGCGGATCCCTTGAGGCCGGACGGCCCTCTCCTCCACTCCTTTATATATGGGGGAGGAGGGCACCCCATAGACACACAAGTTGATCAAGTTGATCTTTTTGCCGTGTGCGGTGCCCCCCTCCATAGATTTCCACCTCGGTCATATCTTCGTAGTACTTAGGCGAAGCCCTTCACCGGTAACTTAATCATCACCGTCACCATGCTCTCATGTTGATGAAACTCTCCCTCAGACTCAGCTGGATCTAGAGTTCGTGGGACATCACCGAGCTGAACGTGTGCAGATCACGGAGGTCCCGTACCTTTGGTGCTAGGATCGGTTGGATCGTGAAGACGTACGACTACATCAACCACGTTGTCATAACGCTTCTGCTTTCGGTCTACGAGGGTACGTACACAACACTCTCCCCTCTTGTTGCTATGCATCACCAAGTTAGATCTTGCGTGATCGTAGGATATTTTTTGAAATTACTGTGTTTCCCAACAAGCACTATGATGGTATGATCGAGGTGTGTAACCGTGGAGGGGGCACCGCACACGGTTGGGAGAGAAACTTGTGTGTTCTAGGGTGCCCCCTGCCCCTGTATATAAAGGAGCAAGGGGGAGGCCAGCCGGCCCTTGTAGGCGCGCCTGGGAGAGAGGAGTCCTACTAAGACTCCAAGTCCTAGTAGGAGTCCACCTCCCAGGAGAGGGGGAAGGAAGGAGAGGGAGAGGGACTAGGAAAGGGGGGCGCCGCCCCCCTTCCCTAGTCTAATTCAGACCCAAGGGGGAGAGGGCGCACGACCTACTCTGGCCACCCCTCTTTCTCTCAACCAAGGCCCAATGTGGCCCATTAGTTCCCCGGGGGGTTCCGGTAACCCCTTCGGCGCTTCGGTTTTACCCGAAACTTTCCGGAACACTTCCGGTGTCCGAATATAGCCGTCCAATATGTCAATATTTATGTCTCGACCATTTTGAGACTCCTCGTCATGTCCATGATCTCATCCGGGACTCTGAACAAACTTATGTCATCAAAAACACATAACTCATAATACATATCATCATCGAACGTTAAGCGTGTGGACCCGACGGGTTCGAGAACTATGTAGACATGACCGAGACACATCTCCGGTCAATTATCAATAGCGGAATATAGATGCTCATATTGGCTCCTACATATTCTACGAAGATCTTTATTGGTCAAACCGCATTACAACATACGTTGTTCCCTTTGTCATCAGTATGTTACTTACCCGAGATTCAATCATCGATATCATCATACGTAGTTCAATGTCGTTACCGCAAGTCTTTCTACTCATTCTATAATGATTCATCCCGCAACTAACTCATTAGTCACATTGCTTGCATGTCTTATAGTGATGAGCATTACCGAGAGGGCCCAGAGATACCTCTCTGATACACAGAATGACAAATCCTAATCGCGATCTATGCCAACCCAACAAACACCTTCGGAGACACCTGTAGAGCATCTTTATAATCACCCAGTTACATTGTGATGTTTGATAGCACACAAGGTGTTCCTCCGGTATTCGGAAGTTGCATAATCTCATAGTTTGAGGAACATGTATAAGTCATGAAGAAAGCAATAGCAATGAAACTGTAACAATCATAATGCTAAGCTAACGGATGGATCTTGTCCATCACTTCATTCTCCTAATGATGTGATCCCGTTCATCAAATGACAACACATGTCTATGGTTAGGAAACATAACCATCTTTGATTAACAAGCTAGTCAAGTAGAGGCATACTAGGGACACTATGTTTTGTCTATGTATTCACACATGTACTAAGTTTCCAGTTAATATAATTCTAGAATGAATATTAAACATTTATCATGATATAAGGAAATATAAATAACAACTTTATTATTCCCTCTAGGGCATATTTCCTTCAGTCTCCCACTTGCACTAGAGTCAATAATATAGTTCACATCGCCATGTGATTTAACATCAGTATTTCACATCTGTATGTGATTAACACCCATAGTTCACATCGCCATGTGACCAACAACCAAAGGGTTTACTAGAGTCAATAATCTAGTTCAGATTGCTATGTGATTAACACCCAAAGAGTACTAAGGTGTGATCATGTTTTGCTTATGAGAGAAGTTTAGTTAACGGGTCTGTCACATTCATAGCCGTATGTATTTTGCAAATATTCTATGTCTACAATGCTCTGCATAGAGCTACTCTAGCTAGTTGCTCTCACTTTCAATACGTATCCAGATTGAGACTTAGAGTCATCTGGATCGGTGTAAAAGCTTGCATCAACGTAAATCTTTACGGCGAACTCTTTATCACCCCCATCACCAATTTTTTCCTTAGTCCTCACCAAGGATAATTTTGAACGCTGTCCAGTGATCTACTCTTAGATCACTATTGTACCCCCTTGCCAAACTCATGGCAAGGTACAAATAGGTGTGGTACACAGCACATCATACTTTATAGAACGTATGACTGTGGCATAGGGAATGACTTTCATTCTCTTTTTATCTTCTGCCGTGGTCAGGATTTGAGTCTTACTCAACTTTACACCTTGTAATACAGACAAAAACTCCTTCTTTAACTGATTCATTTTGAACTCTTTCAAAAACTTTTCAAGGTATTTACTCATTGAAAAATATTATCAAGGTCTTGATCTATCTCTATGGATCTTGATGCCCAATATGTAAGCAACTTCACGAGGTCTTGCATTGAAAAACTCTTATTCAAGTATCCCTTTATGTTATCCAAAAATTCTATATCATTTCCAATCAACAATATGTCATCCACATATAATATTAGAAATGCTACAGAGCTCCCACTCACTTGCTTGTAAATACAGGCCTCTCCAAAAGTCTGTATAAAACCATATACTTTGATCACACTATCAAAGTGTTTATTCCAACTCTGAGAGGCTTGCACCAATCCATAAATGGATTGCTGGAGATTGCACATTTTGTTAGCACCCTTTGGATCGACAAAACCTTCTGGTTGCATCATATACAACTCTTCTTCCAGAAATCCATTCAAGAATGCAGTTTTGACATCCATCTGCCAAATTTCATAATCATAAAATGCAGCAATTGCTAACATGATTCAGACTAACTTAAGCATCGCTACGAGTGAGAAAGTCTCATCGTAGTCAACTCCTTGAACTTGTCGAAAACCTGTTGCGACAAGTCGAGCTTTGTAGATAGTAACACTACTATCAGCGTTCGTCTTCCTCTTGAAGTTCCATTTATTCTTAATGGCTTACCGATCATCGGGCAAGTCCACCAAAGTCCACACTTTGTCCTCATACATGGATCCCTTCTTAGATTTCATGGCCTCAAGCCATTTCGCGGAATCTGGGCTCATCATTGCTTCCTCGTAGTTCGTAGGTTCACCATGGTCTAGTAACATGACTTCCAGAAAAGGGTTACAGTACCACTCTGGTGCAGATCTCACTCTGCAAGACCTAAGAGGTTAAGTAGTAACTTGAGCTGAAGTTTCATGATCATCATCATTAGCATCCTCACTAATTGGTGTAGGAATCACTGGAACTGATTTCTGTGATGAACTACTTTCCAATAAGGGAGAAGGTACAATTACCTCATCAAGTTCTACTTTCCTCCCACTCACTTCTTTCGAGAGAAAACTCCTTCTCTAGAAAGGATCCATTTTTAGCAACGAACTTGCCATCGGATCTGTGATAGAAGGTGTACCCAACAGATTCCTTTGGGTATCCTATGAAGATGCATTTCTCCTATTTGGGTTTGAGCTTAACAGGTTGAAGCTTGTTCACATAAGCATCGCAACCCCAAACTTTAAGAAACGACAACTTTGGTTTCGTGCTAAACCATAGTTTCATAAGGCGTCGTCTCAACGGATTTTGATGGTGCCCTATTTAAAGTGAATACAACTGTCTCTAATGCATAATCCCAAAATGATAGTGGTAAATCGGTAAGAGACATCATTGATTTCACTATATCTAATAAAGTGCGGTGACGAGGTTCGAACACACCATTACGTAGTGGTGCTCCAGGTGGCGTGAGTTGCGAAACTATTCCACATTGTTTCAAATGAAGACCAAACTCGTAACTCAAATATGCTCCTCCACGATCAGATCGTAGAAACTTTATTTTCTTGTTACGATGATTTTCCACTTCATTCTGAAATTCTTTGAACTTTTCAAACGTTTGAGACTTATAATTCATTAAGTAGATATACCCATATCTGCTCAAATCATTTGTGAAGGTAAGAAAATAACGATACCTGCCACGAGCTTCAACACTCATTGGACTGCATACATCGGTATGCATTATTTCCAATAGGTCGGTAGCTTGTTCCATTGTTCCAGAGAACAGAGTTTTAGTGATCTTGCCCATGAGGCACGGTTCACAAGTATCAAATGATTCATAATCAAGTGATTCTAAAAGTCCATCTTTATGGAGTTTCTTCATGCGCTTTACACCGATATGACCCAAACGGCAGTGCCACAAATAATTTGCACTATCATTATCAACTTTGCATCTTTTGGCATCAATATTATAAATATGTGTATTATCCCGATCGAGATTGTAGCGACCACGATCCCAATGGACCAAAATCTCTTTGCTTAAGTGTCATCCCTGGATCGGTAATGCTGACACACACAATACTCGAGGAATTCTAACAGAGTTCAATCACACTCTTATTACATCGAGGTCCTAGAAAAGAGTATGATTACACAAATAATATGGCCAAACTAAATAAATGTGGAAGCTTCGAAGGTAAATGAGCCCATCAAGTCCAACAGCATAGCTGAGTGCATGAAACCGGCCTATCACACCTTATTTTTCATTTGATAAGTCTACAACATGAGACGTTGCAGCCGTGTAGGTCAGCACATGGAATATGCTGGCAGAGTTACATTGTAAAGCAATGACTGCAAGAACTACATCTACATGCAATATTTGGTAGGTGGAGGCTCTAAGTTTAAGGTTTTGCAGAAAGCTAGTTTTTTCCTACAACAAAGGAATACATTTATTTACTACTCCCAAGTTGTGCTTATATTTGAGAAGGTTCCTCCAACTCAAATCCCAAATTAACAAGTGTCATCATTAAACCCAATTCAATTAATTTAAGAGTGATGAGATCAACAATAATATCCAATTCCAGATACTCAAGATGTCCATAACCGGGAACATGGCTAACCATGATTAGTTTATACACTCTGTAAAGGTTGCGCACTTTTCCCCACAAGACTCAACCGCATCCATGATCGGAGGATCGAAACATAGTCTTTCTGAAACATTAACTCTCTACTCCGTGTAGATCGATACACCTACTTTGCCCTACATCTACTGGTCCACCTCTTCGAGTGCTCATGCAACTTACTCAACTATGCCAGACCCCATAATGGCTTGTGGCTGCACACGGAAGTTTCTAGGCATGAAATATCATATGATCCCTTTGAGCCTGGGTGGCGAACCGAGGAAAAATCACAAGGGTACTTCGGCATTTCCCTAATGGACAAACACTGGGTTCCCCAGGTTCCCCAACCAATCCAACCAGATATATATTATAGTTGCCACCTTGATGTTATCCAAGATTAATAACTCTCAAAACTTCCATGTGTATCACGATCCAATCCCCTTCAAAGAGCATGGCTAAGCAATGATTGAGCATAACGTATATTCCCGGTGTGATCAAAGGTACCAGGTTCCTACCTCAAGTACTACAACCAAACTGCATATTCCCAATCCTACTCATGCAAATATTTGAGGGGCAAAACTAATGCATAGGAAAAATTGAGTATAGAAAAGTATGATCAAAGTGTAACTTGCCTTGCTGATGATCGGAGAACTCTAGAGATTCGTAGTAACAAGCTTCGCACTCTAGATCTAATATAGACAAACAGTAGCATACATAAGCAATCAATCCATCGAAACAAAGAGAAATAGAGAAAATATCCAAATAAAACTCGCAACAGGCAAACAACTAAACTAAACAAAAAACAAAACCTAACATCATTATTTTCATGTGGATTAGATCTTAACAGTAGGTACATGTGATTAGCTACGATTTGCAAAAAGAATCAACTCAAACGGAGCTACGAAACTCAAGAAATAAAGGAAACAAGATCGAATACTAATCTGAACTAAACTCAAATTTTAAATTGTCAATATCAAGGTCAAGTTGGTTTACTGGAAAGAGAGGATCGTTACAAAGATTTAGGAGTTGGTTTCACCTAATTTGGATAAACGAGCTAAAAGTTACGCTAGTTTTAAGATCAGGGGCTAAATCGCGAGAAAACTATTCGCGGATAGGTCCCTGACCGAAAATTAAACTAAAAAGAAAAATCTATCAGACGAACGTCCGCTAACA
The DNA here is from genome assembly GCF_002162155.2 of Triticum dicoccoides. Lineage (NCBI taxonomy): Eukaryota > Viridiplantae > Streptophyta > Magnoliopsida > Poales > Poaceae > Triticum > Triticum dicoccoides. The sequence continues at coordinate 100,782,108 of NC_041383.1, forward strand.
AAACTTAACAAACGAATTAGTTCATTAACAGAACTAATCTAGTGAACGCTCGCTAATTAATGACCTAAATAAAGAAAACCGAACTAAAACTAAACCGATCAAAAAAATAAAACCAAGAAAAACCGAGCGGTTTTTACTGGTTCGGCGAAGGTGGTGGTTTAGTCAACAGCGCGAAATCTGGCGGGGCGAGGCGACGGGTGGCAGGCGGTGGCGCAGGCTATTGTGAGTGCGGCGCGGGCAACGGCGACTGCGGGGCGGCGGCTGCGCGACAGCAGCGGCAGCAAACAACGACGGCGGCACTCGGCGGTGGTGGTGCTAGATGCGGCGGCAACACTCGGTGGAGCTCGAGGCGGCGGTGGGTGGTGTCGAAAACAAGGCGGCGACGACTGCTTATAAAGGCGCCCGGGGTCGGGGTCCCGACTTGGGCAGGGGGTCGCGGCGGCGGGGGCATCTCGGTCTCTGGCGGGAGTCCCACGCGAGCACGGGGACGAGGCGGTCGGCGCACTGGGCCGTGGCCTGGCTTCGGCTGGGCCGGCCCAGGTGAACTTTTTTTTAAACAGTGTCGCGACGAAAAAAATCCTGATAAATAAAAATAAAAGTCCTAAAATTCCAAAAACAATTTTCACCATCCCTACCTAATATTTGGGACAAGATGAACATTTTTCTGGACTAAATGCAATTTTTAAAAATGCATATTTTCCTCTAATTGTAATAGAATAAAATCGCAAACAAATATTCAAATAAAACAATTTGACTTCAAAATTTCTTTTCCAATATTTCTCCTCTGTTTTAAAGAAGTCATTTTATCTCCTCTCTTTTATTTTTATTGTTTGAAATAATTGGAAAGAAATTATTGAAAATCAAATTGATACACTTTTCTATTTTTAAAATAAATTGAAAAATGAAATTTAAATAAAACCTCCAACTCTCTCCTTCGGTCCTTGAGTTGCTTAAGATTGCTTGGATCACAACCAAAAGAAATAAAAATATGAAATGCATATGAATGATCTATGTATAACATCCAAATTGAAAATTGGGATGTTACTATACGTACCCCCTTAAGAGGAATCTCACCCTCAAGATTCGGGTTGGTCAGCAAAAAGGTGTGGGTGGTCCTTACGAAGGTATTCTTCTTGCTCCCAAGTGGCTTCCTCTTTGTTATGGTGGCTCCACTGAACTTTGTGAAACTTGATAACCTTGCCGTGAGTAACTCAACTGGAAAACTCGAGAATCTTGACTGACTTCTCTTCATAGGTCAGATCACTACCCAAGTGAATTGTTTCCAGTGGCGATGTACCTCTCAGAGGGATGTCAGCCATCTCTGCGTGGTACTTCTTCAACTGAGAAACGTGAAACACATCATGAACTCCTGACAATCCTTTGGGAAATTCCAACTTGTAGGAAACTTCTCCCATGCATTCCAAAACTCTGTATGGTCCCACAAAACATGGTGCTAGATTTCCCTTGACTCCTCGAACGAGGGATACACGAAGATATGCTCTGTCTCCGACTTCATAGGATACCTCCTTGCGTTTAGTATTGATGACCCACAAGTATAGGGGATATATCGAGTCCTTTAGAGAAGTAAGAGTGTCGAACCCAACGAGGAGCAGAAGGAAATGCCAAGCAGTTTTCAGTAAGGTATTCTCTGCAAGCACTGAAATTGTAGGTAATAGATAGTTTTGTGATAAGATAATTGGTAACGAGTAACAAGTAATGAAAGTAAATAAGGTGCAGCAAGGTGGCCCAATCCTTTTTGTAGCAAAGGACAAGCCTAGACAATTTCTTATAATGAGAAAAGCGCTCCCGAGGACACATGGGAATTATCGTCAAGCTAGTGTCATCACGCTCATATGATTCGCGTTCGGTACTTTGATAATTTGATATGTGGGTGGACCGGTGATTGGGTACTGCCCTTACTTGAACAAGCATCCCACTTATGATTAACCCCTATTGCAAGCATCCGCAACTACAACAAGAGTATTAAGGTAAACCTAACCATAGAATGAAACATATGGATCCAAATCAGCCCCTTACGAAACAACGCATAAACTAGGGTTTAAGCTTCTGTCACTCTAGCAACCCATAATCTACTTATTACTTCCCAATGCCTTCCTCTAGGCCCAAATAATGGTGAAGTGTCATGTAGTCAACGTTCACATAACACCACTAGAGGAGAGACAACATACATCTCATCAAAATATCGAACGAATACCAAATTCACATGACTACTAATAGCAAGACTTCACCCATGTCCTCCGGAACAAACGGAACTAGTCACAAAGCATATTCATGTTCATAATCAGAGGTGTATTAATATGCATTAAGGATCTGAACATATGATCTTCCACCAAGTAAACCAATTAGCATCAACTACAAGGAGTAATCAACACTACTGGTAACCCACAGGTACCAATTTGTGGTTTTGATACAAGATTGGATACAAGAGATGAACTAGGGTTTGGAGAGGAGATGGTGCTGGTGAAGATGTTGATGGAGATTGACCCCCTCCCGACGAGAGGATCATTGGTGATGATGATGGTGATGATTTCCCCCTCCTGGAGGGAAGTGTCCCTGGCAGAACAGCTCTGCCGGAGCCCTAGATTGGTTCCGCCAAGGTTCCGCCTCGTGGCGGCGGAGTTTCGTCTCGTGAGCTTCCTTCTGATTTTTTCAAGGACGAAAGACCTCATATAGCAGAAGATGGGCACCGGAGGGCCACCAGGGGGCCCAGGAGACAGGGGGTGCGCCCTGTAGGGGGGGGCACCCTCCTGGCGAGGTTGTGGGCCCCATCAGGTACTTTCTTTGCCCAGTAATTCTTATTAAATCCAAAAATGACTTTCGTGGAGTTGCTGGACTTTTGGAGCTGTGCAGAACAGGTTTCCAATATTTGCTCCTTTTCCAGCCAGAATCCCCGCTGCCGGCATTCCCCCTCTTCATGGTAAATCTTGTAAAATAAGAGAGAGTAGCCATAAGTATTGTGGCATAACGTGTAATAACAGCCCATAATGCAATAAATATTGATATAAAAGAATGATGCAAAATGTACGTATCAACTCCCCCAATCTTAGACCTTGCTTGTCCTCAAGCGGAAGCCGAAATCGAAAAATATGTCCACATGTTTAGAGATAGAGGTGTTGATAAAAATAAAATACGGACATGAGGGAATCATGATCATTCTTATAACAGCAACATTAATAGATTTTGTCATATGATTTCTTATGCTCAAGTAACAATCTATTCACAATGTCAAATATGGAACATAAACTTCATTGAGAACTAACAAACTATAATCTCAGTCACTGAAGCAATTGCAATTTATCATAACATCAGAAAGAGTCAAGAACAGAGCTTTTCAGTAAGTCCACATACTCAACTATCATATAGTCTTCTACAATTGCTAACAGTCACGCAATACTTATGGTTATGAAGTTTTAATCGGACACTGAGAAACATAGGGGCTTATAATGTTGCCTCCCAACATATTCACCTTTAGGTGATGTCAACAATAATAGTTCATGCTAGCGAACATCCAATTGGATATATATATCAGGATCTTTCCAAAACGAGGTGCTTGCCAAAGGATAAAATGAAAAAGGGAAAGGTGGAGATCACCTTGACTCATGCATAAAGTAAAAGACATAAAGTAAAAGATATGCCCTTCGCAGAGGGAAGGAGAGGTTGTCATGTGCTTTTAGGGTTGGATACACAAAATCTTAGTGCGAACGAACATCACTTTATATTGCCACTTGTATATGGACCTTTATTATGCAGTCCGTCGCTTTTATTGCTTCCATAACAAGATCGTATAAAGTTTATTTTCTCCACACTAATAAGTCATGCATATTTAGAGAGCATATTTTATTTCTTGCACCGATGACAACTTACTCGAAGGATCTTACTCAATCCATATGTAGATATAGTGGACTCTCATGGCAAAACTGGGTTTAAGGATATATGGAAGTACAAGTAGTATCTCTACTTGGTGCTAGGAACTTTTGGATAGCATGAGGGGGATAGGCAAGCTCAACATGTTTGAATGATCCATGACAATATACTTTAACTGAGATGCGAGGAAACATAAACCATTACGTTGTCTTCCTTGTACAACGTCAAATCTTTAGCATGTCATACTTTAATGAGTGCTCACAATTATAAAAGATGTCCAAGATAGTGTATTTATATGTGAAAACCTCTCTTTCCTTATTACTACCTATTAATTGCAACGATGACCAAAACTATGTTTGTCAACTCTCAACAACTTTTAAGCCTCATACTTTCTATGTGTGAAGTCATTACTATCCATAAGATCAATATGAATTCTTTTATTCTTTTTATATTCTTTCTATTTTTCTCAAGATCATAGCAAGATAGCAAAGCCCTTTGACTCAACACTAATCTTTATTATAGATAACTCACGGACTCGATTACATAGAGATCACAAAGGAGAAACTCAAAACTAATTCATACCAAGACATCAATCTACTAGATCAAGATATTACTAAAAGGATCGAACTAAGTAAAACGGTAAAGATAGGAGTGTGATGCTAACACGATACCGGGGCAACTCCCCCAAGCTTGGCAGTTGCCAAGGGAAGTGCCCATACCCATGTGATTACGTCTCCTTCTTTAAAGTTGATGTTGTGCCCATACACTCTTTTTCATATTTTCATAAGAAAGAAGTTTAACATTAGAAGGGACGACCGAGTTTGGAATAGCTGAGCTCTGTAGTTCCCCCATCATGAATCCTGCTTGGAAGCGAGAGGTGACTTCTTGATCCTCCTCCATGGCATCTATCCTTTTTAAGTCGGCTTCCATCTCATCCTCCGTTTATGGCCCAAGGTGATAAGCCTCGCTATTTGCTCCTGGACCTGGCGTCGAATGGAACACATGACTCTCCCCGACTGACTCTTGAGAAGACATCTTGTTCTAAATCTGCAACAGGAATAGCTCAAAACAAAAACAAAGGATTTTTGCGTGATACGGTGGTCAAAACTTTCGGGAGATTATATAATGAATTTTTACCGACCAAAATATGTAACGTGCAAGAAAACGGAGTCCGGGAGGCACACGAGGTGTCCACGAGACAGGGGGCGCGCCCTGAGGGGGGGGGGGCGCCCTCCACCCTCGTGGATGCCTCGTGTCCTTCCCGGATTACTTCTTTCTTCCATAAATTTTTAAATATTCCAAAACGGAGGAAAATTGCCATTAGAATTGTTTTGGAGTCGGTTTACTTACCGTACCACATACCTATTCCTTTTCGGAGTCTGAAACGTTCTGGAAAGTGTCCCTTATGTATTCCTTCGGGGTTACGGTTTCAATAATATTAGTTTCAACATTAATAGGGTTACCTGAGATATAATGCTTGATTCTTTGACCGTTTACCACCCTCGGACTTGTGCCTTCAAAGTTGTTGATTTTTATGGCACCGAAACGATAGACCTCCTCGATAACGTAAGGGCCTTCCCACTTAGAGAGAAGTTTTCCTGCAAAAGATCTTAAACGAGAGTTGAATAGCAACAGATAATCACCTACGTTAAATTCTCGCTTTTGTATCCTTTTGTCATGCCATCTTTTAACTTTTTCTTTAAACAGCTTGGCATTTTCATATGCTTGGGTTCTTCATTCATCAAGTGAGCTAATGTCAAATAACCTCTTCTCACCAGCAAGTTTGAAATTATAGTTGAGCTCTTTAATGGCCCAATAAGCCTTATGTTCAAGTTCAAGAGGTAAGTGACATGCTTCTTGATAAACTATCTTATACGGAGACATACCCATAGGATTTTTACATGCAGTTCTATATGCCCGTAATGCATCATCAAGTTTCTTGGACCAATTCTTTCCAGATTTATTGACAGTCTTTTGCAAAATTAATTTTAACTACTAGGAAAAGGGCTATAGATGGGATGGACACTAATGGCGCACCTGTCAGGTGGTGCGCCATTAGTATATACTAATTGCGCACCATGTTCTGGTGCACCATTAGTGTGGAAGACACTAATGGCGCACCAGGTACAAGGTGCGCCACTAGTAACAATTTTTTTTAAATTTTTCCAAACATTCTAATGGCGCACCGTGGCACAGTGCGCCATTACTAGTGTAAACTAGTAATGGCGCACTGTTCCACTGTGCGCCATTAGAATATAATTTTTTTTATTTTTTTGCAAAACTTCTAATGGCGCACCAGAAGCAGGTGCGCCATTAGTAACCAGGGTCGACCCCCAGCCCGCTCCACCGGCCGCCGCCGCCGACCCCCGGCCCGCACCCTCCCCCACTCCAGCGCCGCCGCCGACCCCCCGCACCCTCCCCCACTCCACCGCCGCCGACGACCACCCACACCCTCTCCCCCGCATCCTCCCCGGCTCGCTCCACCGTCACAAATGAATGCAACTAAAATTGCTAAAAAAACAAATTTGATTATATTTTCAAATAACAAATTTGATGATATTTTGAAATAATAAATTTGATGATATTTTTTCATATTCATAAAAAATTTCAAATAACAAATTTGATGATATTTTTTAAAAAATTATTACTATTTTTATAAAAAAAATATTACTGTTATGATTTAACAAGTTTGAACATATTTAAACACAAATAAATATCAAACAACATTTTAAATGCATAAATACAAAAAATGGGAAGCCTGGGAATCGAACCCAGGTCCTCCTGGTGTGTATGCTGCGTGCTGACCAGTCAGGCTAGTGGGCGGGTTGTGATGGATTGCGGGTTATGTGGAATATAACCTGACCTGTTGGGCTAGATTAAACCAAAATTCTAATGGCGCACCGAGGGGTGGTGCGCCATTAGAATAGTCATACTTATGGCGTACTAGCGAGCGGTGCGCCATTAGAACCCTTCCCGCTCCATCTACTGCCCTCACACTTTGGCCTCCCTCCCTCCCTCACCAGATTCCCCTCGATCGACCCCAACCGTACACCCCCGCCGCAGCCGCCCACGCGCCCCCGCCGTCCGCCGCCTCCGTCCATCGTAGCCGCCCACGCGCCCCCGTCGTCCGCCACCTCCGTCCGCCGCAGCTACCCACGCGCCCCCACTGCCTCCCTCTCCCCTTCCTCCCCTGGAGCGCTGCCTCCCCCCCG
>NC_041383.1:100789468-100811248 GCF_002162155.2 Triticum dicoccoides
TCCCCGCGAGCGCCGCCCCCTCCATCCCCTCCGTCTGCCGCGCCTGCACGTCCGTCAAGACGCCGCCTCCTCCTCGACGCGCCTCCTCCTCAACGCGCCTCCTCCTCCTTGACGTGCCGCCTCATCCTTGACGCGCCGCCGCCCGCCGCCTCCTCGACGCCGGCGCCCTCCTACGCCCTCCTACGTGAGCCTCTCATCAACTATTTTTGCAGCTGTTCAGTTTTGAACAGCAAGTGTTCTAGGGTTCATAAGTGTTCTAGGGTTCATAAGTGTTCTAGGGTTCATAAGTGTTTAAATACTTGTGATGAATTTGACACACTCAACAGTCCAAGGTGACTGATGAATTTGACACACTCAATAGTCCAAATAGCCAAAGGATAATTCCATTTCATTGCACTAACCACACTAATCTTATAGATCAGTAGATCAGTAGTTAGTTAAGTAGGATCAGTAGGATATTGCTTTTGCTTATATGCGGTCAATTTCTCAACTTGATAACTAGTAGATCAGTAGTTTATATATTGTCACATTGACTAGGTTTCATACAAAAAAAATTCAGGTTACATAAATTTGTAATTTTATATGGCAATATTATATAGTGGTGAAAGGCTCAGCTCTGTCTGACTAATGCTATGCAATGTTATAAAATGGCATCCATTTTGGGCTGAAAAAAATGTTATTTCACGAGTTGACAAACTATTTGCTAATACTTCTTCATTGTGAGTAGTTCCACTTTCAGTTTATAAGAAGTATACTATGCTTATAACTAAGCCAAATGTTTACATTATTCTTATTACTGTGCATGCTGTGACGTTCTAGACAGTTTCTTAGAATCATCATATACAAATTAGAACCTTTCTAACATCTGCATATTTCAGGTTTCCAAGGAGGTAAAGGAAGTGAAGTTCAGACAGTGCAGCAGCAGCAACACCTCCAAGGTGAGAAATATGTTCAGTTAGGTACAGTTAGCATCATGTAAGAAAATGGCCATAATGTGCCCTGATAATGATGTATTTTGTCATAAAAATATATAGTGGGACCTAATAATGACATGGTCCTGTGTTTGCAAGCTGTCATAATCTTCAATTTACTTGACTTTGAGCCTGCTAGTAGTTTACTTCCATGAGTTGTTTTATTGACATGGCACATTTGCAATGGAGTTTTATATATCTTTAGCCACTGTTCATTAATAGCAAGTTAGTTTTGTTTATAGTTGAAAGTAAGTGTGTGGTTTGAAATTTTGACTGTTGGGGGGTAGTATTGTAACTAGAAGACCATGTATTTTTAGAATTGAGCTAAAGATTTGGGGGTTAGTATTTCTGATTTTAGAGCACCTTTGCTGGATGTATTTTACAGCAGCTGTTGGAATCAAAACAATGCTTGTGGGTTGTCCTGTTAAGTTGAGTGAGTCATTAGAGGGCAGATAGAGTCACCTACACCAATTAATGTTTATGAAGAAGAAGAATAAACCTGCTGCTGCTGCTATTATGCCTGTATTCACTGCTGCTGCTGCTGTACTTGTGATGATGTTGTACTTGTAATGATGCTACTTGTGATCTTCTGAAATGATCCATTGGAGACTTCATTATGCAGGGATAATGATTTTGCAGGTACCCCGAGAGGCCCTTGAGTTTGCCGGAATGTCGATTAACTTCCGTTCCGGCAAATTCGGGTACTCCATATGTCCTATTTTCTGCAAAGTTCATGCTGAAATTTTCCGTGAATTTTAGTATGACTTTGCTAAAAATAGGACATATGGGGTACTTGCTACTAATGCATGGGCCGGGGTACTTAGTACTTAGTTAAGTAGGATCAACAACCCCGCCATTCTTGCTGCATTAAACCATAGGTGGCAATAGAGCCAAGTGATTAGGCCCAACTTAGAATTCTCCTTAGCATCGATAAACCCTAGATAATAAACCCAACATAGGTAGCAATAGAGCCAAGTGATTAGTGACAAGTGATTAGGCCCAACCTAGGGTGCCTCGGCATCGATAAACCGTAAATGATGAAAACTTAACTTAGCATCAATAACCAACTTTTGACCAAACTTTTTTCCTATTTAGAGAGAAACATGGCCAACAACGATGAGGCCAGCGGTTCAGGCGGCAAGCAATTCTGGGAGCTGTCCTAGGAGATGGAGGAACAACCTCACCGCTATGAGGACGCCGCAGAAGACACCGATCCTGACTACACAACCCCTACTGGAGTCGGGGATGACACCACTGATGGTGCTACCGAGGATGCCACCACTGATGATGGCGGCGCACACACAGATGGCAGCCAACCGAAGAAGCAAAGGAAGGACCGGCACTCGAATGCGCTCCGCACCCTCAAGGAGGAATTTACTCAAGTGGACTCCGACGGGCATCCAATGGAGCCCAAACATATAGTCAAGGGGTACTCAGTTCAGCTCGGGTGCATTCTTCAGAGCACCGTCTCGATCAACACCGAGAACCTTAGGCATAAGGACCAAGGGAATTTGCGCAACCTCCTCTTCACGAAGTTGCACGAATGATACAAGTTCCCCGCCGAATTTGAAAACACACGCCTCTCAGGGAATAAAGTGAACAGTGCCACCCTCACGAGGATGAGGACGGCCCTGTCTACTTGGAGAAGCGCAGTGAAGAGATTGATTGATAAAGGTGATTATGAGAAGATAAAGGCGAAAAATCCTTCGATCAGTGAAGATGACTACAAGGAGTTCAAGATCAAGTGCGAGAGCAGTGCAACCTCCGAATCAAGTCAGTGGGGGAAAGAAATGTGGGAGTTAAACCTAGGGGAACACAAACTCGCTCCCGGCGGTTACAGAGTGGCGGAGCCTATATGGGACAAGCAGGATGCGGAGCATGCCAAGCAAGGCCTACCGCCCCGCTTCAAGAAATACAACGGTGACAAGCAGACCAGGAACTTTGTCAGGGCCCGGTACAAGGAGGACCCGATAACAAAGGAGCTTACCACGGATCCGAAGACCAGGGCGCTTGAGCTTATTCTGACGAAGGAGACTGAAAGCAGTAGCGCGGGGTCGTCTCAGAGAACCCCTGCTTGGGACAACACTCTAAATAGGGCGTTGAACATAATGAAAAACAAGGATAAGCTCAGTAAGCCGACGTCAACAGGTCTTGTGGCCGGCAAAGGCTTGTCCACAAAATGGTCGTCATACTATACCGCTGGTGGGCGAAAGGAGAAAAAGCCAGCTTGGAAAGCCAGTTGCGTGAGGTTGAAGAACTCAAGGTACAAGTGGCGCGGATTCTGGAGATTATCCAAGAGCAAGTGCAAGTACAACTGGGGACGATGCTCACCGGCATTATGCCTACCTTGATTCATGGGCTGACGACGTGGATTGCGGGTGGCCAACAGGGGCTGCCCCCGATTCCCAGCTTCACGGCCAGCAACTCGCACAACGCGCAGGGGGCGCCATTGGTGTCTCCGGCGGCGCCATTGGTGTCATCGGCGGCGGCAGTATTGGTGTCTCCGGCGCCGGCACGGGCATTGGAGCTTAATGCACCCGGGTGTATGCCGGCCGGCACCTCGCCAGCAAGCGGCCCCTCTGTCAGTTGCACGCCTGCTGTTGGCGATGCCTCGACATTAGCCGAGCTCGACGCCATCATCACGGTAAATAATTAAGCCTCTCGCCCGAGGACTTCACCTCCTTTTGCCTTTGACTGGGCATCCCTGACGCCCTACATGTTTTCGCAGGGCGCCGCCGACGTTCCGAGCACTCTCCTGCACTTCGTGAACGACGAGTTGGTCGATGTCACCAAGGGCAATATCGTTCAACCGGGCAACCCCGTGTTCCACGGTAAACCGATGCCACCCACCATGTATAGGGTTCAACTGGGTCGGGTGCTGCCAGGCTGCGACGAGTTGTTACCTCCGATTCAACCCGTCGGAGCCGACGAAGAAGATCTGATGACCCTCAGCGCCTGCCTAAGCTGGCCCCTGCTTTGGCCGAAGAGCCAGATTTGTTTGGGGGCGGGGGACACCACCCCACAGACAAGACCGCCAGTCGTGCCGGCGTTGCGCCATGGCAAAAACGCCGCAATGCTACCGGACATGCCGGACATCCCTATGGCACAGGATCCGGACATGCATATGGCACAGGATCCGGACGACGACAACGACGACGGTACATTTACCAACGTCGATAAGTACCTTGCTGAACATGGGTACGGTAACGAGTTCGGCGGGCCTCCTTCTCAAGAACCCAACTAAGACGACCGCGATCTAGCTAGTACAGCGGAGAAATCCAATTGCAATAGGCGTCGTCTGGCGTTTAGTTCTCAGGAGATGCCTCCAGCTCCCGCCTTCACCGAGCCTCAAATAGCTGAGGTGCGAAATATTATCAGCCCCAACACGCTCAAGAAGGCGGTGTGTGAGCAGAACTCAGTCCCATTACAGCAGATCAAGAAGAAGGGACGGAAACGAAAGACTGCCAAGGGCGCCGGTGCGAGCTTGTCGGCACCGAGTACGATCCATGCTCAGGACAGGCCACCTTCACCTCAGGATATCTCGAGGAGGGTGCATGTGGCGGGTAGGGCGATGATATCAACAAATATGCTCAATGCTGCAACCGGTGCTATGCGGAGTTTGCATGACAACGTTCTATCTTTGGAGAAGCGGCGTCTCTCCCACAAAGATGTGGCATACCCGGCTTTCGTGGCCAAGGTGCCAAAGGGCAAGGGCTTTGTGGATGGCGCCATCGGGGGTACGATCGTCCTGCGGTTTGATGACATCTTTGCTATGTTTAATCTTCATCCGCTGCACTACACCTTCGTTCGGCTGTTTTCGCTGAGTATGGAGATGCGCATCATTCGAGACAAGACCCTGGACATCGTGATAGTCGACCCCTTCTACATGCCTGCAAGATCTTGGGCAACGCTGGGGACCGGCAAGTCGCAAGTTCACACCTCGAAGGCGTCACTCTGGCAAACCCAGATAAGGATAACTTCCTCGTGCCTTACTTTCCCGAGTAAGTCACCCCCTCACCGCGCCGTAACATATGATTTCTTAGATTTTGATCGTTCTTTTTTTCTAACATTCCGTGTTCTGTGCAGTGACACACATTGCACACTCATTCTCTTAAGCCCGGAATATTCCATCGCCACGTATTTCAACCCGGACCGTGACTCCAAGATAGACTACACAAATATCAAGAAAGTTCTTGATGATGCTCTCCCCGGCTACGCCACATCTGGAGGCACCTTTAAGAGGCTAGTTCGTAGGCACGGTAGGCACGTGTTCACCCACAATACGACGTTCCCCTGCGTCAAGCAGCCGCCTGGCGGTCAGAAGGATGCCTACTACGCCCTCCATCACATGAGGGCGATCGTACGGGACCATAATCACCTTCTGCTACCAAATAATGTCAAAGATTGGGCCACAAGCTTGGCGGCAATCCAGGACGCGGACCTCCGACAAGAATTCTTTCGCATCCAGTCGGAGTTTGCAGAAATCATCCATCAAGATTACCTTCGTACCTCGGGGCAGTTCGACCTTAGAGAGCAACCGTCCAACAGTGAGATTGACACAACACTTCAAATGCAGGCTGACAACACCCGCGACTTCATGACCATCATGAAAGACGGCGGCTTCATCCACGCTCCGGTCCCATGAGTCGAGTCGAAAGTAGTGATGCTATTTGTAGTTCTGAAACATCGATTAGCTCATGTTGTAATTAAACTTTAATGAACTTGTATGTCTCTTTGGTTTGGACAGTCATTCAACTTACATGTAATAGATGCTATTTATTAGTAGGACCATGAATCGTGCTATTAATGTCTTGCTTTTCTCTTCCGATCCTTTTGTTGCATACTTATATATTGCTTATGTATTGTATGTTGTCTGGCTTGTGCATAGAGATGCCGTCGTATGTCGTGTACAAGGGTAAGGATCCCGGAGTCTACGACGACTGGGAGGAGTGTCGGAGACAGGTTCACCGTTTCAGCGGTAACAGTTACAAAGGGTACATCACTAGGGTGGAGGCGGAATCTAGATACGCCCGCTATCTAGCGGGAGAGAGGAGGGAGCGTTGGAGGAAGCGGGTGAAGACCAGTTTCATCGTGATGACCGCAGCTCTCTTCTATGTGATGGTAGTTTAGATGATCGATATCGACTTGTAATGTGAAGACAAACTCGCTACTCGCGGTCTCCGAGACTTGTAATGTTCTATCTTCATTCGGTCTTTTGTATTCGGAGACTAATATAATGAATTGTATTCGGAGACTTACCTTCTATTGTATTTGATGAATCTGTTGTTGCTGTGTGGTGCTGTCTATATTCTGTGAAATAATATATTTTGTAACCTGTGAAAATATCAGAAAAAACTAATATTAATACTAATGGTGCACCACACAAGACACTAATGGCGCACTGTAATAATCACTCTAATGGCGCATCATCCACTGGTGCGCCATTAGAAAGCCAAAGCACATGGGTACATATGGCCCCCTGGGAGGAATTCTAATAGCGCACCGAGGCAATTCTAATGGCGCACTGCTTGGTGCGCCATTAGAACACCAGATACTAATGGCGCACCAGTTGTGCGCAATTAGAATTTAATTCTAATAGCATGATGCTAGTGGCGCACCAGTAGTGCGCCATTAGTAGGCAAAACTGGTGCGCCAGTAGCATGCCTTTTCCTAGTAGTGTTAGCTCTCTATTGCTCAATCTACTTGACCACTAGACTGTGGGTGATAAGGAGATGCAATTCTATGATTAACATCATACTTAGCAAGCATTTTACGGAAAGCACCATGAATAAAATGTGAACCACCATCAGTCATCAGATATCTAGGGACTCCAAACCTTGGAAAAATAACTTCTTTAAGCATCTTAATAGAGGTGTTATGATCAGCACTACTAGTTGGAATAGCTTCTACCCACTTAGTAACGTAATCAACATCAACTAAAATATGTGTATATCCATTAGTGGCAGGAAAAGGTCCCATATAGTCAAAGCCCCAAACATCAAATGGTTCAATAACAAGAGAATAATTCATAGGCATTTCTTGACATCTACTAATATTACCAATTCTTTGACATTCATCACAAGACAAGACAAACTTATGGGCATCTTTGAAGAGAGTAGGCCAATAAAAACCGGATTGCAATACCTTATGTGCAGTTCTATCTCCAGCGTGGTGTCCTCCATATGATTCGGAGTGACACTTGCGTAGGATCTATTCATGTTCATGCTTAGGTACACAATGTCTAATAACACCATCTACTCCTTCTTTATAAAGGTGTGGGTCATCCTAGAAGTAATGTCTTAAATCATAGAAGAACTTTTTCTTCTGTTGGTATGTGAAACTAGGTGGTATGAATTTAGCAACAATGTAATTATCATAATCAGCATACCACGGAGCAGTACGAGAAGCATTAATGACCGCTAATTGTTCATCAAGAAAAATATCATCAATAGGTAGTGGGTCATCAAGAACATTCTCTAGCCTAGACAAGTTGTCTGCAATGGGGTTCTCAGCTCCCTTTCTATCAATAATATGCAAATCAAATTCTTTAAGCAAGAGGATCCATCTAATAAGTCTAGGTTTAGCATCTTTCTTTTCCATAAGATATTTAATAGCAGCATGATTTGTGTGAATAGTAACTTTAGAATCAACAATGTAAGGTTTGAACTTATCACAAGAAAATACAACTGCTAAGAATTCTTTTTCAGTAGTAGCATAATTTCTCTGGGCAGTATCAAGAGTCTTACTAGCATATTGAATAACATTTAATTTCTTATCGACTCTCTGCCCTAGAACAACACCTACAACATAATCACTAGCATCACACATAATTTCAAAGGGTAAACTCCAATCAGGTGGCTGAACAACAGGTGCAGTGATCAAAGCTTTCTTAAGTATTTCAAATGCTTCTACACAACCATCATCAAAGACAAAAGGAATATCTTTTTGCAATAAATTAGTCAGAGGCCTAGAGATTTTAGAAAAGTCCTTAATGAACCTCCTATAAAAACCGGCATGACCAAGGAAACTTCTTATACCTTTAATGTCCTTGGGACATGGCATCTTCTCAATAGCATCTACTTTAGCTTTATCAACTTCAATACCTCTTTCAGAAAATTTATTCCCCAAGACAATGCCTTCGTTAACCATAAAGTGACACTTTTCCCAATTCAGGACGAGACTAGTGTCTTCACATCTCTGCAAAACTCGATCAAGGTTGCTCAAGCAATCATCAAAAGAGGATCCATAGACTGAGAAGTCATCCATGAATACCTCACAAATCGTTTCACAAAAGTCAGAGAATATAGCCATCAGGCATCTTTGAAAGGTAGCAGGTGCATTGCATAAACCAAAAGGCATACGTCTATAAGCAAATGTACCTAAAGGGCAAGTAAAATTAGTTTTTGATTGATCTTCCGCAGACACAGGTATTTGTGAGAAACCAGAATAACCATCTAGAAAGCAGAAATGTGTATGTTTGGATAGTCTTTCTAGCATTTGTTCAATAAAAGGTAAAGGGTAATGATCTTTCTTAGTAGCTTTATTTAATTTACGGAAATCAATTACCATCCTATAACCTGTAATAATTCTTTGCGGAATCAATTCATCTTTATCATTAGGGACAACAGTAATACCTCCCTTTTTAGGGACACAATGAACAGGGCTTACCCATTCACTATCAGCAACTGGATAAATTATACCTGCCTCAAGGAGCTTTAGTATCTCCTTTCTTACCACTTCTTTAATTTTAGGATTTAACCGTCGTTGAGGATCTCTAACGGGTTTGGTATCCTTCTCTACTTTTATTTTATGTTGGCATAGAGAAGGACTAATGCCTTTAAGATCATCCAGAGTATATCCAATAGCAGCACGATGCTTATTCAGAGTTTTCAATAATCTTTCCTCTTCCTGCTCCGAATGGTTAGCACTAATAATAACATGATATATCTCATTTTCATCAAGATAAGCATATTTAAGATTATCAGGTAATGGTTTAAGCTCAAACACAAGATAATCCTTGGGTGGAGGAAGATCCCCTAAAATTTCAATAGGTAAGTTGTGTTTTAGAATAGGAAGTTGTTGCATGAATACTTTATCTATTTCCCTTCTTTCATTCACATATCCTTTTCATGGTCTAGCAAATATTATTCTAACGGATCAGTAGGAGGCACGACAATAGAAGCAAGACCAATTATTTCATCATTACTAGGTAATTCTTTATCACGGGGTTGTCTATGAAATTTAGCAAAATTAAACTCATGAGACATATCACCCAAGCTAACTGTAACAATATCCTTTTCACAATCAATCCTAGCATTAACAGTGTGCAAGAAGGGTCTACCAAATATAATGGAACAAAAGTCATCTTGTGGGGAACCAAGAACAAGAAAATCAGCAGGGTATTTGACTTTCCCACACAAGACTTCAACATCTCTAACAATCCCAACTGGTGAAATAGTGTCCCTATTGGCAGCTTAATAGTAAATAAATACCTTCTATTTCAGCGGGTGCAATATCATGCATAATTTCTTGGTATAAAGAATGGGGTATTGCACTAGCACTAGCACCCATATCACATAAGCTATGACAACAATGATCTCCTATTTTAACAGAAATAATAGGCATGCCTACAACAGGTCTATGTATCTTAGCATCGGGTTTAACAATGTAAGCAGCTTCACCACAGTAATAAATAACATGCCCATCTATATCATCGTCCAAGCGATCTTTAACCATAGCAATACTAGGTTGAACTTTAATTTTCTCAGGAGGTGTATAAGTTCTAGTATTACTCTTACGAACAACAGTTGAAGCTTTAGCATGATCCTTTATTCTAACAGGAAAAGGTGGCTTCTCAACATTAGTAGGAACAATAGGATCATTATAAGTAATAGTCTTTTCTTCAACTGTAATAGGTGCAACTACTTTTACTTCAATGGGAGGGTTATATTTAAACCACTTCTCCTTAGGGAGATCAACATGGGCAGCAAAATATTCACAGAAAGAAGCTACTATCTCAGAGTCAAGTCCATATTTAGCGCTAAATCCTCGAAAAGCATCGGTATCCATAAAAGATTTAACACAAGCAAACTTAGGTGTTATACCTGACTCCTTACCATCATCGGAACCCCAATCTTCAGATTTGCGTTTAATTATTTCCAATAAGTCCCACTTGAATTCAGTAGTCTTCAGCATATAAGAACCAGCACAGGTAGTATCGAGCATGGTGCGATCATTGAGAGAAAGCTAAGCATAAAATTTTGAATAATCATTTCTATGGAGAGCTTGTGATTGGGGCATGAATATAACATTGACTTAAGCCTCCCCCAAGCTTGAGCGATGCTTTCTCCTTTGTGAGGCCAGAAATTATATATGTAATTACGATCACGGTGAATAAGATGCATAGGATAGAACTTCTGGTGAAATTCCAACTTCAATCGTTTATAGTTCCAATTTCCAAGATCCCATGTCAATGAATCTCCCTTCAAAGATAAAGGGAAGACCTTCCTCTTAACAACATCATCGGGAATACCTGCAAGCTTAAATAATCCATAAACTTCATCCAGAAGGATAAGGTGTAAATCGGGATGCAATGTTCCATCTCCTGCAAAGGGATTAGCTAGCAGTTTTTCTATCATACCCGAAGGAATTTCAAAGTAAACATTTTCAGTAGGTTCAGTAGGTTGAGGAGCAACTCTTTGCTCTTCTGGTCGGGGCGAAGATGCCCCAAACAAGCCCCTCAAAGGATTAGTTTCCATAGTAACAAGTGACCGAAAATTTCAGCACACTATATAAATGTTTCCTTACAAAGTTCCACTCACCAAAGGCGCTTCACTCCCCGGCAATGGCGCCAGAAAAGAGTCTTGATGACCCACAAGTATAGGGGATCTATCGTAGTCCTTTAGATAAGTAAGATTGTCAAACCCAACGAGGAGCAGAAGGAAATGACAAGCGGTTTTCAGTAAGGTATTCTCTGCAAGCACTGAAATTGTAGGTAATAGATAGTTTTGTGATAAGATAATTGGTAACGAGTAACAAGTAATGAAAGTAAATGAGGTGCAGCAAGGTGGCCCAATCCTTTTTGTAGCAAAGGACAAGCCTGGACAATTTTTATAATGAGAAAAGCGCTCTCAAGGACACATGGGAATTATCGTCAAGCTAGTTTCATCACGCTCATATGATTCGCGTTCGGTACTTTGATAATTTGATATGTGGGTGGACCGGTGCTTGGGTACTGCCCTTACTTGGACAAGCATCCCAATTTTGATTAACCCCTATTGCAAGCATCCACAACTACAACAAGAGTACTAAGGTAAACCTAACCATAGCATGAAACATATGGATCCAAATCAGCCCCTTACGAAGCAACGCATAAACTAAACTAGCGTTAAAGCTTCTGTCACTCTAGCAACCCATCATCTACTTATTAGTTCCCAATGCCTTCCTCTAAGCCCAAATAATGATGAAGTGTCATGTAGTCGATGTTCATATAACACCACTAGAGGAGAGACAACATACATCTCATCAAAATATCGAACAAATACCAAATTCACATGACTACTAATAGCAAGACTTCACCGATGTCCTCAGGAACAAACGAAACTACTCACAAAGCATATTCATGTTCATAATCAGAGGAGTATTAATATGCATTAAGGATCTGAACATATGATCTTCCACCAAATAAGCCAATTAGCATCAACTACAAGGAGTAATCAACTAACAACCCATAGGTACCAATTTGTGGTTTTGATACAAGATTGGATACAATAGATGAACTAGGGCTTGGAGAGGAGATGGTGCTAGTGAAGATGTTGATGGAGATTGACCCCCTCCCGACCAGAGGATCGTTGGTGATGATGATGGTGATGATTTCCCCCTCCCGGTGGGAAGTGTCCCCGGCAGAACAGCTCTGCCGGAGCCCTAGATTGGCTCCGCCAAGATTCCGCCCCGTGGCGGCCGAGTTTCGTCTCGTGAGCTTCCTTCTGATTTTTTCCAGGACGAAAGACCTCATATAGCAGAATATGGGCACCGGAGGGCCACCAGGGGGCCCAGGAGACAGGGGCGCCCTTGTAGGGGGGCGCCCCCACCCTCCTGGCCAGGGTATGGGCCCCTCAGGTACTTTCTTTGCCCAATAATTCTTATTAAATCCAAAATTGACTTTCGTGGAGTTGCGGGACTTTTGGAGCTGTGCAGAATAGGTTTCCAATATTTGTTCCTTTTCCAGCCAGAATCCCCGCTGCCGGCATTCCCCCTCTTCATGGTAAACCTTGTAAAATAAGAGAGAATAGCCATAAGTATTGTGGCATAACGTGTAATAACAGCCCATAATGCAATAAATATTGATATAAAAGCATGATGCAAAATGGACGTATCAAGTATCCGCATAACTCTTCTGCCGGGACTAGGCTACCTCGAGTCTATACCGAATCACCTTAACCTTCTCCTCAGAATCTCTGATTAGGTCTGGTCCAAACAATTGTCGATCTCCAACTTCATCCCATGATAATGGTGTTCTGCACCTCCTTCCGTACAAACCTTCGAAAGGGGCCATCTTGAAGCTGGCTTGATAACTATTGTTATAAGAGAACTCTACATAGGGCAAATTGTCATCCCAGCTAGATCCATAATCTAGCGCGCAAGCTATCAACATGTCCTCCAGAATCTGGTTGACTCTCTCGGTTTTTCCATCTGTCTGTGGATGAAAGGTTGTACTGAACTCTAGCCTGATACCCAAGGTTTCATGCAACTGATTCCAAAACTTTGAAGTAAACTATGTTCCTCTATCTGATACGATGGTCCTTGAAACTCCATGCAGACATACGATCCTGTTCATGTATATCTTTGCCAACTTAGCACTCGTATAAGTTGTTTTCACAGGGATGAAATGGGCTACCTTCGTCAAGCGATCAACTACAACCCAGATAGAGTCATAGCCTGAACGGGTCCTGGGTAATCCAGTGATAAAATCCATGCCAAGTTTATCCCACTTCCATTCGGGTGTCGACAAAGGCTGTAGTAACCCTGCTAGTTTCTAATGTTCTGCCTTAACTCTCTGACATACATCGCATACTGCTACATACTCGGCAATATCCTTCTTCATTCCTATCCACCAGAAACTTTCCTTCAAATCCAGAGACATTTTGGTGTTGCCTGGATGAATCGAGTAAGGCGAATCATGAGCCTCATGAAGAATCAACTTCCTGATCTCAGGGTCCTTAGGCACATAAATATGATCCTCAAACCAAAAACTGTCGTGCTCATCCTCGCGAATTCCCTTAGCCTTTCCTTTACTCATCCTTTCCTTTATTTCAGCAATCTCCTTGTCTGCCTTCTGGTCTTCTCTGATCTTATCCAGCAAAGTGGACTGAATTTCCAATGCTGCAACATAACCTCTCAGAACTATCTCCAAGCATAGCTCTCGAAGGTCGTCTGCTAACTCCTGAGGTAATCCTCCGGTTATGAGCATGTTAACATAACTCTTGCGGCTCAATGCATCTGCTACGACATTGGCCTTTCCTGGATGATAATGCAATCTCATGTCATAATCCTTTATGAGCTCCAACCATCTCCTTTGCCTGAGGTTCAACTCCTTCTGTGTGAAGATGTACTTCAAACTCTTATGATCCGTATAAACATCACAATGGTTACCGATGAGAAAATGTGTCCATTTCTTGAGCGCATGCACTACATCTGCTAAACCCAAATCATGCGTAGCATAATTCAACTCATGAGGTTGAAGCTGTCGTGAGGCATACGAAACAATTCCTCCGTCCTGCATAATCACACCTCCAAGTCCTCATCGTGATGTGTCGCAATACACTTGGAAATCCTTGCGTATGTCTGGGAGAATCAGCATTGGAGCTGTAACCAAGCATTTTTTTCAACTCCTGAAAACTGGCCTCACAATCTTCAGTCCAGTTAAACTTGGTGTGCTTCTTCAATAACTCCGTCATGGGCTTCACAATCTTAGAAAAATTCTCGATAAATCTCCGATAATAACCTGCGAGTCCAAGAAAACTTCTGATCTCTCCCACTGAGGTGGGTGCCAACCATTTAGTGACAGAAGCAATCTTGGTAGGGTCTACTGCTATTCCTTCCCCTGATATAACATGTCCGAGAAATCCAACTTCATTTAACCAAAACTCCCATTTGCTGAACTTGGCATACAACTGATGTTTCATGAGCTTCTCAAGAACCAAACGCAAATGTTCCTTATGCTCTTCTTCATTCTTAGAGTAGACCAATATATCATCAATGAACACCATGATGGACTTGTCCAAAAACTCCATGAACACCTTGTTCATCATACTCATGAAATAGGCAGGGGCATTAGTCAAACCAAATGACATAACTCTATACTCATATAGCCCATACCTCGTGGTAAAAGCTGTCTTAGGTATATACTGCTCTCGGATCTTCAACTGGTGATAACCTGATCAAAGACCGATCTTGGAGAAAACCTTAGCTCCTTGCAGCTGGTCAAACAAATCATTGATCATCGACAGAGGGTATTTGTTATTGATTGTCACTTCATTCAGCGCACCATAATCAACAACCATCCTCAAAGATTCATCCTTCTTCTCCACTAGAAGCACTAGGGCTCCCCAAGGTGATGAACTTGGTCAAACATAACATTTCTCCAGTAACTCCTTAATGTGCTTCTTAATTTCCTCCAATTCGTTTGCAGGCATCCGATACGGTCTCTTGGATATTGGTCCAGTGCCTGGCAATAACTCAATCAAAAACTTAATGTATCGATATGGTGTCATGCCTAGTAACTCCTCCGGAAATATATCGGGATAATCCTTCACCACCAGTACTTCCTCCTGAACAAATCCTGATAAGGAATTCACTCGAGTCCTCTTTGGCGCATGCCTAGACACATACTTGATCCTCTTTCCTTCTGGGGTGGTGAGTAGAATTGATTTACTGGTGCAATCGATGTTTCCTTCAAACTTGGATACCAATCCATGCCTAGTATCACATCCAATCATTGTGACTACAGGACAACCAGGTCGGTGGGGAAAACATGTCTACCTATGGTCACTGGCAACTGATAGCATAACCACATAGACATATACTCCGCTCATGGGGAACTCACTAAAATAGGGCGACTTAAGGGCTACTGTTGGCAACTTATACTTATCCACAAATCCCCTTGATATGAATGAATGAGATGCACCAGTATCGAAAAGAACAAGTGATGTAAATGCACTAATCAAAAACTTACCGAAAACTGCGTCGGGCTGCTCCTCAATCTCCTCCATGCTGATGTGGTTCACATGACCATTGGTGAAGGGGTTGGGCTTCTTTGTGAGCTCCGGTGGGAACACGAATCCGGTGTCACGTCTCGGAGGCATCTGATGGGTTAGAAGGGGTGAGAAAATAGAATAGAATGAGGTCTAAGAGAGATTTCACTACCCATATGCAAATGAGGCAAATACAATCAATTCACTTCATTGAATATCAAACAAGGTTCACACAAATGATCTAACTACAATTACAAATCGATTGAAGCTAATTAGTTGGGAGAATACTACTAATAACATGGTGGTCGTCTAATAATTTTGATCGGTGGAAGACTCCATGATATCTGCTCCAGGTTCGTCTATGTAGTAGCCATCACTGTCATCATTTGCATCACTGTCCATTTTGGTATCGTCCAATATGATGTAGTCCTCCGAACGGATCTCCACTTCAGGTTCTCGCTTATGGTTCTCCACGGGTAGTCCTAGCTTCCTCTTCAAGTCTTCATGCTTCTCCAGTAGTACACCACTTTCCTCTTCATAACCATCACATGTTGACTTGAGTTCCTCTTCTAGCTCGATATTTTTCTTCATCATCTTATTGGTCTTCTTCATGATAGAGCACATCTGGTTCTCATATCGGCGAATGTGCTGACCCATCTCCTGAATGTAAGCTGCAATTGATCCATCCTTCCCAGTATGAATCATCAACCATTCCTCATCTCGGCGTCCACATATCTAATAGACGGTGTCTTCAAGCTCCTTGTGATACACTTCACATATGCGTCCAAAAGTGATGTGGGCTGCCATGCTCTTTCCCAAGTTCCAACTCGATGCATCCAAGGTAAAATCAATGGGCTCCATTGTTGGTGCAAACGTCCTCCCAGGTACACGAACTTTGATCCTCCATTGCTCCTCTGCTGGTAAAGTTGTAGAGGAAGCCCTAGTGAAGCTTGGTAGTCCGATATTGATGTACTTAGTGACTTCCTTTAAGTGTCGTCCGAAAGGGGTGTCGTCATCCGACTGAATGAACTTGTTCCTGGGGTCTGAGAATTAGAAATGAGCAAAGAAGAGTAATCCCGTGGCTTTTCCTAGTGGTCACGTCCTACAGTCAGCGTGTGCTCTGATACCATATTGTAGCGACCATGATCCCAATGGACCAAAGTCTTTGCGCTTAATTGTCATCCCTGGATCGGTAATGCTGACACACACAATACTCGGGGAATTAGAACAGAGTTCAATCACACACTTATTACATCGAGATCCTCAAAAAGAGTATGATTAGACAAATAATATGGCTGAAGGCCATCTAAACTAAATAACTCCGGAAGCTTCAAAGGTAAATGAGTCCATCAACTCCAATGGCATAGCTAAGTGCATGCCAACGACCTATCACACCTTATTCGTCGTCTGAGAAGTCTGCAACATGAGACGTTGCAGCCGTGTAGGTCAGCACATGGAATATGCTGCCAGACTTACACTATAAAGCAATGAACGCAAAAACTACATCTACATGCAATATTTGGCAGGTGGAGGCTCTAAGTTTAAGGTTTTGCATGAAGCTAGTTTTTCCCTACAACAAAGGAATAAATTTATTTACTACTCCCAAGTTGTGCCAATATTTGAGAAGGTTGCTCCAACTCAAATCCCAAATTAACAAGTATCATCATTAAACCCAATTCATTTTATTTAAGAGTGATGAGATCAATAATAATGTCCAATTCTGCATACTCAAGATGTCCATAACTGGGGACACGACTAACCATGATTAGTTTATACACTCTCCACAGGTTGCGCACTTTTCCCCACAAGACTCGACCGCATCCATGATCAGAGGATCGAGACATAGTCTTTCTGAAACATTAACTCTCTGCTCCGGGTAGACCGGTACACCTACTTTCCCCTATATCTACTAGTCCACCTCTTCAAGAGCTCATGCAACTTACTCAACTATGCTAGAGCCCATAATGGCTTGTGACTGCACACAGAAGTTTCTAGGCATGAAATATCATATGATCCCTTTGAGCCTGGGTGGTGAACCGAGGAAAATCACAGGGGTACTCTGGGATTTCCCTAATGGACAAACACTGGGTTCCCTAGGTGCCCCAACCAATCCACCCCGATGTGTATTATAGTTCTCGCCTTAATGTTAACCAAGATTAATAACTCTTAGAACTTCCATGTGTATCACGATCCAATCCCCGTCTACGAGCATGGCTAAGCAATAATTGAGCATAACATATATTCCCATGGTGATCAAAGATATTAGGTTCCTACTTCAAGTACTACAACCAAATCCACATGTTCCCAGTACTACTCTTGCAAATATTTGAGGCGCAAAACTAATGCATAGTAAAAACTGGGTATAGAAAAGTATGATCAAAGTGTAACTTGCCTTGCTGACGATCCGAAAACTCTAGAGATTCGTAGTAACAAGCTTCGCACTCTGGAAAATCTACCGTAGACAAACAATAGCATACATAAGCAATCAATTAATCGAAACAAAGAGAAATAGAGAAAATATTCAAATAAAATTTGAAACAAACACATAACTAAACTAAATAGAAAACAAAACCTAGCAGCATTATTTTCATGTAGATTAGACCTTAATAGTAGGTACATGTGATTATCTATGATTTGGAAAAAGAATCAACTCAAACGGAGCTACGAAACTCAAGAAACAAACGAAACAAGATCGAATACTAATCTTAACTAAACTCAAATTTTAAATTGTCAAAATCAAGGTAAGTTGGTTTACTGGAAAGAGGGGATCGTTACAAAGATGTAGGCGTTGGTTTCACCTAATTTGGATAAACGAGCTAAAAGTTACACTAGTTTTAATATTAGGGGCTAAATCACGAGAAAACTATTCGCGGATAGGTCCTGGCCAAAAATTAAACTAAAAAGAAAAGTCTATCGGATGAACGTCCGCTAACAGAACTTAATGAACGAATCCGTTCATTAACATAATTAATCTAGTGAACGCTCGGTAACTAATGAACTAAATAAAAAAACGAACTAAAACTAAACCGATTAAAAAAAATAAAACCGAGAAAAACCGAACGGTTTTTACCGGTTCGGCGACGACGGTGAAATCCGGCGTGGCCAGGCGACGGGCGGCGGCGTCGGCTCGGTCAACGATGACGAAATCCGGCGGGGCGAGGCGACAGGCGGTGGCGGCGGCGGCGGGCAGTGGCGCGTGCGGTGGTGAGTGCGGCGCGGGCAGCGGCGACTGCGGGACGGCGGCGGCGCTATATGCAGCGGCGGTGTCGACGGAGCTCAAGGCGGCGGTGGGTGGAGGCGAAAACGAGGCGTTGGCTGCTTATATAGGCCCCTGGGGTCGGGGTACCGACTTGGGCAGGGGGCCGCGGTGGCGGGGGCGGCTCGGACTCTGGCAGGAGTCCGTCACGAGCAGGACGAGGCGGTCGGCGCGCTGGGGCGGCCCAGGTGAACTTTTTTTAAATAGTGCCGCAACGAAAAAAAAATTCTAATAAATAAAAATAAAAGTCCTAAATTCCAGAAATAATTTTCACCATCCCTATCTAGTATTTGGGACAAGATGAACATTTTTCTGGACTAAATGCAATTTTTAAAAATGCATATTTTTCTCTAATTTCAACCAAATAAAATCGCAAACAAAAATTTAAATAAAATAATTTGACTTCAAATTTTTTCCCAATATTTCTCCTCTATTTTAAAGAATTAATTTTATCTCCTCTCTTTTATTTTTATTGTTTGAAATAATTGGAAAGAAATTATTGCAAATCAAATTGATCCACTTTTCAATTTTGAAAATAAATTCAATAATGAAATTTAAATGAAACCTCGAACTCTCTCCTTGGGTCCTTGAGTTGCTTAAGATTTCTTGGATCACAACCAAAAGAAATAAAATATGAAATGCACATGAATGATCTATGTATAACATCCAAATTGAAAATTGGGATGTTACAGAGATTCAGTAAACCATCACCATTGGGTGTATGACCATATAAGGTTTTATTCATGTAAATAGAAAAATAATTATTGCATGTCTTAAATGAATAATTGTATTGCAATAAACATGATCTAATTATATTCATGCTCAACGCAAACACCAAATAACATTTATTTAGGTTCGCACTAATCCCGAAAGTATAAGGAGTGTGCGATGATGATCATATCAATCATGGAACCACTTCCAAGATACATCATCACTTCATCCTTAACTAGCCTCTATTTATTCTGTAATTCTTGGTTCGAGTTACTAATCTTAGTAACCTAACAATTATCGAATACCCAGGTGCTACTATGAACACTAGCAAGGTACACATCAATAACCTGTATATCAGATATACCTTTGTTCACTTTGCCATCCCTCTTTTCCACCAAATTTTTGGGGTAGTTCCACTTCTAGTGACCATTTCCTTTGAAGTAGAAGCACTCAGTTTCAGGGATAGGTTTAGCTTTGGGCTTCTTCACGGGATTGACGACTTGCTTGCCATTCTTCTTGAAGTTCCCTTTCTTTCCCTTTGCCCTTTTCTTGAAACTAGTGGTCTTGTTTAATCATCAACACTTGATGCTCTTTCTTGATTTCTACCTTCGTCGATTTCGACATCACAAAGAGCTAGGGAATCATTTTCGTCATCCCTTGCATACTACAGTTCATCACGAAGTTCCAGTAACTTGGTGATGGTGACTAGAGAACTCTGTCAATCACTATCTTATCTGGAAGATTAACTCCCACTTGATTCAAGTGATTGTAGTACCCAAACATTCTAAGCACATGCTTACTAGTTGAGCAATTCTCCTCCATCTTTTAGGCAAAGTACTTGTCAGAGGTCTCATACCTCTTGACACGGGCATGATTCTGAAATACCAATTTCAGCTCTTGGAACATCTCATGTGATCCATGACGTTTCAAAAACATTTTTGAAGTCCCGGTTCTAAGACATAAAGCATGGTGCACTAAACTATCAAGTAGTCATCATATTGACCTAGGCAAACATTCATAACGTCTGCATCTGCTCTTCAATAGGTCTGTCACCTAGCGGTGCATCAAGAACATAATTCTTCTGTGCAGCAATGAGGATACACCTCAGATCACAGACTGAGTCCGCATCATTGCTACTACCATCTTTCAACTTAGTTTTCTCTAGTAACATATAAAAAACATGGGGAAGCTATAAGGCGAGCTATTGATCTACAACACAATTTGCAAAATACTACCAGGACTAAGTTCATGATAAATTAATGTTCAATTAATCATTATTACTTAAGAACTCCCACTTACATGGACATCCCTCTAGTCATCTAAATGATCATGTGATCCAAATCAACTAAACCATGTCCGATCATCACGTGAGATGGAGTAGTTTTCAATGGTGAACATCACTATGTTGATCATGTCTACTATATGATTCACGCTCGACCTTTCAGTCTCAGTGTTCTGAGGTCGTATCTGCATATGCTAGGCTCGTCAAGTTTAGCCCGAGTATTCTGCGTGTGCAAAACTGGCTTGCACCCGTTGTATGTGAACGTAGAGCTTATCACACCAGATCATCACGTGGTGTCTCCACAGGATGAACTGTAGCAACGATTTATACTCAGGGAGAACACTTATACCTTGAAATTTATTAAGGGGTCATCTTATAATGCTACCGTCGTACTAAGCAAAATAAGATGCATAAAAGATAAACATCACATGCAATCAAAATATGTGACATGATATGGCCATCATCATCTAGTGCTCATGATCTCCATCAGCGAAGCATCGTCATGATCTCCATCGTCACCGGCGCGACACCTTAATCTCCATCGTAGCATCGTTGTCCTCTCGCCAACTATTGTTACTACGACTAGCGCTACCACTTAGTGATAAAGTAAAATAATTACATGGCCATTGCATTGCATATAATAAAGCGACAACCATATGGCTCCTGCCAGTTGCCGATAACTTTGTTACAAAACATAATCATCTCATACAACAATTTATATCACATCATGCCTTGACCATATCACATCACAACAGGCCCTGCAAAAACAAGTTAGAGCAGTACTAGAATCAGAAGATTTGTCGTCTGCCACCTCTTTGCCGTGTGCTAGTGGACGACAAAGAATGTCTTTGCCATTAGTCACGAGAAAGCAGACGTCAAAGTTGCAGTAGACGGCAAAGTAATGCTTGTCCATCGGCCATTATTTTGCCGTCCACTAGCATTCTTTGCCGTCTACAAGCTGACGGCAAAGAGGGTGTTTGGCCCACTAGCTATTAAGCCCTAACGGGCCCCCTCTTTGCCGTCCGCTAGCAGATGGCAAGGAGGCCGTTGCCATCAGCTTGCAGACGGCAAAGGCGACACGGACGACAATGCTTCAAAATAAGATAACGGCCCGCCCCACCGTTGCCATCTCTCTTTATCTTCCTATCCTCTCCGCCCAACAAGAACCGCCGCCACCCCATCGCCCCACACCGCCCCGCCACCCCCTCTCTTCCACCACCTCTCTATCACCGCCCCGTCGCTGCCCACCCCCACCCCGCTCGGTAGCCGCCCCCTCCCTGCCTCCCCACCCCTCCCGAGCCTCCCCAC
>NC_041383.1:100811699-100812349 GCF_002162155.2 Triticum dicoccoides
CCGCACGTCATCGCCCCCTCCACGCCCAGCCGCCACCTCGCCCCTTCGCCGCCCCTCCCCGACCTGTCACCGCCCCCACGGTGAGCCCCTGCCACCCTATTTGTTTCTTGTTTTCTAGTTTAGTTAGTTTTTAGGTTCAATTAGTTAAGGTTTTTTAGTTAAAGTTTAGGTTTAATTTGTTTAGGCTATTTAGTTTAGGTTTAATTTGTTTAGGTTATTTAGTTTAGTTAGTTTAGGTTTAATTAGTTTAGGTTAATTAGTTTAATTAGTTTAGGTTATTTTGTTTAGTTAGTTTAGGTTTAATTAGTTTAGGTTATTTAGTTTAGGTTAGGTTAATTAGTTTAATTGTTTAGGTTATTTAGTTTAATTAGTTTCGGTTTAGTTAGTTTAGATTTAGTTAGTTTAGGTTGTTTAGTTTAGGTTTAATTGGTTTTCGTTTTCTAGTTTAGTTATTTTAGGGTTAATTGGTCTAGGTTATTTAGTTTAATTAGTTTAGGTTTTTAGTTTAGTGTCGAGGGTTGAGTAGTCGTGGTGTCGTGTCGAGGGTCGAGGGGTTGGGGTGTCGGGGATGTCGTGTCGAGGGTCGAGGGGTCAGGATGTCAGGGTGTTGTGTTGAGGGTCGAGGGGTTGGGGTGTCGGGGTGTCATTTC
>NC_041383.1:100812686-100849061 GCF_002162155.2 Triticum dicoccoides
TCGACCACGACACCCCGACACCCTGACCCCTTGACCCTCGACACGACACCCTGACACCCCGACCCCTCGACCCTTGACACGCACCACCGACACCCCGACCCTCAACACGACACCTCGACCCCCGCGGCTTCCCAATGGTCGAGGGTTGCCGAGGGGCACTGCGACCCCGACACGACACCACCGACACCTCAAGATTTTTTATTATGTTCATGATGATGATACACACTAATTTCTTATTATGTTTATGTTGTACTAATTTCGTTTACTCTTTCTCACTACAGGTGTTAACAGATGGTGGGCTTGGGTCAAGAGCGCTACGAGTCTCCTACCTCGGCGAGTGGGAGGGGTGTTGTTATTCCACCCTAGAACCTTTGGAGGGTGCTGGTAGACGGCATGCACACACACCCAACACCTTCGGCGGGCGCTTATTCTTCGGTGGGGAGAGGAGGTAGGGGGAAGAAGAGGGGTGCAGGTAGAGGTGGAAAGGGCGCTGGCAGATGTAGGAAGGTTGTTCTGCCTTCTGCGCCGCCACCCCATGCCGAGTCTTTGGACCACTGGAGTGCTCTATCTCAGGTGGACCCGTCTAACCTGGACCCATGTCGGACTCCGGTCCACGAGCCTCGGGACGACGAGCCTCTGGTCGCCGAGAAATAGGTCGACGAGCCTCTGGTCGCCGAGCCTTGGGTCCCAGTGTCTTCCTCCCAGGAGACTCGGGTCCCACAGTCTTCCTCTGAGGAGACTAGGGTCCTAGAGTCTATGTCACATGTGACTCCGGAGACTAGCGACCATGATGATGATCTCGAGGAGACCTTATCTAAGGATAGCTATAGCGAGAGTGAGTGGGATGAGGAGGGCAAGATGGTCTACCAGCGTGGTGGTACTAAGCTACCGTCCGTGCCGGCGACCCGCGGCCAAAGGTGGTTGATTCAGCCTAACGAGGAGAAGTAAGTGCATTAATTTACTCTTTTTTTAACCTTTTTCATTCATGTTTTTTCAAATTAATATCTAATGTGTTGGCCTTGTCATACTGCAGGGGTTGGGTACACGTAGATGGTGTCTGCAGGCCCAACCAGGTCCTTGGTACTCTAGTCCGGCACCACTTCCCGGGGTAGGTGATGTCTACTACACAACCTTCTTCTTGTAGATGTTGTTGGGCCTCCAAGTGTAGAGGTTTGTAAGACAGTAGCAAATTTCCCTCAAGTGGATGACCTAAGGTTTATCAATCTGTGGGAGGCGTAGGATGAAGATGGTCTCTCTCTCAAGGAACCCTGCAACCAAATAACAAAAAGTCTCTTGTGTCCCCAACACACCGAATACAATGGCAAATTGTATAGGTGCACTAGTTTAGCGAAGAGATGGTGATACAAGTGCAATATGGATGGTAGATAAAGGTATTTGTAATCTGAAATTATAAATACAGCAAGGTAACAAGTGGTAAAAGTGAGCGTAAACGGTATTGCAATGGTAGGAAACAAGGCCTAAGGTTCATACTTTCACTAGTGCAAGTTCTCTCAACAATAATAACATAATTAGATCATATAAATATCCCTCAACATGCAACAAATAGTCACTCCAAAGCCACTAATAGCGGAGAACAAACGAAGAGATTATGGTAGGGTACGAAACCACCTCAAAGTTATCCTTTTCGATCTATCTATTCAAGAGTCTGTAGTAAAATAACACAAATCTATTCTTTCCGTTCGATCTATCATAGAGTTCATAATAGAATAACACCTTAAGACACAAATCAACCAAAACCCTAATGTCACCTACATACTCCATTGTCACCTCAAGTATCTGTGGGCATGATTATATGATATGCATCACACAATCTCAGATTCTATTCAACCAACACAAATTACTTCAAAGAGTGCCCCAAAGTTTCTACCGAAGAGTCAAGACGAAAACGTGTGCCAACCCCTATGCATAGATTCCAAGGGTCATGGAACCCACAAGTTGATCACCAAAACATATATCAAGTGAATCACGTGAAAATCCCATTGTCACCACAGATAAGCACAACAAGACATACATCAAGTGTTCTCAAATCCTTAAAGACACAATCCGACAAGATAACTTCAAAGGGAAAAATCAATCCATTACAAGAGAGTAGAGGGGGAGAAACATCACAAGATCCAACTATAATAGCAAATCTCGCGATACATCAAGATCGTGCCAAATCAAGAACACGATAGGGAGAGATCAAACACATAGCTACTGGTACATACCCTCAGCCCCGAGGGTGAACTACTTCCTCCTTGTCATGGAGAGCGCCGGGATGATGAAGATGGCCACCGGTGAGGGACCCCCCCTCTCCGGCAGGGTGCCGGAACAGGGTCCCGATTGACTTTTGGTGGCTACAGAGGCTTGCGGCGGTGGAACTCCTGATCTATCTTCTGTTTCGATGTTTTTAGGGTATATGGGATTGTATAGGTGAAAGAAGTTGGTCTGGGGTTGCTTGATGGGCCCACGAGACAGGGGGCGCGCCTAGTAGGGGGGGGGGCTCCCTCCTACCTCCATGCCTCCTCGAAGCTTCCCTGGCTTGTACTCCAAGTCTCCCGGATCATGTTCATTCCAAAAATCATGGTCCCAAAGGTTTCATTCCGTTTGGAATCCGTTTGATATTCCTTTTCTTCGAAACACTGAAATAGGCAAGAAAACAACAATATGGGCTGGGCCTCCGGTTAGTAGGTTAGTCCCAAAAATGATATAAAAGTGTAAAGTAAAGCCCATAAACATCCAAAACAGGTAATATAATAGCATGGACCAATCAAAAATTATAGATACGTTGGAGACGTATCAGTGGGTCACGTTGCCTGGTGAGGGTGAGATTCCAAAGCTAGCACTCACCTGGGAGCTGTACTAGGCTGCCCCGGCACCGCCGGGGGAGATGGTCGACGGTGTTGTGTGCGAGACGGTGGCCGACACTGTGAGACATTGGTTTTGGGTAAGTTCTTCTTTACAGAATTAAAAAATGTACTAATGATCGGTGTCATGTGCGACATGGTGGCCGACACGTGGCAGTTCAGTACCTAGTGATTGTACTAATGATCGGTGTTGTCTTGTTTGATAGCAGACCTTCTAAAGGTGTCGTGTGCGACATGGTGGACGACACGTGGTAGTTCAGTAGCTAGTGATTGTACTAATGATCGGTGTTGTCTTGTTTGATTGCAGACCTTCTACAGGTGTCTTGAGGAACACAAGGCGGATGCGGCTACGGTTCTCGAAGCCGAGTGCAAGCGCCTACTTCAGAACACACAGCACGAGGCTCGGGTCCAAGCTGTCCGAGACTACTACGCCTCGACTAACATCAGGAGGGAGAAGAAGAAGTGCCGCCTCAAGTATCTGAGTAAGGACAAGTACATGACGATAATTACCTATTCTTAAGGCCTTGTCTCAGTTCCCTTGATTTTATTTGTAGGAATAGCGCTGAAATTTCTCTTTGTATAACTTAGGTGCCCTCGAGATGGTGTGCGGATAAGATGGACTGTTGGGAGAGGTTGGTGGATGAGTGGTGCTCTCCCCAATGGCTAGACACCCACAACAAGGCCAGGGACAAGCATGCCCAGATGCGAGGTGTGCCGCACCATCAAGGGAGCTCCAACCTGTTTGAGCACGGGGATCACTGGGTATGTGGTTCGATTCATGCAATTTCATTCTTCATGCTAGCTTTAATTACTAATTTACCATGTTCCTCTCTTTCAGGCGCGACACAACAAGAAGGAGGTGCCGCCGCTGTACGACCTCTATGCTATCGCCCATAGTGCCCCGTACACGAAGGCCAAGGCATTCTCGGAGGATGACCTAAATCATCCAAATAGCTTCACCAACATCTCCCACGACAAGCTTGTGAGGTACAGAGACTAGGGGAAGGAGATGAAAGGCGAGGACTTCAACCTGAGCCAGAGTCCTTTTGATCCTGAGTTCGTGATGCTATCTGGTGATGGGAGGAAACATGGACACGTAGCCATTGGGGATGGGCTCATACGTTGTCCTAGAAGTCTCTCGGAGATCAAGAAGCGGCGGACGAAGTCTCTTCCCCAGATGAGGCCCTGACCACGGCCAGAGGATCTCGCTATCAAGGCTAGGGCCAAGGAGCTTGTGGCGAAGGCAACCAGGCAGGCGGAGGAGAAGGTGAGGGACATGGAGGAGATGACGGCTAATTTGTTGGAGGCGGAGAGGAACCGGAACAACACGAGTCACCGGGACCTATATGACATCCTCGTGGTAAGTTTCTCCCGCATACTAGCCATATCATGCATGCAATGTTCGTTTCACTACTAACTCATATGACTGACCCATGAAAACAAAATGTGCAGTCCGTGTGCGAGAAAACCGACCAGACCCCTCTGCTGATGTCCCGGATTGCTATTGCGAACACGGTGAGTTTCATTTGAATGGTCATTAGTTACTAGTATTCACATTTCAGTTGCATCATGCTAACTAAACATTGCAAATGATCTTTCGTGCAACATGCCTCCCACAAAGGATCGACCGATCCTTCTCCGTCTCACGGTGGCGCAACCCCGACCGGCCCTTCACCTCCCGGATCATGGTAAGTTTTCCTAAGTCTTCTTCTTCTTCTTCTTCTTCTTCTTCTTCTTCTTCTCCTTCTTCTTCTTCTTCTTCTTCTTCTTCTTCTTCTTCTTCTTCTTCTTCTTCTTCTTCTTCTTCTTCTTCTTCTTCTTCTTCTTCTTCTTCTTCTTCTTCTTCTTCTTCTTCTAGCTAGTCTTCTTCTTCTAACTTTCATCTTTCCTAATTTGCAGATTTGCTTGAGATGAGGAAGCTAGCATTGATGGAAACTTGTTGCAAACTTTTACTTGTGCTTGTGCTTCCTTCTTATTTATGGAAACTTGTTGGAATGTTGTTGTTTGGAAACTTATTTGATATCTCTTGTTGCAAACTTATTGTATATATGGAAATCTTGGAAACTTGTATATATCTCTTGTTGGAAATTTATTGTTGAAATTATTTTGAAATGTGTTTATATATATGTGAAATTCTATCAAAAATGAATGAATTTAAGAAAAAACAGAAAAAGCAGGGGCTATATAGACACTTTGCCATCTGCTGGCGGACGGCAAAGAGCTTTGCCGTCCGCCAGCAGACATCAAAGGTTCCACGTGGCAGCTACCTGTGCAACCTGGGACTTAGGGCTGGCCTATTTGGCAGATTTGCCATCAGCCAGCAGATGGCAAAGGCCTTAATTTACATCTTTGCTGTCCGCTGGCTGATGGCAAAGCACGCTATTAACCACTTAACAGACCTGAACTGCCACGTGTGCCATCCAAGCTCTTTGCCGTCTGTCAGCGGATGGCAAAGCCATTTTCATCTTTGCCATCCGCCAGCAGACGGCAAAGCGGCCTTTGCCGTAGCCTGTTCCGCCGGATGTGTTGCCGTCTGCTGGCGTACGGCAAAGTTCCTGATTCCTGTAGTGGACGTCCTCTACTTTGTTGTTGCAAGTTTTACGTGGCTGCTACGGGCTTCTAGCAAGAACTGTTCTTACCTACGCATGAAAACCACAACAATTTTTCGTCAAGTGTGCTATTTTAACCTTCAACAAGGAACGGCCGTAGTCAAACTTAATTCAAGTAAAGTTGGAGAAACAGACACCCGCCAGCCACCTATGTGCAAAAGCACGTCGGTAGAACAAGTCTTATGAACGAGGTCATGTAATGTCGGTCCAGGCCGCTTCATCCAACAATACCGCCGAATCAAAGTAAGACGTTGGTGGTAAGTAGTATGACTATTATCGCCCACAACTCTTTGTGTTCTACTCGTGCATATAACATCTACGCATAGACCTGGCTCGGATTCCACTGTTGGGGAATGCGATATACGATCACGCAAGATCTATCTAGGTCATGCATAGCAACGAGAGGGGAGAGTTTGTCCATGTACCCTCGTAGACCGAAAGTGGAAGCGTTTTAATAACGCGGTTGATGTAGTCGAACGTCTTCGTGATCCAACTGATCCAAGTACCGAACATACAACACCTCTGTGTTCAGCACATGTTCAGCTCGATGACGTCCCTCGTGCTCTTGATCCAGCTGAGGACAAGGATGAGTTTCGTCAGCACGACGGCGTGGCGACGGTGATGATGATGCTACTGGCGCAGGGCTTCGCCTAAGCACTACGATGGTATGATCTGTTGGGGAACGTTGCAGAAAATAAATTTTTTTCTACGGTTTCACCAAGATCAATCTATGAGTTCATCTAGCAACGAGAGAGAGGAGTGCATCTACATACCCTTCTAGATCGAGCAGAAGCGTTCAAAGGAATGGGGTTGAGCGAGTCGTACTCGTCGTGATCCAAATCACCGGAGATCCTAGCGCCGAATGGACGGCACCTCCGCATTCAACACACGTACGGTCAGCGTGATGTCTCCTCCTTCTTGGTCCAGCAAGGGGGAAGGAGAGGTTGATGAAGATCAAGCAGCACGACGGCGTGGTGGTGGATGCAGCAGGGATCCGGCAGGGCTTCGCCAAGCGACTACGAGAGGGAGAGGTGTAGCAAGGAGGGAAGGGAGGCGCCAGGTGTCAGGGTGCGGCTGCCCTCCCACCCCCCTCTTTATATAGGGACCCCAGGGGGGCACCGGCCCTAGGAGATGGGATCTCCTAGGGGGGGGCGGTGGCCAAGGGGGGAAACTTGCCCCCCAAGGCAAGTGGAGGCGCCCCCTCCCCTAGGGTTCCCAACCCTAGGCTCAGAGGGGGGCCCAAGGGGGAGCGCACCAGCCCACCAGGGGCTGGTTCCCCTCCCACTTCAGCCCATGGGGCCCTCTGGGATAGGTGGCCCCACCCGGTGGACCCCCGGGACCCTTCCGGTGGTCCCGGTACAATACTGGTAACCCCCGAAACTTTCCCGATGGCCAGAACTCGACTTCCCATGTATAATTCTTTACCTTCGGACCATTCCGAAACTCCTCGTGACATCCGAGATCTCATCCGGGACTCCGAACAACTTTTGGTTTGCTGCATACTCATATCCATACAACCCTAGCATCACCGAACCTTAAGTGTGTAGACCCTACGGGTTCGGGAGACACGTAGACATGACCGAGACAGCTCTCCGGTCAATAACCAACAGCGGGATCTGGATACCCATGTTGGCTCCCACTTGCTGCTCGATGATATCATCGGATGAACCACGATGTCGAGGATTCAAGCAACCCCGTATACAATTCCCTTTGTCAAAATCGTTATTTTACTTGCCCGAGATTTGATCGTCGGTATCACAATACCTTGTTCAATATCGTTACTGGCAAGTCACTTTACTCATACCGTAATGCATGATCCCGTGACTAGACACTTGGTCACTTTGAGCTCATTATGATGATGCATTACCGAGTGGGCCCAGAGATACCTCTCCGTCATACGGAGTGACAAATCCCAGTCTCAATTCATGTGAACCCAACAGACACTTTCGGAGATACCCGTAGTATACCTTTATAGTCACCCAGTTATGTTGTGACGTTTGGTACACCCAAAACACTCCTATGGTATCCGGGAGTTACACGATCTCATGGTCTAAGGAAAAGATACTTGACATTGGAAAAGCTCTAGCAAACGAACTACACGATCTTGTGCTATGCTTAGGATTGGGTCTTGTCCATCACATCATTCTCCTAATGATGTGATCCCGTTATCAATGACATCCAATGTCCATACTCAGGAAACCATGACTATCTGTTGATCAACGAGCTAGTCAACTAGAGGCTCACTAGTGACTTGTTGTGGTCTATGTATTCACACGTGTATTACGATTTCCGGATAATACAATTATAGCATGAATAAAAGACAATTATCATGAACAAGGAAATATAATAATAATCCTTTTATTATTGCCTCTAGGGCATATTTCCAACAGTCTCCCACTTGCACTAGAGTCAATAATCTAGTTACATTGTGATGAATCGAACACCCATAGAGTTCTGGTGTTGATCATGTTTTGCTCGCGGAAGAGGTTTAGTCAACGGATCTGCGACATTCAAATCCGTATGTACTTTGCAAATATCTATGTCTCCATCTTGAACATTTTCACGGATGGAGTTGAAACGATGCTTGATGTGCCTGGTCTTCTTGTGAAACCTGGGCTCCTTGGCAAGGGCAATAGCTCCAGTGTTGTCATAGAAGAGAGTGATTGGCCCCGACGCATTGGGTATGACTCCTAGGTCGGTGATGAACTCCTTCATCCATATTGCTTCATGCGCTGCCTCCGAGGCTGCCATGTACTCCGCTTCACATATAGATCCTGCCACAATGCTCTGCTTGCAACTGCACCAGCTTACTGCTCCATGATTCAACATATACACGTATCCGGTTTGTGACTTAGAGTCATCCAGATCTGTGTCGAAGCTAGGGTCGACGTAACCCTTTACGACGAGCTCTTCGTCACCTCCATAAACGAGAAACATATCCTTTGTCCTTTTCAGGTACTTCAGGATATTCTTGACCGCTGTCCAGTGTTCCTTGCCGGGATTACTTTGGTACCTTCCTACCAAACTTACGGCAAGGTTTACATCTGGTCTGGTACACAGCATGGCATACATAATAGATCCTATGGCTGAGGCATAGGGGATGACACTCATCTCTTCTTTATCTTCTGCCGTGGTCGGGCATTGAGCCGAGCTCAATCTCACAACCTTGTAATACAGGCAAGAACCCTTTCTTGAACTGATCCATATTGAACTTCTTCAATATCTTATCAAGGTATGTGCTTTGTGAAAGACCTATGAGGCATCTCGATCTATCCCTATAGATCTTGATGCCTAATATGTAAGCAGCTTCTCCAAGGTCCTTCATTGAAAAACACTTATTCAAGTAGGCCTGAATGTTGTCCAAAAGTTCTATATCATTTCCCATCAAAAGTATGTCATCTACATATAATATGAGAAATGCTACAGAGCTCCCACTCACTTTCTTGTAAATGCAGGCTTCTCCATAAGTCTGCATAAACCCAAACGCTTTGATCATCTCATCAAAGCGGATTTTCCAACTCCGAGATGCTTGCACCAGCCCATAAATGGATCGCTGGAGCTTACACACTTTGTTAGCATTCTTAGGATCGACAAAACCTTCTGACTTCATCATATACAGCTCCTCCTTAAGATAGCCGTTAAGGAAGGCCGTTTTGACGTCCATCTGCCATATCTCATAATCATAGTATGCGGCAATTGCTAACATGATTCGGACGGACTTCAGCTTCGCTATGGGAGAGAAAGTCTCATCATAGTCAACCCCTTGAACTTGCCGATAACCCTTAGCGACAAGTCGAGCTTTATAGATGGTAACATTACCATCCGCGTTCGTCTTCTTCTTAAAGATCCATTTGTTTTCTATTGCTCGCCGATCATCGGGCAAGTCTGTCAAAGTCCATACTTTGTTTTCATACATGGATTCCATCTCGGATTGCATGGCTTCAAGCCATTTGTTGGAATCTGGCCCCGCCATCGCTTCTTCATAGTTCGAAGGTTCACCGTTGTCTAACAACATGATTTCTAGGACAGGGTTGCCATACCACTCTGGTGTGGAACGTGTCCTTGTGGACCTACGAAGTTCAGTAGCAACTTGATCCGAAGTACCTTGCTCATCATCATTAATTTCCTCTCTAGTAGGTGTAGGCACCGCAGGAACATTTTCTTGAGATGCACTACTTTCCGGTTCAAGAGGTAGTACTTCATCGATTTCTACTTTCGTCCCACTTACTCCTTTCGAGAGAAACTCCTTTTCCAGAAAGGATCCGTTCTTGGCAACAAAGATCTTGCCTTCGGATCTAAGGTAGAAGGTATACCCAATGGTTTCCTTAGGGTATCCTATGAAGACGCATTTTTCCGACTTGGGTTCGAGCTTTTCAGGTTGAAGTTTCTTGACATAAGCATCGCATCCCCAAACTTTTAGAAACGACAGCTTAGGTTTCTTCCCAAACCATAATTCATACGTTGTCATCTCAACGGATTTAGACGGAGCCCTATTTAAAGTGAATGTAGCTGTCTCTAGAGCGTATCCCCAAAATAATAGCGGCAAATCGGTAAGAGACATCATAGATCGCACCATATCCAATAGAGTGCGATTATGACATTCGGACACACCATTACGCTAAGGTGTTCCAGGTGGCGTGAGTTGTGAAACGACTCCATATTTTCTTAAGTGCGTACCAAATTCGGGACTTAAATATTCTCCTCCACGATCTCATCGTAAGAATTTTATCTTTCGGTCATGTTGATTCTCTACTTCATTCTGAAATTCCTTGAACTTTTCAAAGTTCTCAGGCTTGTGTTTCATCAAGTAGACATACCCATATCTACTTAAGTCATCAGTGAGATTGAGAACATAATGATATCCTCCGCGAGCCTCAACGCTCATTGGACCACACACATCAGTATGTATGATTTCCAATAAGTTGGTTGCTCGCTCATTGTTCCGGAGAACGGAGTCTTGGTCATTTTGCCCATGAGGCATGGTTTGCATGTGTCAAATGATTCACAATCGAGAGACTCTAAAAGTCCATCAGCATGGAGCTTCTTCATGCGCTTGATACCAATGTGACCAAGGCGGCAGTGCCACAAGTATGTGGGACTATCGCTATCAACTTTACATCTTTTGGTATTCACACTATGAATATGTGTAACATTATGTTCGAGATTCATTAAGAATAAACCATTGACCACCGGGGCATGACCATAAAACATATCTCTCATATAAATAGAACAAGATCCAGATACAATGTTCATGCTCAAACTTGGCACTAAATAACAATTATTGAGGTTTAAAACTAATCTCGTGGGTAAATGTAGAGGCAGCGTGCCGACGGCGATCACATCGACCTTGGAACCATTCCCGACGCGCATCGTCACCTCGTCCTTCGCCAGTCTCCGCTTATTCTGCAGCTCCTGCTGTGATTTACAAGTATGAGCAACGGCACCGGTATCAAATACCGAGGAGTTACTACGAGTACTGGAGGTACACATCAATTACATGTATATCACATATACCTTTAGTGTTGCCGGCCTTCTTGTCTGCTAAGTATTTAGGGCAGTTCCGCTTCCAGTGACCCTTCCCTTTGTAATAAAAGCACTCAGTCTTAGGCTTGGGTCCATTCTTTGACTTCTTCCCGGCAACTGGCTGTTGGAAATATGCCCTAGAGGCAATAATAAATTAGTTATTATTATATTTCCTTGTTCATGATAATCGTTTATTATCCATGCTATAATTGTATTGATAGGAAACTCAGATACATGTGTGGGTACATAGACAACACCATGTCCCTAGTAAGCCTCTAATTGACTAGCTCGTTGATCAATAGATGGTTACGGTTTCCTGACCATGGACATTGGATGTCGTTGATAACGGGATCACATCATTAGGAGAATGATGTGATGGACAAGACCCAATCCTAAGCCTAGCACAAAGATCATGTAGTTCATATGCTAAAGCTTTTCTAATGTCAAGTATTATTTCCTTAGACCATGAGATTGTGCAACTCCCGGATACCGTAGGGATGCTTTGGGTGTACCAAATGTCACAACGTAACTGGGTGGCTATAAAGGTGCACTACGGGTATCTCCGAAAGTGTCTGTTGGGTTGGCACGAATCGAGACTGGGATTTGTCACTCCGGTTGACGGAGAGGTATCTCTGGGCCCACTCGGTAGGACATCATCATAATGTGCACAATGTGACCAAGGGGTTGATCACGGGATGATGTGTTACGGAACGAGTAAAGAGACTTGCCGGTAACGAGATTGAACAAGGTATCGGCATACCGACGATCGAATCTCGGGCAAGTACAATACCGCTGGACAAAGGGAATTGTATATGGGATCGATTGAGTCCTTGACATTGTGGTTCCTCCGATGAAATCATTGTGGAACATGTGGGAGCCAACATGGGTATCCAGATCCCACTGTTGGTTATCTACCGGAGAACGTCTCGGTCATGTCTGCATGGTTCCCGAACCCGTAGGGTCTACACACTTAAGGTCGATGACGCTAGGGTTATAAAGGAAGTTTGTATGTGGTTACCGAATGTTGTTCGGAGTCCCAAATGACATCTTGGACGTCACGAGGAGTTCCGGAATGGTCCGGGGGTAAAGATTTATATATGGAAAGTTGTTGTTCGGGTTCCGGGAAATGTTCGGGGTTTTCTGTTATTGTACCGGAAAGCTTCCAGAAGGTTCTGGAGGATTTCGGAGGGGTCCGGAGGTCCGGAAATTGTTCCACCACGTCCAATACAGCAGCATGGGCTGTAAGGGGGCGCCCTAGCCTTAATGGACCAGGGGCACCAGCCCCCCCCAAGGCCCATCACTACTGGAATCTGGCACTTTGCCATCTGCCATGGCAGATGGCAAAGGCATGGTCGGCGGATGGCAAAGGCTTTGCAGATGGCAAACAGTTTGTCTGAAACCCTGCCGGTAAAGGCTTCTTTGCCATCAGCTGGCTGATGGCAAAGAGCATGTGCCTTTTCCATCAGCTGGCAGATGGCAAAGCCTCTTAATGGCGTTAGCCCCGTTAGAAGGCTAACGACATACTTTGTCGTCTGCCAGCAGATGGGAAAGGCTACAGGCTCTTTGCCGTCTGCCAGCAGATGGCAAAGGCTGCATGCTTTGCCGTCTGCCAGCAGATGGCAAAGGCTGCATGCTTTGCCGTCTGCCAGCAGAGGGCAAAGAGCTTTGCCATCTACTGGTAGATGGCAAAGAGCCCAAATAGGCTAGCCCAAATTTTACATGTAGATGACATGTGGCCTCTTCGCCATCTGCCAGCTGATGGCAATGCTCTTTGCCATCTGCCAGCAGATGGCAAAGTGACTATATTGCCCCATTTAATTTTGATTTTTCGTATATCAGTTCCTTTTCACAAAAAATCAAACACAAATATATTTATATGAGCAATATAGCATATTCAACACATATTACCAATAGTCATGAACACATATATATCCAACACATGTTACCAATAGTAGCAAGTTTCATCCGTACATATACATAGTTTCATCAATATTACACAGTTTCATCCATAGGTAGCATGTTTCACAAGGTCAAAACAAAAACTAAATACAAGCACTCCATCAACCCAAGCTTCCGTGATCTTAAGCAAATCCGTAAAATGGGAAAGAAGAAAGTTAGAAGAAGAAGACTAGAAGAAGAAGATTATTATAATGCGGAAATATGCATGGATTGTCAAAACTTGCATTATCCTACTATCACTAGTACAACAAAGCTGCAGGTTGGCATAGTTCATGAACCATGTACATCATGACAAATACAATATCATCCAATGCTCGACTATGAACAAAATTGAATAATTACACCTCACAAAGGCAAAGCATAGAACCAACAAGCAAGTAGGAGGGGTATAAGAGGACTTGAGGAGCTCACTGGAGGGGGTTCTAGCCTAGGCCGAGCTTCATCACCATGGATGCGGCTAGGGGAATCAGACGAGTCTACCATCATAGGAGCAGCAGCACCACCACCGCCAAAACTGGAATGGCCGGAGCGAATCACCATCATATGTGTACAACTACCAGTGTTGTAGTACTTGAGGAAGATGAATATAACACAGCTCACACACATAGGTACAAAGTAATAGAATACAGACAAGTTACTAAGTGGAGTAGTAGTAGAAGGGACCTAAGCTACCACCCATGCCAAGAGACATACTACTAGTAAATTGTTGTTATGGGTGAGACAAGAGCACAGGTGGTGCTGCTAGAGAGGGAACTATGGGCACTCGGAATAAATTAACAGAGTATGCATGCATGGGAAAACTCAAGAATAAAATTGGAAGTAAATTGCAGTAGAAACCACATCAATTTATATCATGAGGATTTTGCACCAGCCAAACATATATTGGCCAACCACACAACACATCCATCCTTACAAGAACAACAGCAATATAGTATATATATGGACCAAGCTTGGACTCCGAAGAACTCAGAAGGGATTGAACCTAACAGCCCAACTGATGTGTGGCAACGGCAAGCACGACATCAATTTTATACAACACATGCACCATTAGAGTGATTAGACCTACAAATGAAGCAGTACACTTGTTCAATCATGCCTCAAATGAACTGCTAGATAACAACAGAGCAATTCACATGACAACGGGGAGGTAAAAGCAGAACCAGAGGATCATGAAGCAGCCGGAGCTGAGATTTTGCTTTTTCTCTGGAACTAACAAAACATGCTAACAAGTTATCGGAACCATTCCA
Source organism: Triticum dicoccoides (assembly GCF_002162155.2). Lineage (NCBI taxonomy): Eukaryota > Viridiplantae > Streptophyta > Magnoliopsida > Poales > Poaceae > Triticum > Triticum dicoccoides. The sequence continues at coordinate 100,826,892 of NC_041383.1, forward strand.
TGATGCTACATAGCATTGAAACTAACAATACATGTTAATAAGTCATCAGAGCTACTACATGATGCTACATAACCCTATCAAGAAACAAATCATCCAATCATGCCAACATAATCATGCAAAGAAAATCGAAAGCATAATATTTGCTATCAACTCTCACATTTGTTTTTGTTATCTAAGAGACAGTAGGTTGTATATTTGCAGGGTGTTAGACAAGTATACAACGAAGCAGAAAATCGAAACTGAAAAATCTTTCTAAGCATGGACACCTACAAGAACCTACATTCGTGAATATTTCCAAGCCTGTGCATTTTTAACCAGTTAGACTTACAAATTGTTCAGCAAGAAAAAAAAAAGTCATATGGAAGTTACCTTTGCTTCCAGGCTTTAAGCCCGAAGGTGGGGAACTGGAGGAAGCCGCAGACGTGTACTTATCTTGTACAGCAGAAAGTGGTATAATCATGTTACATGCACAAAGTTACTGTACTAGCCAGCAAAAAAGGAAAACTAATTTGAATCCTTATCAGCTTGAGGATTGTCACTGCAAGATGGTAGGAATTTTGAGAAAACGGTTTGACAGGCTTGCAAATATCTTAAGAATAATAATATAGAACTTCGGAATATGACGAAGGTGTTACCTTCAAAAAAACTTGAATGCAAGTACGTTATCATCAAATGACACTCCTAATAAGGCAGAGACACTAAAGATGTCCACAATCAGCTTTAATTTAAGAAACTGAATCATATTAACAAATCTAAGCTTTCAAAAGTGCAGAAGCAGAGTAGCAGTTATATATTAAGTTTTAGGCCAACAATAATAATGAATAAGCATGTGGTTCCAAGCTCTGATTCCCTGCTAGAAGTAATCCGTAAACATCATATGGGAAACTTCTTTGTTACTCAAGCAAATTTCTTTCTCAAGATATACATTGGAGTCTGCAACATGCAGAGACAGATAATGCCTGCCACACATCAATCTCAAAAGAACATCTTCCAGGAAGGAACTTACATTACACCTTGTCAGAGTTATTCAATATGGCTGTTGTAGCGTTCTCTTTTATCAGATTTGGCTAGAGTGTAATAGAAAAAATGCATAACTTAATTCAAAACCATTGAGTGATTATATATACTAACAATATAAGGTGTACTACTAGAAGCAGGATACATGTTAACTACAATGTCAATATATATCAACAGTGAGAGGCTTTTGAGAACAGCCTAGATTTAGTTATGTTTAAATTCTGGGACAAGATTGTTAGTAACAATTTCTAGGCAGAACCACCATAAGCCCTAGAGCTCCAGCCCTTTCCCAAAGCTTCTATTACTCCATATGCTATCCTTCAGTGAAGAAATATGAGTGCTAAGCAGCAATGATGGAAAAAAATTTGGAATTAGTACTGATTTCTAACACTCTGCATGTAACAAGTACTGCTACACTACCCAAGTGGCCAAATTCAAAGCAACAAAGGTCGATGGGGCAAACCAAGGGCATGCACTTTACTGAAATAATAAGGAGTTTTAACCCACATTGGAACAAATATAACTGAAATCCTAATAGAGTCAGAATAAATCCTAAACCCGAAGAATTAACAACCCAATCCACTGTCACTGCTTGCATAGCCATTGTATCCAAATAGGCCCTACATTCAGTGCTACATACAGTGAAATGTTGGACATGGACAAACATGCAATACTGTAAATTGGGTAAAACTCTAGCATCTTGTGTTTCTTTTTTAGTAGCAGTTTAGTTACCGCATTTACCTCGGCATTCTATCGATGAATCCATCCCAAAAATGGTTGCAAGCTAGCGTGGCCTGCATTTCCCTCTTTCTCACACAGGAGTCACCCAGGAGCATCACCTGCGTATAGTTTCATTTTCCATCAGCGATGACAACTTCAGAATGCTATGTAAATAGTAAAAGAAAGATACAAATTAGGGTCTAAATACTCGGCGTTGTTAGTGTTGTGCCCGACAGTAGCTAGTTGCATGCAAACGAAACAGTATCAACAGAGGCAAGAGGATACATTTAGTGTGAATACAAATTGACAGGCACAACTATAATCAGAAATTATGTACCATGAGAATCTACATATACATGAGATTTTTCTAAAGATAATTAACAGTGCAAGCATAGAAGAATCCACCAGAGAAAACTGGTGACCATTAGTTATAGCAGCATAAATACAAGATATCTTTGTTTACAGACATTTTAAGCAGTCCTTGTACAGATACTGTGGCGGCGGAACGGCAAGCAAGATCTAGTAGTATAATTCATGGCTGCTCAAGCAAAGATCGCATCTATTCAAGAGTCCGTTGAAAATCTTATCTGAAGAGATATGATTTCTGAACTCCAATACATTATTTCTTATCTGAAGAGATATGATTTCTTGTGGTGCTTCATGCTTGTCCCCATCATTTGCTGTTGCCTGGAGCCTTCTTTGTCCACATAGATTTGGCAGGTGAAGATTTGCTATGGGTTAATAACAGAGTAGTGGTGTCAGTTCAGCAGCATAGTTTTGTCGGCATAGACCATGTGCCTTACTGATAGACAACAAGCATACCTGGTTCAAGCGCGCAACCTTGAGCTTGAAGGTCAAGATCTCGGAAGCCTGCTGCTCGAACAGGTCCGTCAGCTTGTAGGCCACCGTGCCCAGGTGGTCGACGGCGTTGACAACGGCCCTCACCGCGTAGTCCTTCAGGTTGTCCAGCACCTTGACGACAATTAGAGAGTTCAGTTTCATGAAAACATGCCATATTCTCAAGCAAGATTACAACACACGTTTGAAATCACTACACTGTTGACTGTTCATTCACCAAAATTTACCATACACAATCGACTCTACTCCATGCTTTAGAACTTTGTTCTGCACTGTCAGACACAAGGAGGGTGAACCCCTTTGATATAATTCGAATGAAGTGACAAACTGACACCACATGACTGGGGAACAACCAGAATAAATCCAGTCGCCGGTACATGGTACATATGTTGTCTGGCATTCAAAAATCATATCTCTTCAGCTTTGAGTGCCTGGTTGAGTCTCGGAGAGAGAGAGAGAGAGAGAGAGATCGTACCGGTTCCAAATCAACAGGAGCCAAGCTGCGAGAAATCCATCAACGGTGGCTCAGATCCCACGCCAGCCCGACCAGCCCCTCGAACGGAACGCACCAAGGGCCCCGCCTCTCGGTCCACAGCCCGCGCCGCCGTGGACATCCCGAGCCCCGTGGAGTGCGCCGTCGACCACAGGCGCCGCGACGGCGGTGGTCCTGCCCATGGAGTCGTCCATGGCCGCCTCCGCGTGCATCTCCTCGTTGACCCTGACTATTGACCACCAGAACGCGAAGAGGAGGGAGGGGCTCGCGACGCAGCAGGGCGGGCTGGCGGAGGAGTAGCAGCAGGGCGGCGGCGGGGCTCCTAGGACGTAGAAGGAGGAGGAGGAGGTGGGAGGGAGCGGCGGCGGGTGAGGAAGGAAGGAGCGTGGATTGGGGCTAGGGTGAGGAAGGAAGGAGCGAGCGGCGGCGGATGTTTTTTTTTACCTGGATGGGTGGTGAGAGAGGGAGGGGATAACCCCACGGTTTTTTTTACTTGGAAAAAATAACCCCATCTCTTTGCCATCTGCCAGCAGATGGCAAAGAATATTTGCCGTCTGCTAGTAGATGGCAAAGATGTGGGGCTGGTACGCCGTTACACTCTTGACGGCCACAGGATTTGGCAACCTCTTTGCCATCTGTTGGCAGATGGCAAAGATTATTTTCCATACACTAGCAGATGGCAAAGTATTGGCTGATGGCAACCATGTTCTTTGCCGTCTGTCAGTTCTTTGCCATATGTTTTTTATAAGCAGATGGCAAAGACGTTCTTTGCCATTAGCTGGCAGATGGCAAAGAGCTGGCTGATGGCAAATTCCCTATTTCCAGTAGTGCATGCGCATGGGAGAGGGGAAACCCTAAGGGGGAGGGCCTCCACTTGACTTGGGAGGCACTCCTCCCCCCTTGTCCGCCGCCCCCAACCATAGATGGGATCTAGGGGGGCCGGCCCCCCTTCTCTCCCCACCTATAAATAGTGGAGGGGTGGGAGGGCAGCCGCACCCAAGTTCTGGCGCATCCCTCCCCCTCTCCCAAGTCCTCCTCCTCTCCCGCGGTGCTTGGCGAAGCCCTGCAGGATTGCCATGCTCCTCCATCACCACCGCGCCGTTGTGCTGCTGCTGGATGGAGTCTTCCTCAACCTCTCCCTCTCTCCTTGCTGGATCAAGGCATGAGAGACGTCACCGGGCTGTACGTGTGTTGAACATGGGGTGCCGTCCGTTCGGCACTAGGATCTCTGGTGATTTGGATCACGACGAGTACGACTCCTTCAACCCTGTTCTCTTGAATGCTTCCGCTTAGCGATCTACAAGGTTATGTAGATGCACTCTCCTTCCCCTCGTTGCTAGTTTCTCCATAGATAGATCTTGGTGACTCGTAGGAAAATTTTGAATTTCTGCTACGTTCCCCAACACTGGCTTACCGGGCGCGGCAACATCCTTGCCGTCCTTCTTGAAGTTCTTCTTACCCTTGACCTTCTTGAACTTAGTGGTTTTATTGACCATCAACACTTGATGTTCTTTCTTGATTTCTACCTCTGCTGACTTCAGCATTAAAAATACCTGAGGAATAGTTTTCACCATCCCCTGCATGTTGTAGTTCATCACAAAGCTCTTGTAGCTCGGTCGGAGCGACTGAAGGATTCTGTCAATGACCGCCTCGTCCGGGAGGTTAATGTCCAGCTGGGACACGCGGTTGTGCAACCCAGATATTTTGAGTATGTGCTCACTAACAGAACTATTTTCCTCCATCTTACAACTGTAGAACTTGTCGGAGACTTCATATCTCTCGACCCGGGCGTGAGCTTGAAAAACCATTTTCAGCTCCTCGAACATCTCATATGCTCTGTGTTGCTCAAAACGCTTTTGGAGCCCCGGTTCTAAGCTGTAAAGCATGCCGCACTGAACGAGGGAGTAATCATCAGCACGTGACTGCCAAGCGTTCATAACATCTTGGTTCTCTGGATTGGTGCTTCACCTAGCGGTCCTTCTAGGACATATGCTTTCTTGGCAGCTATGAGGATGATCCTCAGGTTCTGGACCCAGTCCGTATAGTTGCTGCCATCATCTTTCAGCTTGGTTTTCTCTAGGAACGCGTTGAAGTTCATGTTGACATGAGTATTGGCCATTTGATCTACAAGACATTTTTTGCAAAGATTTTAGACTAAGTTCATCTAATCAAATTATTTAATGAACTCCCACTCAGATTAGACATCCCTCTAGTCATCTAAGTGTTACATGATCCGAGTCGACTAGGCCATGTCCGATCATCACGTGAGATGGACTAGTCATCATCGGTGAACATCTCCATGTTGATCGTATCTTCCATACGACTCATGTTCGACCTTTCGGTCTGTGTGTTCCGAGGCCATGTCTGTACATGCTAGGCTCGTCAAGTTAACCTAAGTGTTTTGCATGTGTAAAACTGTCTTACACCCGTTGTATGTGAACATAGGAATCTATCACACCCGATCATCACGTGGTGCTTCGAAACGACGAACTTTAGCAACGGCGCACAGTTAGGGGGAACACTTTCTTGAAATTATTATGAGGGATCATCTTATTTACTACCGTCGTTCTAAGTAAACAAGATGCATAAACATAATAAGCATCACATGCAATTAAATACTAGTGACATGATATGGCCAATATCATATATCTCCTTTGATCTCCATCTTCGGGGCTCCATGATCATCTTCATCACCGGCATGACACCATGATCTCCATCATCATGATCTCCATCATCGTGTCTCCATGAAGTTGTTCGCCAACTATTACTTCTATTACTATGGCTAACGGTATGGGAATAAATTAAAGTAATTACATGGCATTAAATCATTGACACGCAGGTCATACAATAATTAAGACAACTCCTATGGCTCCTGCCGGTTGTCATACTCATCGACATGAAAGTCGTGATTCCTATTACAAGAACATGATCTCATACATCACAATATATCATTCATCATTCATCACAACCTTTGGCCATATCACATCACAAAGCAATTGCTGCAAAAACAAGTTAGACATCCTCTAATTGTTGTTGCATCTTTTACGTGGCTGCAATAGGGTTCTAGCAAGAACGTTTTCTTACCTACGATAAAGCCACAACGTGATTTGTCAACTTCTATTTACCCTTCATAAGGACCCTTTTCATCGAATCCGCTCCAACTAAAGTGGGAGAGACAGACACCCGCTAGCCACCTTATGCAACTAGTGCATGTCAGTCGGTGGAACCTGTCTCACATAAGCGTACGTGTAAGGTCGGTTCAGGCCGCTTCATCCCACAACACCGCTGAAGAAAAATAAGACTAGTAGTGGCAAGAAATTTGACAACATCTACGCCCACAACAGATTTGTGTTCTACTCGTGCAATAGAGAACTACGCATAGACCTAGCTCATGATGCCACTGTTGGAGAACGTTGCAGAAAATAAAAAATTTCCTACGGTTTCACCAAGATCAATCTATGAGTTCATCTAGCAACGAGAGAGAGGAGTGCATCTACATACCCTTGTAGATCGAGCGGAAGCGTTCAAAGGAACGGGGTTGAGGGAGTCGTACTCGTCGTGATCCAAATCACCAGAGATCCTAGCGCCGAACGGGCGGCACCTCCGCGCTCAACACACGTACGGTCAGCGTGACGTCTCCTCCTTCTTGATCCCGCAAGGGGGAAGGAGAGGTTGATGAAGATCCAGCAGCACGACGGCGTGGTGGTGGATGCAGCAGGGATCCGGCAGGGCTTCGCCAAGCGACTACGAGAGGGAGAGGTATAGCAAGGGGGGAAGGGAGGCGCCAGGTGTCAGGGTGCGGCTGCCCTCCCACCCCCTCTTTATATAGGGAACCCAGGGGGCGCTGGCCCTAGGAGATGGGATCTCCTAGGGGGGGCGGCCTAGGGGGGAAACTTGCCCCCCAAGGCAAGTGGAGGCACCCCCTCCCCTAGGGTTCCCAATCCTAGGCGTAGAGGGGGGGCCAAGGGAGGCGCACCAGCCCACCAGGGGCTGGTTCCCCTCCCACTTCAGCCCATGGGGCCCTCCGGTATAGGTGGCCCCACCCGGTAGACCCTCGGGACCCTTCCGGTGGTCCCGGTACAATACCGGTAACACCCGAAACTTTCCTGATGGCCAAAACTCGACTTCCCATATATAATTCTTTACCTCTGGACCATTCCGGAACCCCTCGTGACATCCAGGATCTCATCCGGGACTCCGAACAACTTTCGGTTTGCTGCATACTCATATCCATACAACCCTAGCGTCACCGAACCTTAAGTGTGTAGACCCTACGGGTTCGGGAGACACGTAGACATGACCGAGACAGCTCTCCGGTCAATAACCAACAGCGGATCTGGATACCCATGTTGGCTCCCACATGCTCCTCGATGATCTGATCAGATGAACCACGATGTCGAGGATTCAAGCAACCACGTATACAATTCCCTTTGTCAATCGATATTTTACTTGCCCAAGATTCGATCGTCGGTATCACAATACCTTGTTCAATCTCGTTACCGGCAAGTCACTTTACTCGTACCGTAATGCATGATCCCATGACCAGACACTTGGTCACTTTGAGCTCATTATGATGATGCATTACCGAGTGGGCCCAGAGATACCTCTCCGTCATACGGAGTGACAAATCCCAGTCTCGATTCGTGTCAATCCAACAGACACTTTCGGAGATACCCGTAGTATACCTTTATAGTCACCCAGTTACGTTGTGACGTTTGGTACACCCAAAGCACTCCTACGGTATCCGGGAGTTACACGATCTCATGGTCTAAGGAAAAGATACTTGACATTGGAAAAGCTCTAGCAAACGAACTACACGATCTTGTGCTATGCTTAGGATTGGGTCTTGTCCATCACATCATTCTCCTAATGATGTGATCCCGTTATCAATGACATCCAATGTCCATAATCAGGAAACCATGACTATCTGTTGATCAACGAGCTAGTCAACTAGAGGCTCACTAGGGACATGTTGTGGTCTATGTATTCACATGTGTATTACGATTTCTGGATAATACAATTATAGCATGAATAAAAGAAAATTATCATGAACAAGGAAATATAATAATAATCCTTTTATTATTGCCTCTAGGGCATATTTCCAACATGATTGAGGTGTGTAACTGTGGAGGGGGGCACCGCACACGGTTGGAGAGAAACTTGTGTGTTCTAGGGTGCCCCCTGTCCCCATATATAAAGGAGCAAGGGGGAGGCTGGCCTGACCCTGTAGGCGCGCCTGGGAGAGAGGAGTCCTACTAGGACTCCAAGTCCTAGTAGGAGTCCACCTCCTGGGAGAGGGGGAAGGAAGGAGTGGGAGAGGGAGTACGAAAGGGGGGCGTCGCCCCCCTTCCCTAGTCCAATTCAGACCCAAGAGGGAGGGGCGCGCGGCCTGCCCTGGCCGCTCCTCTCTCTCTCTCTCCACTAAGGCCCAACATGGCCCATTAGTTCCCCAGGGGGTTCCGGTAACCCCTCCGGCACTCTAGTTTTACCTGAAACTTCACGTAACACTTCTGATGTCCGAATATAGCGGTCCAATATATCAATCTTTATATCTCGACCATTTCGGACTCCTTGTCACGTCCGTGATCTCATTCGGTACTCCGAACAAACTCCGGTCATCAAAAACACATAACTCATAATACATATCGTCATCGAACATTAAGTGTGCGGACCCTACGGGTTCGAGAACTATGTGGACATGACCGAGGCACATCTCCGGTGAATAACCAATAGCGGAACCTGGATGCTCATATTGGCTCCTACATATTCTACGAAGATCTTTACGGTCAAACCGCATAACAACATACGTTGTTCCCTTTGTCATCGGTATGTTACTTGCCCGAGATTCGATCATCGGTATCATCATACCTAGTTCAATCTCGTTACCGGCAATTCTCTTTACTCGTTCTTTAATGCTTCATCCTGTAACTAACTCATTAGTCACATTGCTTGCAAGGCTTATAGTGATGAGCATTACCGAGAGGGCCCAGAGATACCTCTCCAATACACGGAGTGACAAATCCTAATCTCGATCTATGCCAACCCAACAAACACCTTCGGGGACACCTATAGAGCATATTTATAATCACCCAGTTACGTTGTGACGTTTGATAGCACACAAGGTGTTCCTATAATATTCGGGAGTTGCATAATCTCATAGTGTGAGGAACATGTATAAGTCATGAAGAAAGCAGTAGCAATGAAACTATAACGATCATAATGCTAAGAACGGATGGGTTTTGTCCATCACATCATTCTCCTAATGATGTGATCGTGTTCATCAAACGACAACACATGTCTATGGTTAGGAAACATAACTATCTTTGATTAACAAGCTAGTCAAGTAGAGGCATACACTACTAGGGAAAACCCTAGTAGTAGCGCGGGTTTTGACGTTAGCAGCAGCACGGGATGCGGTGCTACTAGTAAGGAGCTACAGCTAACTCTTAGTAGTAGCGCGGTCCGTACCCGCGTTACTACTATTGACTATATCAGCAGCGCTTTTATGGAACGCGCTACTATTAGTTAGCTATAGCGGTTTCCTAGCCCCTCGCTACTGCTATATCTTTCATCATTTTCCCAGCTTCCTACCCCGTTTCCGTGGTTTCGGTCCAGATACTAGGTACTAGTAGATATCAATTTCATAAAGCATTATAGGTACTAGGTAGTACTCCCTCCGTTCCAAATTACTCGTCATGGTTGAAACCACGACGAGTAATTTGGAATGAAGGGAGTACTAGATAACAATTTCATATATAGTCAACATGCATCCTTAAGCAGTACTTGGTGATATCGACCCTGATCATCATATGTAGTTCTAGATGATATCGACGACGATCATCATATGTAGTTCTAGATGATATCGACGAAGATCATCATATGTAGTTCTAGATGATATAGCCACACACACAGATGTCGTTCTAGATGATATCAAAGACGATCATCATCCTCAAGCCTGGGCGGTAGGTGTTCCTGATAGTAATTAGGATGGCCTATCCAACACGAAGATTCTTGCCATCAAGGAATATCTTTCACCCAACCGAGTTTAAGTGTGTGCGACCGTTCGTGTCCACGCGGTAATTACAGATTGTGACGGAGCCCCTTGCGGTAAGGCGTAGTCCAGCTGAGCCTTCTTCATCAGGCTCGATACCATAACTCACAGATAGGCTCTTTTCCAATTTCCGAAAAATAAAAATCATATCAAGTAATAAATAGCCTCGCACATACTCTTGCAAATAAGTATATATGGATTATCTACACTATTAATAGTTCCTTAGATTCTACACTAATAAGCATATCATCGACTAGATTCCACACAACATATCATTGGACTCTACACTAAGAATATCATCAGATAATTTGCATTTGTAAGTATAACATACCATATCATGTCGATCGACCATGGTACTTGTCAGGTGGGTCACGAATGGCACCCCAACAAAGTCAGCACGTGGCGGCATTATGTCCCATAGGTTGCACACCTCCTCCTTGCTCAGACTCAGTCTTTGAGCTATGATGGCTTCATGAAGTGGGTCCTCATCATCTTTATCAAGTGGGTCCTCATTATCTTCATCATCTTCGCCATCTTCATCATCTTCGTCATCTTCATCATCTTCCACTAGGTTGATATAAATGACAACCAGCTTGGGTCTTTCTTCTCTGAAGGAGAAGCTGATCAACTCACCACCAGTAAGACGCATGTGGGGAAACGGGCCCATCCATCTCCTCCAATTTGTGAAATATTGCGTCCTTTCTCGACCTCCATATTGTACGGCCCCCAGGAGCCTCAAATGTCACAGCGTCTCCTGTCAGCTTGTTGAATTTCAACCTCACATTGCATGGGACGATCTGTGTAAAAAAGAAAAATGACACAATGCAGTAATGCCAACACTAAAAATAAAATAGTTGTTACATTTCATATAATTTCTTACCGCCGCATGATGAAAACTCGGCTGGAAGTAGATGCTGAACAACTTGCCAGTTGCAAGGCTGCTGGCGCACCTTGACTTGCACAATCGACATGGTGGTGGTGGCACCATTTTCCTAAAGCAATATGAGCAAAGGATTAACGATCCACTTCACACGAAAGAAAGATAGTAGCATGTGATTTTTTGGTTCTGCTTCACTTATATTTTCACAGCTAGGTGGTGTCAAATCTTCAGAGCTATCAACTACCATACTAAATCAACTAAATCAAAATGTTCTATAAATCAGCTAAATCAACTAGCCTATTAAATCAACTTGCCTACTAAATCAAATAAATCAAAATGTTCTATAAATCAACTAAATCAACTAGCCTACTAGATCAACTTGCCTACTAAATCAACAAAATCAAAATGTTCTAAATCAACTAGCCTACTAAATCAATTAAATTATATGAACTAAATCAAAATGTTGATATGACCTAGCCTACTAATTCAAAATGTAGTAGGGAGGAGGGGTTGTGGATGGAGGAGGAAGGAGGGAGAAGGAGGGGCGACTGGAGGAGGGAGGAGAGAGTAGGACGGAGGAGGAAGGGCGGAGCGAGGAGGGGCCGACCGGCAGTGAGTCCAGGAAGGACGAAGGAGGAGGGCGGTACCGAGTCCAGTGAGGAGGAGGAGGTGATGGCGGCGCAGAAGGAGGAGGGGTAGGCGATGACGACCGACGGGGGAGGACCGGCGCGGGGAGGGGGGTTGAGGGGGAGATCGAGTGAGTGTGGATCAGAGAGAGAGGAGAGTGGGTGGTGAGATAGCTAGTTTTAGCAGTACCACGGTGTACGTAAAGGCGCTACTGCTAAACTACCTAGCAGTAGCGCCCTTCTATTTAACGCGCTGCTGCTATAACTAGCTCTGTGGCGGGGTCGTGGGAATTATAGCAGTAGCGTGTCTTAGAGGTGGCACGCTACTGCTACTTTTCTTTCAGCAGCGAGTTCTGGTGAAGCGCGTTACTGATAAATTGCAGCAGCGCCTTATTTTAAAACTCGCTGCTAGTAAGATCCTGTGTATAGGCTTTTCCCTAGTAGTGATACTAGGGTCACTATGTCTTGTCTATGTACTCACAAATGTACTAAGTTTTCGGTTAATACAATTCTAGCATGAATAATAAACATTATCATGATATAATAAAATATAAATAACAACTTTATTATTGCCTCTAGGGCATATTTCCTTAACATGGAACATTCATCTAGTGTCCACAATGTTATGGAAGAGAAAATGAAAATAGAGGACAACCATGCCAAGTTGGTTGTGGATGTCCCAGGAGAAGAGTGCTCAAGAATACAACTATCCATAAGTTGGAGGGACAATGAAGAGAGAAGATCTTTGTTCTAGACAGCAACATGGGAAATTTGAAGCAAGAGCTTGGTGCAATGGAGGCTGAGAACACTAAACTGAAGGAACGAGTTGGCATGTTGAAGCACACCCTGGTTGCTCAAGCCAGTGTCATTAGGAATTTGAAGTTACACATCTGAAAGAGAAGGAAAAACTCAACACTTAGAGGAGGAACTTGGAGTTTTGCATTGTCGACCTCATGAAAGCCAGTCAAAAGAACAAGATCAAGCTCAAGGGCACCAAGGCCATTTGTGATGAAGAATAAGATATAATCTGATTGTCTTTGTCATTATGTATCTTATGAACAAAACTTTACTCTGAAACTTTAATATGGCTTGTTAGATTGAGTATGTGACCTACGGTGTGTGATGAATCCTCTGAATTATGTTTAGTTTGAGTATGTGAACCTTCTTGATATGCTTATGAGAACTAATATAGTTTGAGTGTGTGAACCTTCTTGTAATTTAAATATGATGTTGTTGGATGCATTAATATTAGGTCTTCCATCAATGCTCATACACCCTAGATGGTTAAATTAGGGTTTTAGTTGTTTCGTCGATGCTGATGCACCCTAGATGCTTAAAGTAGGGTTTGTGGGGTTCCATTGACGCAAAAACATCCTATATGGTTAAATTAGGGTTTTACGTGTTCTGTTGACACCGAGGCACCTGATAGGTCTCAAACATATCTACAATTTTTAATATTTTCATGGCATGTATCATTTTGGCATAGTTTTGACACCAATTTTTATTATTGTTTGGAATAACCTATTAATTCAGTGTGTAGTGTTAGTTGTTGTTTTCTGCATGTTTTTATATTTTCAAAAAAACTCAATTTTTTCGAGCTAGAAAATCCAGAACAATTAGGAGAAGTTCTGTGTGGGGAAGCTTGTTTCTGTGCGTGCTTGGATTCAAGCCCTCGGAAGATCATGTTTACATGCCAAATGTCCTTTGGGGATGTTTTTTGCCTTGTCTCGCCTAAGCCGCCACCTTTGCCCGTGGGACGCAGAAGATGGTTCCTCGGCGAAGTGAGGGCACTTTCATTTCTTAGGAGCCTTTGTGCAAGGTTTCTAATGAAATCCCTGAATGTTTCTCTTTCTTGATGAACACGCTTTGAGCATTAGAATTGAGCTTGTTCATATGTAGCACAAGCCGAATGGCAACCGCAATGGCGTGAATTAGACTAGTAAGCCTATACTCAATGTTAACTTCCACCTCCGCTTTCTTACGCAAGGGTACAAGATTTTCGGAGTTAAGACGTACACTAGAAATTGGATAAACATGGAAGGGGGGGTGTCCAGAATAGGTAAATGGCTTCCATAACGTCCTGGTTACCTCGATATTCTTTTTTTTTCTTTTGGAAAAGGTGCCGGTAAAGCCATCCGGACCAGTTGCCTTGTCTCCCGGCTTTCGGTTGACGACATTTCCCATAACGTAAGAATAGGTAAATGGCTTCCATAACGTCATGTTTACCCAGATATTCTTTTTATTTTTTTGGAAAAAGGCAACGGTAAAGCCGTCCGGGCCGGTGCCTTGTCTCCTGGCTTTCGGTTGACAGCATTTTTCACCTCCTCGGCGAAACGGTTTATCAATGCCCTGAAATTCAAGCCCTCTATAACAATCTTGGGATCAAAATCGCTTCTCCAATGTAATTGGTAGACGAAAATCTTTCTACTTATCAAATTTCGATATCCTTTTTACTCGCAAAAAAAATCTCATATCCTTTTGTTTAGCATCCTTCCTTGCCTTAATTAATTATTAGGTTATAAACGTTCTCATATCCGATCACAACCGGAGCATCCTGCCAAGGAGATGGAGGCGCCGAAACAGCAACACGTTGAAGTGAGCTGGAAGCCGCGTGAATCCCTTCACAAACGTCGCTGCGGCACACAGCCTTGAGCTGGACGCGGGCCGGGTGACGGCGGCGCCTCGTCGCTCACCGTCCAAAACAAAGACGAGGACCGGACCCACGTAACGGAAGGCCACGACCGTTGCTACTTTCTACGGGGTGGATCAAGTCACCGAATTCTTTCCAGGAGTTACTCAACTGAAGAATGCTTTTTGTGGGCCACTAGCAAAAAAATATCCTACGGGATACCAGCAGTAGCGCATACTACTACTATGCTAGCACTAGTGAACATACAAGTTTCTTCGCAGTGGATTGCATCCTTCACGCACAAATAGCACTACGCCCGTGCCCGGACAAAAAGAGCAAATTATCTTTCTTACTTTTGGCTACGAAAAAAGAGAGAGGAATCAAGCAAAAAGGATGGTACTAGATCAGCAACATATGCTTAGGTGAGAAGGGTTTTACATCTGCCATGTATTTCCATTTCGTTTCTGCCCTTTGGGACCAAGCAAATCGATCGGTCCCTGGCCACGGCGAGTGAATTGCAAAAAACATCGACACTTCGGGCTAGGTTTGCAGGAACCACACATTTACGGAATTGTGCCAAAAAGCACTAATTTTTTTCATAATTTTTTGCAAAAAAAGTAGTCACCGGCTTAGGCCGTTGTGAGCACGATTATGACAGATGGATCCCGCCAAAAAGGGTGACGTGGCAAAAAAATAGTCAATTACATCCCGCTACAGTTTTATTTTGCAAAAGGACCCCTGAAAAAAAAAGCAATCGGGTCCTCCAGACCCGTGGTGCACGCCGGCGGCCAATCCCAATTACATCCCACCGCCCTGGTGGTGGACGCCGGCGGCGGGGCACAGGGGAGGTCCGGCGTGATCTGGGACGGGCAGGAGGGCGTGGATCCAGCGGCGGTGTCGGTTAGGACGGCGAGGCAATGGAGCTCCAGCGGCGGCTTGAGCATCAGCGGCCATGGATGAGCTCCGGCTGATCCAGCTTGGGCATTAGCGGCCATGGATGAGCTCCGGCTGATCCAGCTTGGGCATCGGGCAGCCATGATTGAGCTCCGGCATCGTCGGCTTGAGCATCAGGCACGCATCAGAGAGAGATGGGAGAGATTGGGGAAGGTACCGACCTCAGAGAGAGATGGGAGAGATAGGGGAGGGCACCGCCGGCAGCGGAGCTCACGGTCGAGGGACATGGACCGCACCTCCATGCCCACCGTTAGTGGACTTGCCTCGTTGATGCGCAGCTCCGGCCGGAGCTCATCCATGGCCGCCGTTTGTCGCGCCTCCTCTTCTCCTTGCCGGAGCCGATGCAGGTGAGCAACAAGGGGAGGCCGAGGCCAGGCAGTGGGAGGAAGGTGGGGGCGGGGGAATAGAGGAGGAGAAGGAGAAGGAGGCGGGGCGTCGCAGAGCCGTCGTCCATGCCGAGCTCGCCGGCCGGGAGCTCGTGCGCACGGCTGAGGAGATGGCCTTATCCTCTCAGGCTCTTTTTCAAATCAGTCCCTGTTATTCTGTCTATTTGTGAACCGTTATGTTGTGCCACGTCACCCCTTCTGGCGGGACCCATTTGTCATAATCATGCTTAAAACGGTCTAAGCCGGCGACTAGTGTTTTTTGCAAAAAATTATAAAAAAAATTAATGCTTTTTGGCACAATTCCGTAAATGTGTGGTTCCTGCAAACCTAGCCTGAAGTGTCGATGTTTTTTGCAATTCACTCGGCCTCGCCCTCCGATCGTGGCAGACCACAGCAATATAAAAATCACGTTTAAAATTGCCCGACTTTGGAGTAAAACATTGCCAGAATCTCTCTCCCCTTCTCACTGATATTATATGCCACGTTGTGAGAATTTAATGCCAACAAAACTTTCATTTCAATCCATATCCGTGATCTCTAAGGAAGGTACACTGTTGCTGTCCAGGAATGATAAGGAAGACTTGTCTGCTTCCGGAAACTGATAATGTCCACCAACCACCACGCCGTATATTTGTGAATCGAGATTCCCCGTCGTGCAGCTTCTAGCAACAAAGCCATGAGCAATTATGGAAGTGTTAGCCGCAAAATAGCTTGGTAATTAGAGTACTGATCATACATTGATGATTGCATACATGTATCTTATTATCTTCTTCCACTTCGGTATTGTTCTGAACTCACTGGTTTCTGAATTGCTGTGTGAGAGGAAACTGCTGGATTTTGTGTGCCAATGAACTGCTGAATTTTTCCACGCAAGCTTATTACTTCAAATGCAAAATTTAGATGATATTTTCTATTTAGGATGGATTGCAGATATGGCATAATATTTCAGCCTCAGAAAAGGCAGCTAGGGCATGGACAGGCGAAGAAATGTCCAGGAAACTGCATACGTTGCAACTGTATCTAGTTTACACATATGGCATGATTTGCTGAATTAATTACACATATATATTTTTCCAGATACTCCTGTGACTTGTGATTGGACCAACCACGGCAGCATACCCGTTCGCCAACGCCTGACATAAGCATTCGGCGGCTCCGCAGCGTCATGGCCGGATTTTTCAGAAGCTCCCACTACACAATCAAATTGATTATAAGAGACAGGAACGTTAATTCCAAGTGCATTTAATGCACTCAAGATTTAGTCTTTGCGTACATAAATAAGTGTATATCCTGGCCGATCCAAGCACTATACTGCGCGTCAAGATAAAGATCGTTGATAACATACTAGTGCTTAGTGGCTAAGTACTTGGTTGCATTTTTTTCCCTCAGTAACAGACAGAACTATTACTCCCTCCGTCGTATATATAAGATCGGTTTTCAAGCTAGTTGTAGGACGGAGGTACTTATTATTGATAAACTTATATCAACGGTAGACATTTCTGTAAGGTAAACTCGGGACAACCGTAAAACGGATGCGGACTACTCGTGTAAGAGAAAACAGTCACAGTTTCCAAAGCATTTTCTCTGAGCAAAATGCAAGTGGAATATATGGTGGTACATACTGTTCACTGTCAAACATTTGGATTTCTTCCCCTGGACAATGTCAAATCAGTTTGTATTTTACTATACAAGTCTTCTACCTACCGTCTCCGTTAGAAATTTGTCTCGTCAATAAACTCCGTGGATTCAACTACTAGGCCTGATTAGGCACTGCATAAAAATAGGGCATTTCACGTGCCATTTTGTGCGTTGTTCAGTACCTGTACGTGTCCGGTTAGTGAGAAAAGAATCTTGACACTGCATAAAAAAAATTGACCCTCCATTCGACAACGCAGACCGGTATGCTTTCACTCCCGAACTCGTCGGCCGTTTTTCTGAACTTTCTGTGGCTGCATATGGACGGCCTCGCTAGAAACAGCTAGAAGTTAACGCTCGTTGTTACTGGTATCTTTCACGGCGACTGTACAAGTGGAATTCTGGGACGAATTATCGGCCGCTCTTTTTCTCGGTTACACACAAAAACAGCAGTGACACTGACGTGTGCACTACTAACCACCTAACGGTGTGTACATAATCATTAGCAACAAACTCTGTGTATGTGTGTGTGTCAAATAGAATTAGCATTTATCATTAGCAGGTTAACATTTGGTGATTACACAGTGCTTATCCTGAAGTAGTGTCATTAGCAACCAAGGATTAAAATCACGGAAGAAATAATTTAGCAGCGGGAAATGCTCCATCTCCGACGATTTCAGCGTTTTCTCCCGCGATTCACAATAGCACTCAAATTGCGGGGCAGTTTCCGAACGGAGATAGCGCCATGAATTATGTCGGTTTCATCCGCTATTTAAAGTGTTAGCAACCTATTTTTTAATTTTTTTTCTGGGATATGTAGCAACCTATTAACACTTGAGGCTTGCAGTTGTTATCCAGGATGTTCTCATGAGCGATTCATTCAGACATGATTAGCCGCTTGGTAGCAGCATTAATTTACTGCCTTGGAATTACTACTAAAGCAATTAATTAATAGCCATCTGACGCTATATAAGCCCACCCCGCCCGGTCTTCCAAACCCCAAACCATTCAGACAAAATCACTTCTAACATCTCGATCTAGCTCTTCCTCCTGCTCAGCTCTCGTTCCATCAGGGTCTTCCACAGCGTAGCAAGGCAAGCTAGTAGATCCCGGAGAGGGTGCAGCCATGTCGGACGTGACGGCGGTGATGGATCTGGAGGCGGAGGAGCGGCAGCTGGCACTTCCGCCGGGGTTCCGGTTCCACCCCACCGACGAGGAGGTGGTCACCCACTACCTCACCCGCAAGGTCCTCCGCGAATCCTTCTCCTGCCAAGTGATCACCGACGTCGACCTCAACAAGAACGAGCCGTGGGAGCTCCCTGGTGAGTGCAGTACTACTCCTCCACAAGAGCGTTCTTCGATTTGATTTGCAGCGCGCTCATGGCCGGTTCGTTTCTTGCAGGCCTGGCGAAGATGGGCGAGAAGGAGTGGTTCTTCTTCGTGCACAGGGGCCGGAAGTACCCGACGGGGACGCGCACCAACCGGGCGACGAAGAACGGCTACTGGAAGGCGACGGGGAAGGACAAAGAGATCTTCCGCGGCAAGGGCCGGGACGCCGTCCTCGTCGGCATGAAGAAGACGCTCGTCTTCTACACCGGCCGCGCCCCCAGCGGCGGGAAGACGCCGTGGGTGATGCACGAGTACCGCCTCGAGGGCCAGCTGCCCCATCGCCTTTCCCGCACCGCCAAGGTACGGCCGGCAAGATTCGATTGTCCCGGCCCGTCTCCGTCTCCGTGTCGATCGGTCGAACCGCCGGAGCATCCGGAGATGCTGCTGGACTGGACCACGCGCTCACATGTCGCGCTCCCGATTTGCTTCTCGTTTCTTATTCTTTTCGTGTTGTTTTCTCAACCTGCCTGTTGCGTGCGCGCAGGATGATTGGGCTGTTTGCCGGGTGATCAACAAAGACTTGGGGGCGAGGAATGCTCCACGGATGGAGGATCCGCTCGCCTTCCTCGATGACTTGCTCAACAATGATGACTTGCTTAACAACGCCGACCTGCTCGATAACGCTGACCTGCCGATGCTCATGGACTCACCGTCTGGCGCCGACGATTTCGCCGGCGCTTCGAGCTCCACCTCCAGCGCCGCCCTGCCGCTTGAGGCGGACACGGAGCATTTGACTATCAAGATGGAGCCGCCGCAGCAGATGCAGAGCCCAAACTCCTTCATGCCGGCGACGGCCAACGGCAATCTTGGCGGCGTCGGGTACTCGCCCTACCAGGCTATGGGCGATCAGCAGGTCGCGATCCGCAGGTACAGCAAGCCGAAGGCGGAGGTAGCGTCTTCGTCCGCGCTGCTGAGCCCTTCGCTGGGCTTGGACACGGCGGCGCTCGCCGGCGCGGACACCTCGTTCCTGATGGCGTCGTCGCGGTCGTACTTCGATCTGGAGGAGCTGTTCCGGGGCGAGCCTCTCATGGACTACTCCAACATGTGGAAGATATGATTGAATCCATCCATCTATTCGATGGATTGGAGCGTCTCAGTTTGCTGGTAACAATAGATGGTTATTTGGTTGATGCTAGCTCTTCGATCGATTAGTTGCTTCATTAACTTTGATTAAGGATTGTGTTCATTAAGGTATCCTGGTGTGTTTGTTGATGCGTGCAAGGCATAATGATGGCCTGTGAGCGGAGGGGGTGCTGATTAATCGTAGAACGTGGTATCAAACTACTAGGAGTCGTCTGTAGTTTGTACATAGTTACCTGATTGCCATAATACAGTTTAGTGATTAGGGGGATGAACCCGATCAAGTTGGTTGATAAATATATTTAATTGTGTGTTGATGGAGCTGAATTGTTCCTTGTTGCTACCTTGTTTGTGGAAGCTTAGATATGACATCCTTAGAAAACATCTAGATGTGAATTAGACAAACTGTTTATTTATTCTATCATTAATCATACATGCCATGGTTGATTCAGGGGTATCGGTTACTGACGGTACCATCCTATAATCACGATTAGCGATCCCCGATTGTAGATGCGTTTACCGAGCAAAATATACCGAAACGCCCACTCACTGAGCCAAGGTGCATTGTAGTTCCGTCCCATTCCTTGTAGAGGTCATATGTTTCATTTTCCTACATTTTTGTTCACTGGTTTCACAATTATAATGGCCCCGGTTTCTCTACGGGTTTATTAACCGGTTCCAAAAGTAGTGGTCAGGATGGTTCGAACCTGCGAGTAGTTCCACGTGCTTTTCTTGGAGAGGTCGTCCGTTTAATTTATCTACCAATTTTTTTCCAAATATAGCAAAAAAATGATCGAGATGTTTCGATCGCACGACCTATACAACATTAGCGGAGATATATATGGCAAGCTGGGTGGGCCACATGGTCAAATTTGCTCTCACACCTCGCTGATTTTCATTTACACTGCGGGGGTCACAACCCATGTAGCCTTGCTGTAGCTCCGCCCCCGCCGAAGGAGTATAGAGGAATACAGTGAAACCCTTCGAGTGCATTAACAAAATGTTCGTACTTGATTGGACTTTAACCTATCGTTTCCTCTGATTGAACTCGGTTCTTCATATGGGGATTGTTCTTAAAATTAAATTGTTGTTGCAATTCTATGGATGGCCTGTGTGGGGCGTAAGATGATTTTCCCCTAACGCCTGGCGGCTAGGGTTTCTCTCCTCTTAGGCGATCTCCATCGTCTTTGAGTTCTACCCGGACAACCCAGCACTGATCGACCCTGGTACTCGTCCGTCCTCACCCCCTGCTCTCGTTGCCTCTGCACCACGACAGCAACGGTGATGGCGTCCCCCTCCGACGCCCACTCCGCTACCGGCGGCAGCGGCGCCGCCGCGGCTGCACGATCGGATCTAGGTGATTTTCTGGAACAATTGGATCTGAACGACGATGATTTCGCTGATGTGGAGATCGATGTGGATGGCCCTGAGATCCAAGAAAGCGTCCGCTGGCTGGCCCTAGCTAGGGTTCAGACTAGGAGGAACTTCAGCCCGCCAGCCTTCTATAAGGACATGAGGGCGGCATGGAACCCCGCCCAGGAAGTAAGATTTTGGCCAGTTGGCCCGAATCGATTCGTTGTCCAAGCATCTTGTTTGGGGATTGGGAACGCATGATGAAGCAAGGCCCTGGCTCTTCCGTAACATGGCGGTGCTCTTGTGCCCGTATGATGGCTTTAGCAAGGCGGAGGAGGTAGAATTCTTTCATATCCCCATCTGGTTGCAGATTCACAAGCTACCGGATCCTTACTGCAAACAGAACATCATGGAGAAGCTGCTGAAAGATGCTGGAGAAATTATGGAGATGCGTTTGAACGAAAACACACGTGGTGACTATGTTAGGGTTAGGGTGCAGCATGATATCCGTAACCCCCTCACAAAGTTTGTAAGTGTCATTCGTGCAAAGGAGCGCCAGGTCTACCTGGTTCGATATGAGAAGCTTGCTAGGTTCTGTAAGTTTTGCGGACTGATTGGTCATGATCACAAAGAGTGTGGCCTGGGCATCCATGAGGAGAAAGACCTCAAGTTTGGAGACTGGATCTATGCAGATGCTCCCAATATGCCTAGACCAGAAGATCGGTCTACTAAAGCAACAGGTTACGAGCCTAAGATGGCTGATGATAAGGTGACATGCAAACCAGAATCGCAATATGCACCATATGATGCCGAAGTGATGGACACAGCAACGAGCCTGATTAAGAAAACTAGCAACAGAACTGATGGAGTTCTTGTTCCAAAGAGGAGGCTCAACTTGGAGGAGGCCGGGAAGCCACTGGGGGTGTTCCTGGCGCCCCAAAGACGGTGTTGGCCATTACTGATGGTCAGGAAATTGAGCCGGTGGGGGACGCCTCACCTATAGGAAGTAACTCAAGCAACAAGAAGTTGAAACTAAACCTGGACAGCGATAACAATGAGATATCGGCGGCCTCCCTCGAGGAGGACCGCCGGACGCAAT
>NC_041383.1:100849421-100879516 GCF_002162155.2 Triticum dicoccoides
GCCGGACAGTTCGTGAGGTTTTGGCCCTCTCAAAAGCCAACAACCCCAAACTAGTCTTTCTCTGTGAGACTAGGCAAGAAGCATCTAAAGTGGAGAAATTGAAGTGGAGATTAGGCCTAAAGGGCTTTCATGGTGTTAGCAGTGATGGACGTAGTGGTGGCCTTGCTTTGTTCTGGGAGGAGATGCTGTCAGTGATAGTGCTCGAATCGTGTAACAGATTTATTGACATCAGGGTTCACGATGCGGGTTCTGATTCTACTTGGAGAGGAACTTTTGTTTATGGTGAACCGTGTATGGAACATCGTCAGCGTATGTGGGATCATCTTTGTCGCCTGAGAGCAATCTCACAGGATCCTTGGGTGGTGTGTGGAGACTTCAATGAAGCATTGTGGCAGCATGAACATCTCTCAAGAATGACTAGATCGGAGTCTCAGATGGAAGTATTCAGAGATTGCTTGGTAACTTGTGAGCTACAAGACCTAGGGTTTTCGGGGCTCCCCTATACATACAATAATGGCCAGGATGGCCATCGCAATGTTCAGGTGCGTCTCGACAGGGCGTGTGTGGATGAGGCACTGCGAGATCTTTTTCCGGCGGCTAGAGTTGTGCACTTAGCCACTTCGTGCTCGGATCATTGCCCACTATTGTTATATCTAGAGGGGGTGCAGGAGCAAAGGCGCAGGCCGACAGCATCCAGGTATGAGATCATGTGGGAGTGTGATGTCAAACTACCTTCGATCATCTCTGAAGCATGGGCTAGGTACCGGCCTGCTGGTGATTTGGGATCAGTTGCCACATCACTAAAACAGGTCATGGGAGATTTGAAACAATGGAGTAAAGCTACTTTTGGGAATGTGTTGAAAGAGATTGAACGGTTGCGAGGCCAACTCGCTGACCTGCAGTTGTCAGGAGCGGACCGAGCTCAACTCCGGTCTAAAATGAATGAACTAGATGAGTTGCTGTATCGTGAGGAGATGTTGTGGCTTCAACGGTCTTGTATCACTTGGTTGAAGGAAGGGGAACGGAACACAAAATATCTTCATCGTCGGGCAGTTTGGCGGGCGAGGCGAAACCTTATACAGAGACTTATGAAAGCTGATGGTTCGTGGTGCGTGGCGCCTTCGGAGATGGAAAGAATGGCAAGATCATACTTCAAAGAGGTTTTTACTAAAGATCCAACATTGGATCCGAATGAGGTACTGGATACTATCACCCCTAAAGTTTCGGTGGAGATGAATGAGGCCTTATGCAGAGGGTATATGGAGGAGGAGATATCAAATGCATTGTTTCAGATTGGCCCGTTGAAAGCCCCGGGATGTGATGGGTTCCCGGCAAGGTTTTACCAACGGAACTGGGCCACTTTAAAGGTGGAAATAGTGGCAGCAGTGCAGGAGTTCTTTTCCAGTGGTGTCATGCCAGACGGTGTTAATGACACGAGCATTGTGCTAATTCCCAAGGTGCCCCATCCAAGAGAGCTCAAGGATTTCAGACCCATTAGCTTATGTAATGTGGTGTATAAAATTGTTTCTAAATGCATGGTGAATAGGCTTCGGCCGCTTCTGGATGAGCTTATTTTAGAAAACCAGAGTGCCTTCATTCCGGGGAGGCTTATTTCTGATAACTCCATCATCGCATTTGAATGTATTCATCACATCCAGAATGTCAGAGCTAATCCCCCACCATTGTGTGCTTACAAACTGGATCTGTCTAAGGCCTATGATCGTGTTGATTGGAATTTTTTGGAGAGGGCTCTGTCCAAATGGGGTTTCAGTGATGTCTGGATATCCCGGGTGATGGCGTGCGTTACATCTGTGAAGTACTCTGTGAAATTTAATGGCAAGTTACTGGAGCCTTTCTCCCCCTCGAGAGGGCTTCGCCAAGGTGACCCCTTATCACCCTTTCTCTTTCTCTTTGTGGATGATGCTTTATCTGCCCTGGTACACAAATCACTGAGAGAACAGGGCCTACAAGGGGTCAAGATATGCAGGACTGCTCCGGTCATCTCACATTTGTTGTTTGCAGACGACTCAATTCTGTTTTTTCAAGCTTCGGAACAGCAAGCTAATTTGGTTAAGAGTGTGTTGAACATGTATTCAACGGCGACTGGACAATTAATTAACCCGTCGAAGTGCTCCATTCTCTTCTCTGAAAACTGTTTGCCAACTGTGGTACATGAGGTTAAGTCGGTCTTGGAGATAACCCAGGAAGTTTTTGAGCCTAAGTATTTGGGCCTCCCGGTCCCGGAGGGAAGATTACATAAAGGTAACTTTGAAACAATCCAGGATCGGTTACGCAAGAAACTTATTGATTGGAGTGAGCAATATGTGTCATCTGGGAATAAGGAGTTTTTGATCAAGGCTGTCGCACAGGCTATACCTACTTATGTCATGAGTGTCTTTAAATTACCTGCATCAGTATGTGATGAGCTCACTCGTATGATCCGCCAGTACTGGTAGGGCGTCGAGAACGGGAAGAAGAAGATGGCATGGATGAGTTGGGATAAGTTGCGACTACCGAAGCAGATGGGTGGCATGGGGTTTAAGGATATGAGGGCTTTCAATCAAGCCTTACTGGCCAAACAAGCTTGGCGTTTGCTTGACACGCCAGATAACCTATGCGCACGTCTCATGAAGGCTCGATACTACCCGTCTGGTCAGCTGTTGGATACCTCATTTTCTGGCAACGGTTCTTCAGTTTGGAAGGGGATCCTTCATGGTCTTGAATGGCTGAAACAAGGTGTTATTTGGAGGGTCGGCAATGGAGCTAATATACGCACATGGAGAGACCCCTGGATTCTGTGGCCGTCGACGTTCCGCCCTATTACCCCTAAGGGGAACTGTCAACTGAACCGGGTGGCGGATTTCATTGATGCGAACGGTGCTTGGCGTGTTGACCTTCTTCGGGAGTTCTTCTGGCCGATGGACATTGACTACATACTAAAGATTAGGACCTCACCTCGTAACCGTGACGATTTTGTCTCCTGGTTCCCGGAGAAGACTGGACTCTTCTCTGTAAGGAGTGCATATAAACTGGCAACATGCGATCACAACACCACCTTTGCCAATGGAGCGTCGAGCACAAGCCCAGCTGGGGATCGTATGGTTTGGAACTGTATCTGGGCATCTAAAGTTCCCCAGAAGATGAAGATTAATGCTTGGAGAGTGGCAACCGACACGCTAGCAACACAATAATGTAAAAACAGGAGGCACGTAGCAACCAGATCCCTCTGCCCTCTGTGTGGAGTTGAGGAGGAATCTACGTTTCATGCTTTGGTTGCTTGCACACACGCAAGAATATTGTGGGTCAACATGCGTCGGAGATGGCCTTTGCCGGCCGATGGCGTTCTGGTTGATAATGGCAAGGAATGGCTCATGTCACTTCTTAGCGCATGCTCGGAGGCAGTTGCAGACATGGTAATCTTGTTGATTTGGAGGATTTGACAGATCCGTAATGATGTTTATCATGGTAAGGAAGCACCCCGGTGATGGCCTCCGTTGAATTCCTGGACAGCTACTATAAATCTATCAACCTGGCTGGCAAATTTATCGTGGAGGAGATTGTCAAAGGAAAGATGCCCCCGGAAGCCCCGGTGGTACCGTGCCAAAAGGTTAGGGCCGGTGACCTGCCATGGCCGGCACCACCGACTGGGACTGTGGCCCTGTCCGTCGATGGCTCCTTCCAGGCCGTTGACGGCTCGGCCACGGTGGGGATGACACTTAGGAACCATGAAGGGGTCATCCTTTTTGCAGCTTATAGATATGTTTTTCACTGTAATGATCCGTTGGAGACGGAACTACATGCGATGATGCAAGACATGGCGTTGGCCATTGAGCACTCCGAGGCCCCGGTGTTTCTTCAATCGGATTCTTCCGAAGCTCTATCATGTCTGGCTACGGATGCCCTCCAACGGTCTGCTTATGGCCATTTAGTGAAGGAAATCAAACACTTATCTGGTATTAGGGAGTTTATTCCTCAGAAACTTAGTCGTGTTCAGAATAGAGTTGCCGACCGGCTGGCCATTTATAGCCGTACGGAGCGTGCTACTGCTATGTGGCTAGGCTCAATTCCTCCTTGCATTGAGGATGTATGGCCTCTCGACTGTAACTCTATGATTATGCAATAAAAACTCTCTTTACCCTCGCAAAAAAAAAAGAATGAACTGGGGGCGTACGCGATTAGTTCAAACTGACATTGAGCAACAAGCATGGGGCGGCCTCGCCTGGTGCATGCTGTACGTCGCGCAGGAATCAAACCGTTTCCCGTGCATGCGTGTATCCAATCGTTCGCATTCGTTTCCAGGCCACGGGACGTCGTCATCGAATCCACTTGCATGCACGCGCACAAAGAAAAACCCTAATCAAACGATGCCCGCTAATTGGAGCGCGCCCGCTAATTAAGTGTCTCTACGTCGTAATTAAACAACGGCTCCACTTGCTACTACTGCTCGCTGGCTGGCTGGCCGACGGGGAGATGGTCGCATGGAGGGCTTCGACCCATTCGCCTTCCTCACACCGACCTATTGCTCACCACTACCCAGGAATAACTTGTATTTAGTATGTAGTTCCTCTGTCCCAAAATAAATGTCTCCACAACATTTTATCGAGTGCCGTATTAAAAAAAGCTAGGCAAATAAGGGAAACTCGGTAATGTGGGACCTCTGCCAAATACTTTGTAGAAAACACTCAGCAAACCATCGGCACTCAAAATGAATTTTTTTTTGAGAAAATAAGCCAAAAAAGACAACAACAACACAAGACACTCGGCAAAGCAATTATCCAGAAGAAACCGAACAACTAATTTGTCTAAGCAGACAAAAACTTCTGTTGAAAAAAGAGAGGCATGGATTGAGCACCACACATATACGGGAGAACGGATGGGAGCATTCGTTGGGGGTAAGGAAGCCCCGTCCACTCTCACATCCTCTTTTTTTTTTGACTGGGCACTCTCACATCCTCTTGTGGTGACAAGTACCGCAACCATCACATGTGCATCACTTGTCGCAACTTGAGAGTTTTGGTGAAATCTTTTTCACGCGCGCAAGAGGGATAGGAGAGTTTTTTTGTGTGTTTTTTTTATGTAAATTTGATTTTCAAAAGAACTTATCTTTGAAATCATAAGTCCAAATAATGAGCCGTTTTACCGTTATGTTCCTCCCAAACCGATTTTTTATCCATGCTAATAGATTTTGATGATTTTTTTTGACTGGAAATTGTGCTTCCAAAGAAACTAACTTGTTCTTTAAAATTGTACTAACTCGTGCTCCCAAGTGAATCTAACTTATGCTCCTGTGGGGTGAAACACAACTGTGCTTTCCAAGTAAATTAATGTGTACTACGCACGTGGTGATTAAAAGTTTAAAACACACATGAGCTCAACCCGGGAGGACAACATACTCGTGCCTCTGCGTGAAGCAGACATGTGGTCTACGCCGGAAAAAACACACTTGTGCTCCTGCAGCCAATGGAAAGAAAAAAACCGAGGAAACAAAAGAAGGAAAAATAGATAAATCAAAAAACAGAAAACCCACAAAATACCCAGGAAAACAGAGGAAAGAACCAGGAAACTACGAGTACGACAGATCCGTGCATATCGACGAGCCAATGTATCTACCAGTGTACATGGCTCCCAAGTTCCAGTTACTACGAATTACCCTGACGTACACACAATGCAAATACAAGTCCATCCAGTATAGCTCAGAAGAATTGCGTAGTACTCCCTTCGTCCACGTGCATAGGGCGCCTAAGAAAAAGCTCTGCGATTTAGGTGGGTTAAGATTGGACCAGAGCGCGCGCAGGTTTCCCTCAAAATTGAAACTAAATTTAAAAATTAATCCTGTCATTAGTGCTGGCCGTTTCGGCTAACCCATGCAAAGTAAAAATCCCACATCGCACGCCCACCCATAGAATTCGCTAGTCTAATCAGCGTCTCGCTACCGTGCATGCATTGGCTCTTTCCTTCTCTCACGAAAGCGACATGCATGATGTTTGATTACTAGGTGGACCAGAGGAAGATTAGGAGAAGGAGCACGTCCTGGTGGAGCGAACGGAAAAAATGAGACGGTTTACATAAACAAGAAGCATTTAATTGAATTACGTCTAACACTTTTGAAATTTTAGGATTCTCTTAGGCGCCCTATGCACCTGGACGGAGGGAGTACCTTCTTCATCTCGAAATAAGTGTCGTTGATTTAGTAACATTTATTTTAAGACGTGGGAGTACTAGACTATTATCTATTTGTAGCCCTAGATGTAGGTGCATTGAAAAGTACACGCTGCATGCATGCGGCATTCCCGCGGTGTTGGCTTCTCGTGTTGGTAACATATGCGCGCGGATCGATCGACCGAGCTAGCTGTTGCTTCAGTGTGTTGGTGAAGCACCAACAATTTGGATCTATCGAGTTTATTGACAAATATACTAGTACTAATACATATACATAGTGCACATGACAATGACATTGTTGATCAATTAGTTGTTTAATTAATCTGCCATCAGGCCGCGTGGCGTGGACATGTGGCCAGGGAGGCGAGGGGAGGCTTGTGCGTGTTGCAACGTCTCATGTCGTTGGCGTTGCGAGGCGTTACGCTGTTTTAGCTGCAGCGCGCGCATGGCGGCAAACCCGTTCGACAAAGTCTCGCCACGTACCCCACCCAACGTCGGATTATTCCCACGCAACTCTGCATATAAATCCGCTCAGCTCCAATGGTGAGTAGGAAATGCATGCTAGCCGTGTAGCAAGAATTTTGTGCACCCAACAATGATGGGTCAGCCGCTGACCAGACGGACAAAACTGTATTGATGAAGGTCATATTCTCTGATCCGTATTTTGCTTGAAGCATGCATGATGCATGCGTGAAGCGGGTCGATCGGAACATCATATTCTCTGCTGCCGACATAGTACGCAACAGTAGTCATGAAACGTTGGAGTATGATCGATCATTCGAGCACCACGTAGGTACGTAGGTTCATACTGTTGTGTCTCGGCCGGGAAACGTGACGGGAGTGCCATGTGTTCATCTGGATGTGGACGACAGTGCTGCCGCATACATGCATCTATCGGCTAGCTGCAGGGAAGAAAGAGAAAAGTGAAGATTAATAATTGGGGCTTGGTTAACACGAGTTGAGTTAGGGAGTCCCTTTATTTTTTTTTAGAGAAAAGATACAAAGGCCCGACTTCAAATTAATGAAGCCATCAACCGGCTAGGATACAATGGTGCTGAATTACAAAGGCAAAGACTTGACCAAAAACTGAAAAATACATGCCAAATTCACTACAGAGAAAAAGGCAGCAAGAAAACTGCGATCAAGCCGCCGGAGATCTTGCACAGCTAGAACGGAAGGGCCGAAGCCACCCGGCGACAGCAAAAGCCGTGAACATGAAGATCCAGGCCGCGTGAAGGAAACCATCGACTCCACCGCCCGCCGCCTCGGGCCACTGCCGGAGGAGAGACCACTATCTCCCCTTCGTCCAGACCGTGTCGAACACGCGGATGCCCACTGTCGGCCGGCGACCAACCAGCACGCGGATGCCCACTGTCCCTTTATTTTTAGGGTGAGTCCCTTTGTTTCTTGGAGAGAAAAGAGATGTAGTACGCATCGCGCGTCTCGTCGTGCGTCGATCGACCAGTCTGGCATTCTACTCGAACACTGGCATGTAGTAGTATGACTCGATCATAACTTGAACTAAACAATGAAAGGATTTAAGGAGATCTAGGTAGATGCATCCCTTCCCCTTGACAAACAAAATGATCAAACCAAGAAAACTCCAAGTACTAGGTAAAATTAATGAAGCCATACACGGGCAACTCATCCCTGTCACGCGCCTAATTACGTCCTACTACTTAGCATGATTCCATGATGACCAAAACACTGGTTAAACATATGTCGCACCATATTCGATCCATTTCTGCTCCTTTGATCCCATCAGCGTTAACATCAGCACCCAGCAATCCGCTCCAGACAAATCATTGACCTGACCGTCGTCATTGTAACCGCCGCCTTAGAGCATCTTCACTAGGGCCCCAGGACGCCCCAGGCACCTTTTTTTTAGCACCAGCGGGTAAAAAATGTCTCAGTCAGGCCCCCAAGACGTCGTTTTGCGCCGGATTTTGAAAAAGTTAGCGCTGGCATGCCCAACCCGCACGCAGCCCGCCGGGAAGCAACTGGGGACGCCGGCATTAGCTTTTTGCAGGTGCTGCCCCACTTGCCAGCCTCTCTCTCCCCCTTTCTCTTCTCCAGGGCACCCACATGCAGCACACTCCCTCTCTCTTCTCCACGCCCACACTCCCTCTCTCCCCGGCGACTTGTACTCTCCATGTACTACCGCGGGTGAGGCCGGAGCTCGCCGTGCGTGGCCGGGGCTGGCGAGGCTAGGGCGGGCGCTGGCCGGAGCTGGCGAGGCGGGGCCCTGGCCGGAGCAGGCAAGGCCGGGACGGGCGAGGCCGGGGCTGGCGAGGCCGGAGCAGGCAAGGCCGGGGCGGAGGAAGAGCGCGCGTGGCCGGGGCAGAGGTAGAGCGGCGTGGAGGTGGGGCACGCCGACACGGGTGGCTTTCGGATCTGGCCAGTCTTCTCACATGCGGCGGCAGTTCTTGCCGTGGTCGGACGTCCTTCCGGTCACCTCGTCGAGTTCCTGGACGGGGAGCTCCTCCGGCTGCTCCCCAAGTGCGAGCAGCAGGCGCGAGGGGAGGGGGGGGGGCAACGACTGGAAGAGATTTGAGCCCCGAAGTAAAATTCTCGCCGGCAGTCCCCCAGGCGACGAGAAAAATGCCTCTTGAGGAGGCCAACCGCTGGAAATGCTCTTAATTAGCCAATTTATTAGGCGAGCATGATGGATCCCGAGGTTGATGCCTTCCATTCTGTCTGCCAACCCGCGTGTCTGCCGATCGTTCTGGGTCATCTAGTCATGGCATGTGCTGGCCGGCCAGGGTTCTCCAATCTCCGTACGGCAGCGCGCCTCCGCACAGGCGCTTTCGGCGGCATGACAGTGCCACGACGGTGCTCGGAAATTACCGCCGCACGCGTGCGTTGAATTTAACCGCTTTCACCTGCTAACAAGCACGGTTGAATCGTAGACAAGTGAAACTCTGAATGATTAAGCGACTGCCACATAAGGCTAGTCATAGTGGGGTAACTTAGCAAGTAATATAGCGCACTACGATAAATTGTTGCTTATGTGGCATGTACTTAATAAGAAGTGGTAACATAATATGTTACTGTAAAATAGCGCTTTCCAAGACAAGATGAGTCTATAAGCTAATTAATGAAGTCCTCTATGACACTACTACTATGTTACTTTGCACTATGAAGATAGTAACTTAGACTAGTATCATATGCATGATACTAGTATAAGTTACTCCCCACTATGAACAGCCTAATTGGTGCACCGTCATGCGGCCGAGCAATTCAGCACGAGGTTCTAGCAGGCTCTTCTTCGAGCATCGTTACTCGACCCATGCGGCCAAGAGAATGACGTCGCTTTTATTGGGTTCTAGGCCAAGAGATGAGATTAATTGTTAGACTATCCACAGTGGTAAGTATCTTAGACTAGTAACATGTATACGTTACTAGTCTATGTTCACTACTGGAATTTTCGTATACGCCGGGTGCTGGTGTCTTCGCCGAGAGCCAAAACATGGGCACTCGGCAAAGTAACGAACGCCGAGAGCAGCACTCGGCAAAGGAAGTAAATCGACAGACACATGATAATGCTGACAGTATTGCTCGGCAAACAGGCTACACTGGGCAAAGGCACTATTTGCCGAGGACCGTCTGGCCACACTCGGCAAAGTTTTGCCACGTGGCACATTCGGCAGCGACTAACTGCATAGTCACGGTTGCAACTCTTTGCCGAGAGTGGCTCTCGGCAAAGATTTAGTCCCACCTCGCCTACTGACTAGAAAAAGACCTATTTAAATAGTTCAATAGTCCAACCACTTTGAGCTTCTGTCTTCCTTAGTAAGAGTCTGTATAATCACTATAATCTTCATGTTCCGGAATGAGAAGATTCATAATGGCTGTCACGTATTATAAAAATGGATGCTGGCGTTTTTTTCAAATTTATGACCCACACCTTTACCGAGAGGAGGTCTCGGTAAGAGAGCAGTTTCCGAGAGCGGCTCTCAGTAATAATAAGGCCACCATCAAAGTTTAGTCCCACCTCGCCTACAAACAAGCAACAAAACCTGTTTAAATAGTGGGATAGTCTAGATACAGTAAGCTTTGGTATTCATTACACTCTTGTTAAAGAGATGGACTATCAATTTGAATGTTCATCTCTCTCGAGCAGAGAACATTCAAAGTGATAGACCATATTCTTAATGGTGGATGCTGGCGTTTTTTTATTAATGGTGTCATCACAGGGCCCTGAGCTTATAAACCGCACTGTCTCCAAGCTAGTATTGAGAGGGAACGTGTCCGATTTGTGCAGGAAGTGCTGGTCCTGTTTCTCCCTTGGCATCAAAACTTCTCGTGCTCTAAGAGAGGGCAACCGCATGGCACGTGCCACGACCTCACATTTTTTGGGTAGGCGTGCAATATTCGAGAAATTTATCGCTCTGCTAGGGTTTCATCGCCTGTAGTTGCAGATCAGCAAGGCGGCACATGAAATCATGCCCGGTAGCGACATGGGAAATCATTTGTGATGTCCTTGTGGCATGCCTAGGCCTTGCACAGACGAGGGAGGGGCATGCCCTGCCACCAGGTTACCGAAGGAACCTCGGTGCCATTCTTGATGCAACCATTGAAATCCTCGGAAAATCGTACGATGGTAGGATTATCGGGATCTGGCACGGTGTCATCACAGGGCCTCTATAGGGTGTTGTAAAAGTT
Source organism: Triticum dicoccoides (assembly GCF_002162155.2). Lineage (NCBI taxonomy): Eukaryota > Viridiplantae > Streptophyta > Magnoliopsida > Poales > Poaceae > Triticum > Triticum dicoccoides. Next base: position 100,860,246 of record NC_041383.1, read on the forward strand.
TGGACGCGTTTCAAGTAATCCTCCCCTGAGGCCACTTGTAAACCGCACTGTCTCCGAGCTAGTATCTGGATATCGAGAGGGAACGTGTCCGGTTTGTGCAGGAAGTGCTGGACCTGTTTCTCCGTTGGCCACAAAACTTCTCGTGCTCTAAGAGAGGGAAACCTCATGGGATGTGCCACGACCTCGCATTTTTCGGGGACGCATGCAATATACAAGAAATTTATTGCTTTGCTAGGGTTTCATCGCCATGAATTGCAGATCAGAAAGGCGGCACATGAAATCATGCCCGGTAGCGGCATGTGAATCATTTGTGATGTCCTTGTCGCATGCCTAGGCCTTGCACAGACGAGGGAGGGGCATGCCCTGCCACCGGGTTACCGAAAGTACCTCAGTGTCATTCCTGATGCAACCGTTGAAATCCTCAGAAAATTGTATGATGGTAGGATTGCTCGGGATCTGGTACAGTGTCATCACAGGGCCTCTGTAGGGTGTGGTAAAAGTTTGGACGCTTTTCGAGTAAGCCTCCCCTGAGGCCGCTTGTAAACCGCATTGTCTCCGAGCTAGTATCTGAGTATCGAGAGGGAACGTGTCCGGTTTGCACAGGAAGTGCTGGTCCTGTTTCTCCGTTGGCCTCGAAACTTCTCGTGCCCTAAGAGGGGGCAATAGCATGGCACGTGCCACGGCCTCGCATTTTTCAGGGACGCATGCCATATCCGAGAAATGTATTGCTCTGCTAGGGCTTCATCGTCGGGAATTGCAGATCAGCAAGGCGGCACATGAAATCATGCCCGACAGCGGCATGGGAAATCATTTGCAATGTCCTTGTGGCATTCCTAGGCCTTGCACAGACGAGGGAGGGGCATGCCCTACCACCGGGTTACCGAAAGTACCTCGGTGTCATTACCGATTGTTGTCGTAGGGGCTCGCGCTTCCTCTATTCCTCCTTTGTGATCTTTTCATAGTAGGAGGAACAAAGGAAGAGCGACCATCACCGGCAGTCAATGAGAGTTGTTTTTGGAGAAAGAAAATCGACTTTTGACGATGGCGGTCAATCTGGGTGAGTTCTTCTTGTGATATACATTTTTCACGCACGATGGACTCGCCTAGCTTGACCATCACCGAAAGTCGAAATATCCGTGAGATAGTTTCCACCAGATATACCACCACTAGAGAGAGTTCCACCATATATACGTCAGAGAGATGAGAGTTGTTGGAGGAAGAAAATCAACTTTTGACAATGGCGGTCGATCTGGGCGAGTTCTTCTTGTGATATAAATTTGTCACGCACGATGGACTGGCCCAGCTCGACCATCACCAAAAGTCGAAATATCCATGAGATAGTGTCGACCATATATACCTCCACCAGAGAGAGTTCGTCCATATATATGTGAGAGAGATGAGAGTTGTTCTTGGAGAAAGAAAATCGTCTTTTGCGAATAGCAGTCGATCTGTGCGAGTTCGTCTTGTGATATATATTTTTCACGCACGATGGACTCGCCCAGCTCGACCATCACCGAAGGTCTTTTGCGAATAGCAGTCGATCTGTGCGAGTTCTTCTTGTGATATATATTTTTCACGCACGATGGACTCGCCCAGCTCGACCATCACCGAAGGTCTTTTGCAAATAGCAGTCGATCTATGCGAGTTCGTCTTGTGATATATATTTTTCACGCACGATGGACTCGCCCAGCTCAACCATCACCGAAGGTCGAAATATTCGTGAGATAGTGTCCATCATTATTAATTTGCTTAGAACTAATCTTTGATGTTTCATTCTTATGCTATTTTTCATTGTGTGATGGAAAGTGTTAGCACCAATCGATTTCGTGGCTATGGCTTCCTCCAATGATGCATCTTCCATTAGGGTCGACTCCACGGTCAAGGAGAAGCCCGTTGAGGACCGCTTGGCGGTGCTCATTGGGAAGCACCCGCGGCTGATCCTAATAAAGTATTTTGAGGATCTGGCCAAGAAGAATCCTCCAGCTAAGGAGAAGAAGGCCCCACCACGTAAGGAGTGTGACGACTCGATGCCATTGAGTCCATCAACGTACATTCCCGACCATGCTTGGTCCTCCACCGTGGGGGATGCCCCGATGTGCTCTGGCTCCACGATCACCAGTTTCACCGAGTACACCTCCAAGTAGTCCACCTAGACAGTTTGGCGTTGATTTAGTGATTAGTCATGTAGGTGCTGATATGGACTTCTTAGATTGCCACTTGCGATGCTTTTGATTGTATTAGTGATGAACACTTCTGTGGATTATGTATGATGTGATATTTTTAACCTTGCATTCCTTCTATGCATTTTTTCTCTATCTTTGTAGATGAAGTGGTATGTGGTGTACAAAGGTAGATGTCCATGAGTCTACGATTCATGGTCTGAATGTAATGAACAAGTGATTTACTACGAAGACAGCTCCCAGGACTCGTTCAATAGGAGAGAGAAGGTAGAGTATCATTACAAACAGTAAGTGCTTAAGCAGAAAAGAAAATCTGAATTAGTGGGTTTAGTGGTTGGGTTCACTGGATGTGCTAGCTAGAAACGGCTTATCGGGTTCAGTGGATGGAAGAACTTGGTAATTCTTCTGCAGTTTGTGATACTTGTGGTGTTGCTTTTAGCTTGTGGTCACATGTAGAAATGCATTGACCACTTTATTGGTTAGTAAGTAGGCATTTGCACTAAAGATCTACCTTGTGATCTCAAAAGAAGTTCATGTGAACTATTTTATATTATGGTTATGTGAGTATGTTGTTAGACACTGAGACTTAAAATGCATGTTTGTGTATTGTATATATATTTTTGCGACATGGATCCGGGGGAAAGCAGTACAAAAGCTGGCTGGGAACGGATCTTTGTCGAGAGCGTCTCTCGGCAAGGTGGCACACTGGTTGTTGGTTGTGGCAGCTTTGTTGAGAGCCACTCTCGGCAAAGTGGCATGCGCTGGCGATTGTCTGTGGCGGTTTTGCCAAGAGCCACTCTCGGCAAAGACCTGACGAAACCAGCCGACGTGAAAGTCACTTTATATTGCCGAGTGGTACTATTTGGCTCTCCGCAAAGTCTTTGCCGAGTGCTTGTGTCCTGGCTCTCGACAAATTCCTGTTTGCCGGAAGGTGTACGCCGGGTGGCTTTTGCCGAGTGCAGCGCTCGGCAAAGGCTTTGCTGGCGGGTTTTGGCCTTTGTCGAGTGTCCGTGGCACTCAGCGTTTAACTCAATTTCAGTAGTGGTTACTACATCTACAGTGAGGAGTAACATATGTGTGGTGTCATGCAACACCTTATTTATTAGGTTGTAGACTCATCTTATCTTGATATGTGTAATGCTACCCATACTATGAGTAACTAGCTATGTTACCACATGCCTATCTTTCTTTATTAATTACTTACCACATCATTTTTATGCCTAGTAATGTGTGATGTTACCACCTATATTACTCTCATTGTGGCTAGTCTTACATGTTGAAAAACGTATGTACCTCCCGTCACGTGATCTCCGTAAGATTCAGAGGAGATTAGAGCATCTACTGCCGGGCACCCCATATCTCCTAAACGCTCGGACCTACGGCCCAGTCAGTGACTTATAAAACAACCGACTCAGATGGACGCCTCAAATGGGGCTCAAGCGCCCGGGTTGATAGGCACCCCACATATTCAGCCTAAATGTAGTGCGGATATGAGAAGGACCGGGTGCATCCTCCATGTTGGACTAATGATGGTGCCCCACTGAAAAACAACTGGATACCCGATGGTCCGAGAGGTGGCTTATCCGGTGGGTTGTGAACACTGCGTGGCGTCGCTCCGTCTTGCCCCCCGAGGGCCAACGTCCAGCTATTTAAGTCGAATGACATACCCCATTCCTAGCCACATCCCCTTCCTTCTTCTCCACTTCGCCAGCCCGAGCCCATCCTCCTCTCTCCCGCTCCGCCTCACTCTTCGTATGTTGTCTGGCTTTGCCATGGTGTAGTAAAAGAAGACGATGTATACTATGCTCACGCCGGAGCACCGGTTCCAGATTGAGGAGGAGATCTGGGCGAGGTGTTCCGCCCGCATCGCAGCTGACCTGCCTCCGGACTTAGGGGATCCGATGGAGGACAAGGTGGAGCAGGAGGAGGAGGAGCTGGCGTCGGCTGCGGGCTTCGACATGGAGGACGCCATGGTGGAGTTCACGGTCTCCCAAGCGGCGGACATGCCATAGCAGCAGGCCATCTTGGAGGCCAACAAGGATGATTCCTATGTCGAGGCAAACCAGCGGTTCATCTGGCAGAAACGGGCAGCCACCAACGCACTTTTCGCCAAACTTAACGCAGAGGCGGAGGCCGACAAGGAGTAGCCGCAGGAGTCGGAGTTGCGGTTGTCGCCCATGTACCCGTCGCCGAGCACTGAGATAGTGGACACGAGGATTAGTGTAGTATAGGTTATTTGGTCTATGTAGTATGTTGATTTCCTCGTTGCACGTTTTGTGTCGATTTAAGGTTTCAAGTAGGAGACATCCGGATGCAAAGGAGTGACTTTAAGATTTGACCGGTCATTGTCCATGGACGTGTCCAGCGCATCCACGGACGTTTGAGAAATCAGATTTGCTATCCGCGGCTGTAGATGCTTTAATGTACTTGTTTCCGCCGTATACGTATAGGTCACCTGACTAACCACACTCCCAAATAAGAGTGAGCAAAGTCAGTATAATGCTGGTTGCTTTATCTTACTCCCGAGTCACCACATTGACGAAAGAAAAAGACAAGATCGGATTAGAAGAACCAAAATCATACCGAGTGCTAGAAATAACTGAATTCCAGTTCTTTCTTCTCTCGGGTTGACCGTATCCCAATTACTAAGGCATCTACGGCCAGAATGAGCAAATTTGGTCCCTCAAACATCAGCGGGTGCACCCAGTCAGTGTCCAGACGTTTTTGTCTTGACTTTCTTTTTGTCCATCCACGTAGCCATGTTTCTCACCTTTTTCCCTATACGTCCAGTCACATGTATGTGATTGGTGGAGAAGGACAGAGAAAGAAAAGAAATAATGAACAGAACAAAAAATGCTCTGTGGTTGGTCAAATCCTATGTGGCGGATGCAGGACTACTGACCGGACACGCCCGAACACTCCTCATACTCATCCCATATATGAGGCCAATATGAGCATTGTCGGGCAGCCTAAGGAGGGTTTTAGGGATCTGGTTAGGTCAATTTTTTCCTTCTTTCTCCTGTCTGATCAGTGGTGCTGTGTTTGCCCGATAAATTTGACACAAAAAACTGAATAAATATCGGAAGACAGATCAAACCAAGTAGACTATTGTTGATCTGTTAAAGTCTCCATAAGAGCAAGAAAAATAGTAGAGCCGGTTGTCGGCTGTAAGATCATGCCATGTCAGCTAAAGTAAACACTTGTACATTAAGCTGGCTCCTAGGCTGGCTGTATTTAATATATGAATATGCATACCATCTCTTGTGATCAACAATAATATGCATATTTGTGGCCATCTTAAACAACACAATGGCACATCGGCATAACACCACACTACATGATTCTTTATAAGAAAACATAAACCAAAACAGTATGCGATTCTTCATAAGAAAGCAATAACCAAATAAGATCTCCGGCAAACAAGGTAGTTTTCATCGAGACAAATTCATAACAAACTGATGGCACATAGCACCATGACACCAACACTTAAACATTACAAAAGTCTTTATAAGAAAGCATTAAGAAGACATAATAGTAGTTAATATCTTCGGCAAACAATCCCTTAATTTTGATGATCTAGACAATGATAAAAGCACAAATCCACAGTTGGAACTTCGGTACAAAGGAGCACCAATCCATTCGCATCAACAACCTTTTATCATTGTAAGAAAAGGAACAGAGGCAATTATTAATATTTAGCCAATGCACACTTAAAACAATCCACCAGTATCACCTGCTTATTTTAGTTACCAATTGGTATAGGTCAGTAAAAGCAGGAACATATCAAATATATTGGAAATTCAACAAAAGGTTTGAAAGTATATTATATATTCAATGAGTTGATTAAACCACTCCCCTGCCCAAACAATACTAGAGATCAAACAACTAAGTACATACTACAACATGGTTAGCTTTTATTTTTAATGTCTATATATCATGCATAAGAAAACATAAGCTGGATAGTAGACTTCCATTTTTCACATAAAGATTTACATATTTTTTCAAGTGTACCATCAACAAAATAAGCTGGCTGCTCTCAAATAGGGATTAGCAGAATAAGCCATAACATCACTGTCAGGATGACAATGTGCTATCTCTCTCGACAGAATTAGCTTTTACTCTGCCCTCAACATACATGGACATCTAAACTACTTGCAATTACATGGATATGAAGACATAAATCACTTTTTTCACAAGGATCATGCACGCTATTTACAAAGACTAGTGAGTTGTCAATATTATACAAAAGCACACAACTCCATATCATGCAAAATGTTTGACACGAATGTTCAAATAAGCAGGGACACAAATGTTGCAAATAGTAGGCTAGCAGAGCATACAAATGATGATTAACCATCTTGACCATAGATGCATAATCAAGGGAGAACACATACCATGCTTGTGGGTTGGAGTCGTCAGTATTATCAGCCATGTGCGTATGAAGAGTCACCATTACTGGCAGGTCCAGCCCACAAAGGGCCTTATGGCCGAGCAAGCATTCATGGTGCCGAGACCGGCGCGGATTGTGGTGGTCGTGGGAGGATCCATACGCCTCATAGTTGCCTTGGGATGGGCTGGGATAGTGGTGGTATGAGGTGAGGCGCCGCCGTCAAGACGAGATGAGGCGCGGGAGCACTCGTCCTCTTGGATTGCTGGCCCATCTGATTGAAGCAGCGCCGACGGTAGCTCTAGGGTTTGGGAGGATGCGATTTGGGGGAAGTTTGGGGCTTCAAGATAAAATATTTGGGGGATACATGGGAGGATGCAGAACCAAGTAGAAGCATGGTAGGAGAATATCTTGGCACAATGGGAGGAGGAAGAAGCACGGGAGGCAAGGGAGGAGCGCGGGATCGTAATCACCGTTGCTAGCGCTCGCAGTGGGCTGCGTGGGCGCAAGTTTTTCATGGTTTGTGCTATAGCCCAGTGATTAACGAAGTGCCGTTCGCTTCTCTCTCCTCCAGCTCAGATTTTGATAATGTGGAATCACATACAGCTTGCTGAGTAGGCCCTATTGCATAGAGATACCGACTCGGTTGATGCGATTGGTTGGATAGATTGGAACGGAGCCAAGCGATCGACTGGCAAGTTTTGCCAGCTGCGTCACCCTGCCATTGTTCCCTCTGTTGTCGTGCGTACGTGCTCGTGGACTCCAAGCACCATGTCCACAGTCCACGCCGTCCTCTTGAAACCGAGCCTTCTACTTTTGGCCTTTGCACGCCCATTTTCGTCTGGAGAAAACGGCTTTGATCCTCTCTACGATAGCACAATGGATAGTTGCCCAGTTAGGCCACTTATAACTTGTTGGCTAGTTAGCTAGCCAGATAGGCTGGCGCCTCTCATTGGGTTTGTGGAGAAGGTAGATTTTCTAATGGAAATTTACACATAATAACAACAAATAGAACCGCATTGCCGTTTTGGGGAGAAGGTAGAATGCAAAGAAAATTAATGGTTCTTCTTAGTCTGTTTCTAATTTGCTCTCGCTATTATCTTGGCAATAGTCCCGTAGTCTTAAGAAGTTGATCCCCACTACTTCCAATTCTCTCTACATGCACACTATATCCACAATAGCATGATGCCACATTAATGTTCTCTCAACATTCAACCTCCACCTTAGAAGAAAAAATATCAACAAATCATTAGGTCATCAGAATTATTTTAGGCGTTACATCGACATCAACCCTTTTTAGAGCTCAACATTCTTTTATCAGTCGTTCGGTTTCACGGTGAGGTTCCAGCCACCATAAGTTAATTAATCTTTAGTAAGCAGTTGTTTCCTCTTCCTAACCGACGAGTCCTAAAAAGTCGAGGTGCATCACTTTCCTCTGCACATCTCATCTTCCTCCAATCTATTCCTAAATGCTCCATGGAAGATGTGCAACAACTACGAGTGTGCGCTGCCCTACTCGATGGTGGTTGACCCTGGCCCGACTCCATACCCTAGTCTCTAGAACCTCTAGCCTCTGGCCAGTAATCTATCTTTCGGTGCAGAATAGTGGAAGCAGGACTGTTGTCCTTGTTTAGCGGACTAAGGAGGTCGCCTCCCTACTACCACACTACCAACCCCAGCAGCGCATCCAAGCATGTTTTGAGTAGAGACATAAAGTCACCAGAATTGTTGATTTGGTCGAGCAATGCAGGAAGGGCGCCATGGACTCCTGGTATCTCCAACTTTGCTGAATATTTTTCTGAATAGAGCTATCCCTGATTGATTAGAGCAGTACCGTGTGCGGCACAAGGTCATCACTGCCGCTCCCACATCTCCATGCCTCCTGCCAGCTCACATACACCTCTCCATGGATCCTGCCATCATGCCTCAGTTGTAAGTTGTACGGTTCATGCAGCTCCGCAGCTGACTGAACTTGAGGTGACAAATTTATTCAAAGCAAAATTCTTCTTTTCTTAGTGCATGTAGTAGTAGGGATAAGCCTGCAAAAACTTCCAAACTGTTGTTATGCATCTTCATGATTGTATCCATGTCCCTTAATGTGTGAGAAAGCTCTTTGATCTAAAAAAAGAAGCTACAAAGGGTATTTTCATCATGTTGAAATATTCTTCAAGATATATGAACAAGCCTATCCTAGAGAATCGGTTCCCTGTAATAAATTTACAGTTGCTTTCATGACTAGCCATGCTCAGTAAACAGAGGAAAAATACCATACATTGCCATTGTTTTAACCTGTGTAGGCATTGGGTTCGCATCGTTCAATACTTAATTTTGATCTTTGATGCTTGAACGAGGTGTGAAATTCTATGAGCGAACTTACAGATGCCACATAGGCAGTAAGAGCAAAGTGCACACTCTGCTCTTCATAACAAACACAAGAACATAACATCTTTATAACAGCCAACAATCCCTTTGAGAATGTCTTCTTCTTTGTTGTGTCCAGAACATGGGACGGTGTTCATGGCATCGTTATCTTTCATAGGACAACATGTCATAGAACATCACACGAGTTGACAATCATACAGTCTAGGCCCTGGCTCTTTCTAGTAAGAAAAATATTAGCAACAGATTGGTTTGCATTATAGTCTTGTGTTCGTTTATCATGTATGGTTGTCAAATGCAGAGGGTAAAATGCAGTTTTGCTATGAGGGGTGTAAGTTGAATGACATTGTATGTAACCAATTGAGTAAATGGGTCGGGAAGCCTTGTGATCTTCGGTTCGTCAACTCACCCCTTGGAGTTATGTTTTCATGGTAAGCCTGGTGTAGACTATGAGGTATTAATTAGTAAGATGTTTCATGTTATGAGTTCTAGTCTTCTAATGCACTTCCATATATGCATATTTTGCTAGCATGTTCGGTACCATGACAAGGTGTATCTTTTAGCGGTACTCCAAATCCTATGGGAGAACTTCCTCTTGTTCACCTACACGTAAAAGACATATCTCCTCAAAAGAGCCACCATACCTATCAATCATGGCATTTTCATAGTCATTCCGAGATATATTACGATGCAACTTTCAGTATTACATTACATGACTTGAGTTCATTATTATTTTTGCTTTGCATGATCATGTATAACTGACATGACATATGTGGCAAGGCCACCATTTATTTATATGTTATGCTAAATCATTGCACATCCTAGTAGACTGCCAGATGCATTCATTTGTAGCCGTCATTTTTTGAGTTATGAGTAAATAAAAGTGTGATGTCATTTAGAGTGTGCCTCTACCTGTGAGGAATAAAAAAGAGAGGCCAAAAGAGCCCCAGAAATAGAGGGAAAAAAGAGCCCACCCAAAAAGAGAAAAAGGGAGAAGGGGCACACTACTATCCTTTCTCCACACATGTGTTTGAGAGTAGCACCTTGTACTTCATATAGAGAATTCTCATATATTTTATTTTCATACTAGTGGGATCTTTTACATTATAGAACTTGACTTGCATATTTCGATTATGAGCTTCCTCAAATGCCCGAGGTTTTGTGCCCTCAAGTTGGATACACACGTAGTTAGTTAATATGGGGAGCTTTCATACACGTATAGATCTAGTGCATCCATTGCACGGTAATCCCTACTCTTCGCACTAATATTAATTGCAAGGCATCTCCATTGCCTAATGGCCAGCAGCATTGGTGTGAGATTTTCTTAGTTTATGTCTTCTTATAAAACCACCACCATCATTCTATTGGTACTTCCATAACTTTCCCACTGCTCGCGTCACCTCCAAGGGGGCGGCTCGGGCGCCCTAGCCATCGCCGCCCTCGCCTCCCTCCTCCCTTGCTTCCCCACTGCCGGAGGAGGAGGTCGGCGAGTGAAGCTCGCCCAGCAGATGGCGGGCCCTCCTTCTTTCTTCACGAGGGGACCCTATGACTGATATGCGATGGTGCCCCTAGGCGTACGGCATGGAGGTGGAGTTGGCGCGCTCGGGTGGCGGCCCGATGGGATCCTGGCGGAGCTGCGGGGCTGACGACAGAGGATCTGGGGTTTCCTACCCCTGATTGGTTCTCCTCCGGATAGTTAGGCTCGGGCATCGTCCGACGGCCCTAAGCGGTGCTGGGCGTGCGCGTTGGCTGTCCTCCTTCACCGATGTGATTGGGGGAGCCCGGAGGCATTGACGTGGTTCCGGATCCGAACAAGGTGGTGGTACCGTCCCCTTCGTCGGGGATGACGACCAGGTGGTGGGTCCTTGTGGCGGCGCTGGTGGCCGCAGATCTTAGGATCCCGCTCCCAAGGACGTCACAGGACACGGTGGCCCGTGCACGAGAAATGGAGCTTCTTTGAATAGATCTGGGTGAAAACTTGCTTTCGGCTACTACCAAGGCCGGTAGTGGTGGCAATGTCTGCGTCGTTCCCTTCTTGAAGGCATCATCGTGGACAAGTTCAAGGCCACTCTGTCGTACCTCCGGGGGAAACCCTAGATCGGTAGATCGGATGCCGTACGACATTGCTCTGATGTCGTTTCCCCCTTGGGGGCCTCATTCATGGAGGTACAAACGGGCTCGAGGGAATAGAGGATGGCTTCTTTGGTGGAGCGGTGCTTCATCTTACACATTGATGGCAGCGGATCTCGGCGGCGTGGCGCCGTGGAGACACGGAGCCAATGCATGGAGATGGACTCGCGCAGGAGGTGGATGTTTTCTGGCGTCATGGTGACGTTGATGGGAGAGAGGCCTAGCAAGGTCCGTGCATTAGTTTCTGCTCTGAAGATGGATTGGTGGAAGATGGCGGCGACAACACAAAGAGTGCGTAAGACCAGTTTGTGCCACAAACCCAGTATGTGGCTTGGTTGGGGCCTCTGTCTTTGGATGTTAGACATTTGTGTGATGTCTGTTTGGTATTAGGCTCGGACTATCGGCACCCCTTCATCAGTTTGATATATATGAGTAGCGAATGGTGGCTTCAGACTACCTAATGTACTACTTTGTAAGGTCTTTGTGAATAATTAATAAAATCACTGCATGCATCGTCCAGATGCAGAGGCCGGGGGTAATCCCCCTTTTCTAAAAAAATATAGGTCTGAAGATCAAGGCTTGTGGCCTGGGCATTAAAAAAAGTGCCGAGTAGTTCAAAAGGGAGAGTCATGGTTTGGTTATTTGACCGACGCTCTGGGTTATGTTATGATAAGATGTTTGAATATGATAAAGCCTTCAGTGATTGGAACCATGAATGTATGTGAGTATTGATTGGTATTACATGAAAACATTGAACCATTAAAAGCAAGAGTAATTTTATTTGCACATTTTGATAAAACCATGGAGCAGCGGCGAACAACTATACACACCAACTACACATGTATTAACATACAATTTATATTTGTGGTAATAGTGGATGACTACCTGTTTTTAATTATCTTAGTATAAGATTTATAGCGGAGAGAACAAAATTTAAGTGCTCTCCACTATGAACAATTATAGCACAGACAACGACTATTACATGTTGGACAGTTTGATGTATACTGTACATATGTATTTGGTTACATATAAATGAAATAAATAATACAAATAGTTTTCTATTTTTTTGGCTCAGAAACACATAATTGTGGCGTTGATAAGAAAACACACGCCATACATTCGTAATTAAATAGGGACGTCCCAAGATTATAGTCGCCGCTAGTACGTTACTCTTTACTCGCGTCTAGGGCCAACGCCACTATGAACGTACTGTTTCTGATGCTGATGATCAATGCCTGTGATAACGTGTTATCATAGGCGTCAGACTACTGGTGTCTCTGCTCCGCGCCGACGTTTTCCGAACACCGCTACTAGGGTTTTCTGCACTAGTATGCGAGACCATGCAAGGATTCTATTTGTGACGGGGACACAAGCGTGGGGCCTCGAGGTTGCTGGAATTGGGTTGCCCGCACTACAAAAAAATACACTTCCGTGATGATACGTGTTTCTCACAGTAGGTTGCGTTTTCTGTCATATGCATGTACATCCATGACGATTTTATGACAGAATCAAGATAGTCATACCTGTGCTGTCGTAGAAGTGTTCCATGACATTACCAAAATTATCATCACGGAAGTGTCCACTTCCATGACGATAAATTGCGCGTCACAGAAGTGCTTTCGTCAAGGGTGACCGACATGTGGCATCCACCGTAACGGAACGCCGTTAAGCTATCGGGTCGGGTTTTGGATCCGATAACCCGTTAACAGCCCCGACCAATGGGGATTTCTACGTGTAAAATCATCATTGGCTGGAGGAAACACGTGTTGGCTCATCGCTGGGACAGATGTCATCCACTCATTGGACATAAGGAGCCTATGATACGTCGACACGTGGCACGACCCAACAGAGGCCCATTCCTGTGAAAAGGCCGACCTGTTTGACTTGGTCAAAAGGTGGCGGGCCGGCCCATGAAAGCCTGTTAACGGCCTGTTCACATATAGCCCATTTACAGCCCGCTAACACAAGGCCCGTTATGCCCTATTCGAATTAGGCCCAGTAGCATCATCTGGGCCATCCAATATGATTCCAACCCATTTTCACTTCTGGCCCATGTATGGCCCATGACGTCTTTCGACCATTTGAGGCCCTATGTAACTCTTGGCCTATTAACAGCCCGTGGTGAAACTGGCCCATAATGAAAAGTGTATCACTTTACACCCATTAACGGCCCGTGGTGAAACTGGCCCGTAAAGAACAGCGTATCACTTTATACCCATTAACAGCCCGTTATTCTGTTGGGCCGTTTCCAGCCCATGTTATCTTTCGGCCTTCTCAGAGCCCATTTATTCTTGAGCTCATTTCCAGCATTCGTTTACTTACGGCCCGTTACTATCATCTTCTGCTTGTGGGCCAAATTCAGCCCGTGGTTACAGTCGGCCCGTTTGTGGTCCGTTAATACGTTGGACCGTTTTCATAGTGTCATCAAATACGGCCTATTAACGATGGCCCGTTATGGTCGGCCCATGAACAGACGATTCCAACTCTAGCCCGTTTACGACCAGAATACGGTCTGATTGGCCCATGTTTGACCAATCGATCATACGGCTCATATAAGGTCCATTGATGATACGGCCCATAGAACGCCCATTGTTTCTACGGCCCGTAGAAGGCCCACTGTTTCTACGGCCCGTAGGAGGCCCAGTGTCACTACAGTAAATATTAGCCCATGGTTATTGTGGCCTAGTTTTAACAAATAGGTTATTGCACCCACTAGCAAACCGCAGAAAAAGAACTGCACTGACTACAAGCAAAAAAATAAACAAGACAACAAGGAAATAAATAAGCAAGCAACTTACACTAGGCTATCACGGTTATTACACATATTGCATCCACTGGGCATCAAAGTTCGCCACTAGTGCAAATATAGGGAACACATCAGCATATAAACACCGCAGTAAAACAAGTCCATAACTGAAACCACTTCAGAAGAGCTCAAGAAACAATATCCTGGGTACCCATTATGCTGGCAAGATTCTTAGCAAGCTTATTAACTTTCTCTTGTTTGGCGCTTAAGTCCTCCAACGCTTGCTGTTGCACCAGAAAGTATGCATCTGAATTCTGCAGGGACTTCCTCAGTACTTCAGCTTCCTGTCGCATAACATCTGATCGATGTCTTTCAACTTAAAGTTGAGACCAAGAAGCCGAACTGATTCAGGCAACGAGTTCAAAGAGCTGGTGCCAGCAGTGGTAGCCAGTAACCCGAACACTACATTAAGACAGGACTTTGGGGTTGTCTCAGTGTCTTCAATATAGTTTTTATCAGCTTTCTTGCAGACCAATAGGGATGTCTCACTATCTTGAACCTTATCTGCATTACTTCCTTTAACATAGCATAACAGGGTACTCTTCTCCAATATTTTATCCGCGTTCTAAAAGAGAAACAAACAAACACATCTCAGGTTTACAATGTAGTATATCTTGAACCAATTCAGTAGTAAGGTGGACAGGATAACAACATGAAACAAACATATATCTATTTAGTATGGTCACCGTATGCTCTATATCATTCCAGTTTATGTTGCCAAATCAAGTAGATACAATTCGAATCATATCTATTTAAGACAAAGCAGCATAGACAGAATATAAGTGTAGGAAACTACACAACAATAACAACACTTATAATGTGCATGGCATGAGAACATAACTCTTTATTCAATTGAAACTGAAATCAACATAGAGCAAGTTACAACAGCAAACAGCCAAACACGTTGAAGAAACAGGTTTAAAAGATACCTGTTGTGCCATTGGAGTTTCAATTGCATCCTTCAAATTTGAAATTAGTTGGTATTAGTAAATACAGTGATGCAAGAGCAAAGTAGTATGAATCATAGCCACGGAACCTGACCTGAGAACAAATTTTCTTCTGCTTTAAGCCTTGACTTCGGGTTCGGAGTGGTGGTCCTCGTGATTTGGGCACTACAGTTGCCTTACTAACTGCTCGTGTTTGGGTGCTCTGTGGTGGAGACGGTGCTATGTCAACGGGAACTGGGTGTCTATCTACTAGGGTTGGGGTTAGAAGTGGTGTAGCTGGTTCTCTGTCCAACTGGGTAGGGGTACAATCTGCATGAGTGTGGGTTATGTGTGGTGGGGCTGGTTCTTGGGCAAGTACAACCGTGGTTCTATCTGCATCGATAGGTAGCACGATCTTTTCTGAAGACCGTGTTTTTACTCCCACAGATACTGCCATCACTCCCTCCAATTGAAATGGCTGATAAACAAGAAAAGTAATTGAATGTACAGACATTGTAAGATAGACAGGTGCAATGGATAGTAGGGAAGAAAACAGGGCATGAAATAATTCACATTTATGTTGTCTAAGCAAACAGAATAGCAGGACATAATTTCACATATATGATGGCTAATTAAACAGGATAGCATGACACAATTTAACATGTATGATGGCTAACTAAATAGGATAGAATGACATACTTCAAAATATGATGACTATGTAAATAGGATGACATGATATAACTATGCGATGTGTCTATTAAAGTGGTTGGCATGCCATAAATCACAAACATGCCGTCGATGGCAACATGATGGCATGATACAATTCATGGATAGAATGACATAATTTAAAATATGATGACTATGTAAACAGGATGAGATGATATAACTATATTATGTCTTTAGAAAATGGGTTGGCATGCCATAATTCAGATACATGCTGTCTATGTAAACATCATGGCATGACATAATTCAAATATATGATTTATATATTAAGGAAGTGAGCAGAGGGCAATCGCATATATGATGTGTCAACTAAGGAGATGGCATTCAATATTGTGTATATGATGTAAAAACTAAGCATTGCAATACAACATATGCATTATATGAGTAATATAACCCTGCCAAGTTTGAGCATACACCTCAGGGGGATAATAGGACTGGTCATCTGCCTCTGAATCCTCCTCTGAAGAGCTATATGTAACTAGCAAGATATCTGCTTCAGCAAGTAGCATTGTCTGCTCTAAAGACCTTGTTTTCACTCCAGATTTCTCAATCACCAATTCAAATGGCTGATGCACAGGAAGAGTAGTTGAATATACAAACATTGTCGACAAAAGCAATTAGAAATACAAAAAAAAGGACGGCATGATATAATTCACATATATGACGCTTGCCTAAACAGCATGGCATTGCATAATTCACATACATAATGCCTTGCAACAAGATAACATTGCATAATTCACATATATAATGTCTTGCAAGAAGATGGCATTACATAATTCACATATATGGTAATTAGACACTAAACAGGTGGCATTCACACAAAGCATGTCTAAACTAAGCAAATGACATAGCAATGCAAGATACCATACGCACGATATGAGCAACATAACCCTGCCAAGTTAGGGCATGCACCTAGGGGGGGGGGGAATATGACTGGTCATCTGTCTCTGAATCCTCCTCTGAGGAGCTATCGGTAACCAGCAAGACATGCGCTTCATCAAATAACATTGTCTTCTCTGAAGACCTTGTTTCCACTCCAGATTTTTCCATGACCGTGTCGAATGGCTGATGCACAGGAAGAGTAGTTGAATGTACTAAAATTGTTGACAAATTTAACACGTAATAAAAAAATGATGGCATGATATAATTCACATATAAGATGACTGGCTAACCATGGTGGCATTGCAAAACTCACATATATGATGCCTGGCTAGACAAGATGGCATTGCATGATTCACATATACGATAAAGAAACTAAACAGATGGCATTGACACAAAGCATGTCTAAACTAAGCAGATGACATCTTGAATGTATACAGTAAGCAATGCAAGGCACCATATGCATGATATTACCAACATCAGCATGCCAAGTTAGAGCGAAGAGCTCATGGGGTAAATAGGAGTGGTCTTCTCCTTCTGAATCCCCCTCAGAACAGTTATCTTCCTCTTGATTACGATCCGAAATTGGTGGAGGGGGGGGGCTGCCTTTGCGCCCACCATGGAACGATGTTTGCATGAAATTTATTGCCACGCAAGGCTCGTCTCTTTTGCTCTACATGATCAGTTCCATTGTGTACAATAACTGGCATGCATAGGAATAAAACATAGTGAGATTATGTAAGGAGTGCATGCACAAATCCAGAGTGATGGTAGCAAACTGTGGATAGACCCAAAACCAATGATAGCAGGCAGATAATAACTTTAGTTAAAAAATACGGATAATGGCTCCTTTAATGTTTGTTTGCACCCAACATGAAACTCATAGTAGACACCGGAGATTAACCAGATAGTAGACAGATAGTACTGATTGCTGCCCAATATGTACCCCACAACCATTTAAAAACTCAAGTTTCAGCATTAGTTTGGACCTGACTCGGAGTCTAATAGGTGAACACGACGATAATGCAACATGTCATCGTATTAAGCAACGCATAACGTAAGCAGACATGGAAGAGTGCGACCTCTCTTGCGGACCCGTGTAGTCCTCAAGGTCATCTGCTCAGTTGATGATGGTAATACATTTGTCGTGGCTGCCGGCGGCGGGGAAGAAGATCTGAGGCGGCGAAAGACAGTCTGGAGAGCGGATCCCTGCTGTGGTGAACCCTTCCATCATTGGAGCAGCTGAGCTGCGGTGGAACACAGCGCCGCAGGAGCAGGACAAACCACACAAGGTTTTCTTTGACACATATCTGTAACAGAAGTAATTGAGTAAGGGATTGTTTGAATTTGAGGATTCTAACAATGCAGGGATAGGAAATAGACAGGAATAGGATAGGAATGCACGTGCAAAACAGAGAATTTAAAAACACAGGATTTCTGCCAATCTGGGTGTTTGATTCACAACAATTGGAAGATCAGAGGATGCAAAAAAGCATGGTGAGATTAAGTCAAACCACAAAAAAATGTACGGTTATAATGCTATTAGGCTACTATCTCTTAGTCTTGTGCTTGATGAATAGGAATATGAAAAGGAGGAGAAGTGGAAATTAGAATTCCTACGATTTTTCTTTCAAGGAGACACTAAAGGAACAAATCCTACTTTTTTCCTTTGCTCCATTCCTTTGCACCAAATTCATGAAAAGTAGTACCATAGGAAACTTTCCAATTCCGATGTTTTTCATTCACTTTTCCTTTCAAGCACTGGCAATTCTAGTAGGCAGGCTTGAGCAAGGAAAATCCTACACTAAAAAAATGTTTTTGTGCTACTTCTATTACTTTGGACCCAGGCCACTGCCATACTAGCTCAACTCCCAGGCCCATCAACAAATGCACAGCTCAAACGCGCGGAGATAAATAATGATGGCGTTCAAGAGAGTCCATCACGGATAGCTAAGTTGCCTGGTACCTCACTTCTTGTCATATAGTAGGATAAAATAATCGTATTTCCCGTTACTACGAGTGCTAAGTGGACAATATATATAACATGTAGAGTAAAGAAGAGATGCAACAAGTGTACAACCTCTTTGGCGAAGCCATGTCGATCTCAGCGTGATTGGGTTGGCCGGTGAGGACGCTCCGACTTACTTTGCTGTTGGAGGAGGGGAAGAAGATCTTAGGCGTCTGGAGATGGAGCCCGAGGTACTGCTCCACTGTGATGGAGGGTTTCGTCATTGGAGCAGCTCCGGTGAGTTGTACGACGCCGAGGCTGAAGCATGACAAGAGAGACAACGAACAACATTAACCTGAGTGGAATTCTAATAGCATCTCCAATACATGACGTAAAATACATAACCACAAAGTGCTAGATGTAAAATACATCAGCCGCTCATCTCTAAACTTAACTGTCAAAACTGAACTTAACTGTCGAAACTGAACTTAACTGTCGACACTGAATTTTGCTGTCGAAACTGAATTATGCTGTCGAAACTGAACGCACTAGCAAGGTAAGGCTACACGTCGATCGACTGACTTTTTCATCTCTGGTCAGTCGATTTGGCAGCCGTTGGATACGAAATCAAGGGCCTGCGGTTCATCTTCAACCTCCACCCCCCTGAGCCGCCAGCCACCACCGGCCAAACAGCAGCCTCCCGCCGCCCGCGGCCGATGGTGCGCCGCCCCGCCCACCCCGAAAACACTCCCCACCGCTGGTCCCCCGCCGCCCCGGCCATCCCTCTAGGCCCCCCCATGGCGATCTTTTCTCCAGCGATCCCCACGCCACCGCCCCGCTAACGCCCCACCACCGCCGGCGACCACCGCCCCCATCCTGAACCCTAAGATAGATAGTGGGGTACCTCTCCGGC
>NC_041383.1:100879742-100896456 GCF_002162155.2 Triticum dicoccoides
CAAAAGTCGATTCAGTCGATTGAAGTGTAGCTAAATCGGAGCAGCATCGCAAGCAAGAGCAAGAGCGAGAGCAACAGTGCGAGCAAGAACAATAGCAAGAGCAGGCCAGACAGGGGACCGAGAGCAAGAGCAGAGTAGTAGCGCGAGCGAGAGCTAAAGTAGCAGCAGCTCCTACTGATGTGGACATCGCCGATGAGGGAGCGACGCCGAGGAGGAAGTGGCCGGCGACGCCGTCGTGGATGGAGCCGCGCCGTGTCGGCTCGAGACCGAGCGCCAGCAGCACCATGAGATCGAATCAAGAAGAAAATGCGGCGATTAATGTACAACCTTTTTGGTGGCGCCGATTAGGCCGCAACTTCATCTGAGGAAATGGTGATGATGATGCTCTTCCGGTGGTGCAGGTGAAGACGGCGGTGTGGGAATGGAGGTGGCATGAAAGACGAGGGGAACGTCAGGGCAGAGCCTTGGAGGTGGAGGATGGTGCGGCTGAACCGGCGGGACGATGAGATCGACGACGGATCCTCATCCGGTACGGTGGATGAGGGACGTCGAGGTGTTGCTGTGGACGATGTCGTCGGGGAAGAGGCTCCGGCTGGGTGGCGTACAGAGCAGGGTGTGGGGTTTCGTCGTGGGTTTTCGCGGCCTCGGTGTACGAATGGGTGGGCGGATGGGATGGCAGTGGGGAACCATGGCTTAGATACGCGCTTGTCCGAAATGTGGGGTAAGTTACGAAAGTACCCCCACCGATTTGAGGCGGTTCTTTCGGTTCAGGGGTACCACGGGCATTTCGCGTGTCGGGATTTCATAGGAGGTGGGAGTTTTCGCGCGCGTTATAATTTCGGAATAGCAAGGCGTAGGTCGAGATGGAGGGAGTTGTCGGAGCACAATGAGACAAAGATATATCTTAAATATTTCAGGCTAACACGGCGCGGGTTGAAGAGGCGGGAGTTTCACAGCACGATAGACAGAGAAGCTAGCTTGAATTTTCGGCATAACAAGGCGTGACTTGAAATTTTGGAAGAACAAGCTTAACGTGTACCCCAAAAAAAAGACAATTTGCACCTCAACACGCACAACACAGACACAAAGACCATTTAGACTAGAGTAAGGTACATGTGCATTGCACGCATGAGATTTGGCAACCAAATTATGAATAAATACCACATTATAGCATGTAAGCTTTGAGTCATATATGCATGATGTAGATGTTCGTTTAATTCTTATAATTCATTTCATTCAAAATCATCTAGTTTTTATAAGAAAGCTAATCTATTTTAAGATTCATGGAATTGTGTGTTGTAAGACATAAAGTAAAAACAAATAATGGCAAATCATGTAGAAAAACATTTGGGCAATTTTGATACGGAAGATTCTAGAACTAATAAGAAGTGCTTGTGTTTTGATGTTTGTGCATTATTCTTAAGTTCAACCATGGAGTCTTCTAGATTATACATGTGGCAAAATCTGGTGGAATCTAGATGATATCCAACAGCCAGTAGTGCTCAAATTTGTCATCTTTGGACCATCGGATTCGCCTCATCCAACTACCATCTTTCAAAGTTAAAGTTACCCGCACACAATATAAAAAAATATAATATATATATATATATATATATATATATATATATATATATATATAGGGGTATAGATATAGATATGTGATGCGAAAGCCGCCCATCATTTCCAATTAGAATAGCGTGTCCATGCACGGATGCGATGTGGCCAAATGATGTCTGCCATCGGTATCTCAAATTCAAATCAGTCTCACCTTGTTCAATGTGTATACATTACAACATGCTCGTTTCCAAACCACACTGCACAGATCTCCGTTATATTCATGCATGCATGGGTTTCAAACATCAGGATCTCTTATTCAAATATTTGAATTCAACTTTACATTGATTATGACTTCACCTATTGTTTTACACCTACACAGTAGTTTTCTCTTTATAATTGTACCACTAACTTTCTCTCGTGCATGCATGCACACACACTACCAGTCGGCATTACCATCGCACGCATGCAATCTTTTTCTTTAGGCCGGTCTCCCATGAAGGCACACACCCACACACATCCCCCTCTCCATCATATCGGGCATTCTTTATCTCTCACGCCTGCATGTGCAACGATCGATGTTCCTCTATGTATTTGTGTATATAGCTAGGTCTTTCATAGTTTTCCACACAAACTGATCAATCGATATATCCAGTGAGGTCTCACCCTCTTTCCCACGTCCACATCAATCAATCTATACCTCTCTATATAGGATTAACATATATAGCTAATACACCCACATTAATTATATACCCAACGTCCCCCTCGCATCATCCATGCCTTCCGCTTCATCTCTCAGACGCGTGCACATTGGCGAAGACAAGGGGCAGTAAGGGCCCTGCCCCCCTAACATCACTATATATCGAGGCTAATGTGAATGTGATCATTAGACAATTGCTGCTAAAAATGGTTTAAGTTCATGAATTGACCCTCCTCGTAAAGGATTAGCAATGCTTGACCCCCTAGCTCATTTATTTTTCATGGCTCCGCCACTACGTGCAACAGCGCACGTGTTCACCCCCTATCTCTAAATATCGATCTCGCACTTGTGCATTCCTTCATAGTCTCCCTCCACTCGGCCCCTCGCAACATCTTCTATCCCCCCACCGGATTTTGCCACATGTACAATCTAGAAGACCCCATGGTTGAACTTAAGCATAATGCACAAACCTCAAAGCAACAGTGGTTCTCTTTTGTTCTAGAATCTTCCATATCATAACTTCCCAAACTTTTTTTCTAGTTGAATTGCCATTATTTGTTTTTACTTTATGCTTTACAACGCACAATTCCATAAATCATAAAATAGATTAAGGGCTTCTTTGATTCAAAGGATTCTCAAAGCAATTTTGGAGGATTCTAATCATTCGGAATTTTTCCTATCTTGGTTGTTTGATTCGTAGGATTGTAAACCATAGGAATTTTTCCATATGATTCATTTGCACTAGATTTCATAGGAAACATCCCATCCACTCAAACCTCTTCGAAAGAATTCCGCGTTTTTTCTATGCACAATCAAACACTCGTACAATCCTGTAGGATTCAAGACGACATTCCACTATAATCCCATGTTTTTCCTATTCCCGCGTTCTTAGCTTTTTTATAAAAAACTAATTGATTTTGAATGAGATGAACTATAAGAATTAAACGAAGGGCTACATCAGGCATATATGACTCAGAGCTTACATGCTATAGTGTGGTACTTATTCATAATTTGGTTGCAAAATCTGATGCATGCAATGCACGTGTACCTTACTAGTACTTCGAGTATGTGCAAAACACGTAAATTAGAATACCAATGGCAAGCTATACAGTGTCTCTCTTACAGTTCATGAAGCCACGTGGCACATGTGGAGGCGTTGTCACGACCTCCTTGCGTGGATTGATCACAGTGACGTGCTGCGGGTTCCAGAAGAATGTACTCATCCTCCCTGAGCCATACTGGCGGTACATGCACGAAGCGAAGATGTGCACGCATGCCACGCACACACTCATTCCCTCGCACGCACATGCGGGTACACAGGCGGACGTAATTTTGTACCAAGATCCACCCCATGTGATAATTTGACGCGTGTAAAGTCGTTAACTTCATTGATGGTCAATTAATACAACGCATGCAAATTGAGTGGACGTGAGGGCGGAAGAAAGACATTATTACTCCACTGCGCGCATGTGAGTAGTTAAATCGTGGGTTGCTAGTAGTACTTCTATTGGTATCCTTCGTATTTTGTGCCAATTTTCGACAGTAACATAATATTTACGCATTTGAGCAGTGTAGTACTTGAAATTTATACTCCGCTAAACTCACCGGGAGCCGTTTCGGGCCTCGAAACCAAAACCATCAATTTAGCTTTACCTTGTTCCCATCACATTCGAAAGCCTACTCACACCTACTAGTACGTACCAAACCTGAACGTGTTCCCACTATGCAGGTATTAGTACTAGTGCTAGTACTTAGGTTATAAAAAGGGGGACTACCTAACTGAAAATTACTCTACCTTTCCTCCTCATAAGTGCTTCTTCTTCGTCCGTCGTTGCCATGGCCGGTGAGCAGAGCTCTAGGTCGAGAACTACTCGTAACAAGGGAGCAGCAACCAAGGTTGCGGAGAAAAAAGAGAGGGCTTGCCGCCACGCAGAGACCTCGAAAGATCTCTCACGGGCAGGCTATGTCTCCCAGGAGTGCCCTAGCCGCGGAGGCGAACATGTCGAGCCGGCGGAGCTGGAGTCGTTATCCCTCGACGGCATGCCCGATCAGCTCAATAAGCACCTCAATAAGTAGAAGGAGTTCATCCAAGGCTTGATGGAGTTGCTGAGGGAGAGCCTCGACGACATGCCTGCTAAGCTCAATCATCAGGGGGTGTTGACCACCGGCTTGGTGATGCCGCTGAAGAAGAGCATTGCCTCGGAGAAGAAGGCGACCGGTGAAATCCTGCAACTTCAGGAGGACAAGGCGAAGCTCTGCCACGAGATCGACCTGTTGAAGGAGAAGAACACCGGCTATAAAAAGCTGCATGAGAATAGTAGTTCCTCGATGAAGATGCTGCAGACCCTCATCATGGAACAGAAGGAGGAGTTGGCGAAGCTCCGCATCAAGCACCCGGCTGCTGTCAAGGTACGTAATGCGGCCATGGACAGAATGAAGAAGATGGCGGAGGAGACACGCAAGGAGATGGAGGTCGTGGAGGCGATGAAGAAGCAGTTACGACTCCGCGGCGAATTAGATCATTTGGGGTGATAATCTTCATTCTTCTTTTGCTCCTGTGTTTCATCTTTTGCTTCTGGTGTTTCGCCGCACGTGTCACGTTCTCTGCGAGGCATGAATAGAACAATGGTTTTTTTGAGGGAATGAATAGAACAATGCTAACAATGAGATGACTAGCAAATTAGATCATTTTGATCGCCATATGGCACTGGGCTGCCGTGTTTCGTGCTCCTCCATCGCAGTACTACTCCAGTGGAAAACTTGAGTATACCGCACGGTTCTTTGCTCCTCCTCGACCAGGTCGTCGGCGCATTTATACGAGCAGTCAAATCATAAGGCCCCGCCTTCCACCAATAATGAGCCGTCAAATCACAAAGACCCTCGCCTCTCGTGAAACCGACCAAGCTAGACTGCCCCGCCCTCTAGCCTTTTAAAAAATGTATACTTTTGTACATCAGTAGTATCGATGGATTGCGCCATGGAGCAAAACTTGAAATTAAAAAAAAGGTGGTACATATAGAGAGCGCTCGTCGCCAAATTATGCATATAGTACTATTAAAAAGGCTAGTCACAATAATGGTGTCCAGCACAACCCACCCCTCAAATAAAACTAAGCATCCTGGAATTCTTTGGCAAAACTAAGCACCCTGAAATTCTTTGACAACTAAACTGCTGGCTATATGATGTTGGCCATATATATTGTACGTATATAATATGAAGAAACAAGTGGTAGTACTATACCAACTAAAAGATGAAATGTAAGAAATACTAGTATGTACGTACCGAAGAGTTAAAGTAACGAGAAGAAACATAACATAGTTCTGCTAGGGGCTCAGCACAACACACCCCTCAAATTAAATTAAGCACACCCGACATTAAACTTTGCAACTATTCCGGTAGACACTGCATTAGAACCACCATGAGAAATGAAACTGCCACCTTACTCGGAGTCCTTGTCCATGTCCTCGACTTCATCCTTGCCCCTCTTCCTCTTGGCCGATACTTCTTTGCTTGAACCGCACACTTGGCTGTTGCTCTTCATCCAACCCTTGTAGTTATTGAAGCAAAGGTAGCCATCCATTGCAGCGTAGTGGATGTGGTCTATATCTAGTACATTCCGCTGCCATGCATGATGATGAAACGTGTATGGAGGTTTCTCCAATTTATCGTATGAAGGATGAACCATGGCTCCTGCCAGGGTTAGCACTGAAGGCTGACGAGAGGACACCAGCCGATTCTTTTGGAGGTCGAAGGTGTTGCCTAGAACGAGGCCTATCCGACGGAGGATTTCTTTTTCGTTAACAAAGTCTACAGTAATGAATTTGACTAGGTTACTCTCGAGGAAGTCCTTAAAATCCTGGCACTCAACGTCGGCATGGCATATGTGGTAGACCAAGCATAAGTCATGCACGCAAACCTGGATCACGGCAGGCTTTTTCCTCTCTTCGTCCTTTAGATCCTTCTCTTGTCCCAGGATTGTGGTGTACTCAACATCTAGCCCAGCGACCCACTCATCATCTGAGTCTTCGAACATGCGTCTGAAGCGAGAAAGGCATCCTTTCACCGTCGCGGAAGAATGGGTGTAGATGACGTCGAACTCATCGCCGGTGATGGTTCTAACCTTGTACTTACCGCCGATCATGGAGATTTGGGACGCCATGGATTTGGGAGGAGGGTTAGGATTAGTGGAACTGCCATAATGTGAATGGATGGGACAATTAGGAGCAAACCGCCGTAGTATTGAAGTACGTGTTGGGACGAGTAGGAGCGAACTTCCAGCGTGCGAACGACAGGGTAGTGGCTTTCCATTCTCCCATGATACGGGCTTTTGAGAGCCCTTGGATCTGAGATCGAACGGTTGCATGGCGTGATTCTAGACGTATGGGTGAATATCCTATCCTGGAGGGTTATTCTGTAAATTTTCAGCAACTGAGCATGCGACTGTTTGATCACAGATCCAAGGGCTGCCAACAGCCCGTATCATGGTCGCGCCTACCACGACCGTCGCGTAGCTCATGCGGTCGCGCCCTTGGAGATTTAACACGGTGCGTTAGGCTATCTGATGTTGGTATGTCATACATAGTCATCACTTAGTCACTCATACTACAACAAGATTTTGGCTATAAGGTTGGCTATAAGTGTATTTTTTTTACTTCTCTCTATCTCTTTCTTCGTACTCCCTCCGTCCCATAATATAAGAATGTTTTTGACACTAGTGTAGTGCCAAAAACATTCTTATATTATGGGACACAGGGAGTACTAGTATTTATTGCATTTGCCAAGGAGTGACCTCTTCCAATGAAATGGTGTTGCTAAGTTTTCTTCATTTAATAGCTATAGACTCAAAATTGTCTTTTCACCTAGGTACACGCGCTTAGCACCGTTTCTTCCTTGGGTCACCAAACTAGTCTCTCTCTTCTTGATTAACTTGCTACATCAGACTTTATGCCTATGTGGCAAGCTTAAGCACCTGTAGGAGCAAGTAAGTACAATAGTGCGCTTTACATGGCATTTTTGCATATGTGGAGGAAAGAGAGGCAAGGAAAAAGTGGAGAAGTGGGCTCTCATGCAAGAGCCAGCCTCTACTACATGGTGGAGCATTGGGAGAGGCACCTGTATGTAGGTGGTTAGGAATCAGGAGACTCACGCCGATCATAGCGCCGCAGTTAAAATGATAATGGCAAGTGAAATCACAGGGCCCCACCTGTCCAGCAGTAACTCGCTGTCAAATCACACAGCCCTACGTTTGCAACAGCCTACTCCCTCGTCTTCTCGCGTCTCTGTCGAACCGACTAGGCGGAACTGCCCCGCCGCCTACCGCGCAGGAAAAGCCCCGCCCTCAACTTTTAAGTAGTATATAGTATACTATTTTTGTATCCATGGATTGCGCCCGTGCCATGGAGCAAAGCGTCTAGAAAACGGCGGTACACATGTACGGAGTATACAGCACACCCGTCGCTTTCGCGTCGCACCCCAGACGGTCGGTCGGTCTGCCACGCTGCTCTCCGAATGGAACACACATCATATTGCGTTTGCACACACATGTGGGATGACAATTGAGAACCGACCATAGGAACACTCCCCGGCCCCGCAAGTCGAGTGACTTAATAGAATAGGGAGACGAGCGATAGTACTAGAGAAGTGTTGTACTACATTGGTGCCTGGACGATCGCTGCAAGACACGGAAGATCAGTTCGTCCATGCATGTGACCAGACTCCAGCAGACACGCCTGGATTGGCTATCGTCTACATATCGTGCAGGCTGTGTTGTACATGGCTGTAGTTGTGGTGAGAAATCTAAAAAAGGGTTTCTTGTCATCTCGCAAAATTAGGTGTCATGTGCTTCGAATCAATGAGTTGGGCTAGTCATTGGGGGCACATGCACGAACAATGACTACTCGGCTGCCATCTAGGTCAAGCCGGCTATGTTAATTAGCACATATATTGACGGACCCCTTTTCTACGAGTTTATCTTTAATTTGAGCTTTGTTCCTCGTCTAGTTTGTCCGTCGGGATTCATGTTGTCTCCTTTGGGCAGTGAGGTTATGATTTCTTGTCATGTGGCATTTTTTCGTGTTATATGTTATAATCCGGCGCTTCAGATCAAAATGACGACAACTGCGCCTCCGGGCCACGTGCATGAAGACTTCTCGATAGTCATTGACGAGGTCAAGCCGGCTCCGTTAGACAAAAGAAAACTAGTACTACTCCACTATATAGGCAGGAGCCTCCGCGCTTGCTTGCTAGTGTTGCTCTCTTCACACTGTCTCGGCCTCTCCAAATCTAAACACGACAGCGGTGGCCACACTCTCTCTCTTTCTCTGCTCAACGCTGGTCACAGATCGAGCCGGATCCTCTCCGTCGGGGAAGGTGAGAAGGTGCAATGTTCACGCGGTCGTCCTTGGCGACGGCTCTTACCCACTGCTGGGCGCGTCCCGATCAGCCTGCCTTGCCGTTCTCTCCCAAGCACCGCTGGCGAGGGAGGGCCTCCGACCCCTTCTTCCTTGCTGCCGTAGTGTGGGCAGATCCAGCCTCCCGCCGCCCACCTAGCGACATCTCGGTGACCATCAGGTATAACTTCCTTCGAAACCGGCCTTGCTCTACTTCCCGAGCTCCTGACATTGCTGCATTTGTATCTTTTACTATTTCTCAGGCCCCCTCGTAGATAGGATCGATCGGCTGTTCGAAAACCACCTAATTTTTTTATGTTTAAGAGGTAAAACTAGTTCATGCACTCGAATATAGTACTATTTGGTTCAAACAAGGAAGAAAGGGGGTGGGGGGTGGGGGAGGATTTGTTACCTGAATCTAGGACTTGGTCGAAAGAGGAAATAATGGGGGCGAAAAGTAGCAGAGACTGGCTATCCAACTGGTCTCTAGGTTTAATAGGGAAATAATGGGAAACGCAGTACAAACTCAATATAAACCCGATCTATTGGTTGAAAAAGGAAAGAAAGTGGGGACTGGGGGACAAGTCAACAGAGTAAGTCCAACACTAGATTTGCTAGCCTCACTCAGTATAAGGTGTCTATACCGAACAAAAATGGGATCAAACCAGATAACCTGTTCTGATGTTTGTTGCCCCGAGCCACTCTTATGTAATGCCACTGGTAAAATGTAGCAGTCGCACTGTTAAAAGTAAGGACACGTTAAACCAATGTTGTTTTCAATGTAATGCCTCCAGTAATATGAATCAATGGCACTTCTTTACATGTCCTGCTAAAATTTCCCATTAAGATAAGTTGGTTCTTTTCGTTAGAAATGCAACTGTCCTAGTCCGCCTACTCTCCGGTGCCAAAAGTAATGTCGTATTTAACGGTTGTCATAGTTAATCCTAATGCCCACACTAATATCTAGCAATGCCACTGCTTTAGAAATTGCTACTGTCCTTGTAGGATTGCCATTCAGATAAGGAACATGCTTCTTTTCATTTGATGCATGTTTCATCACTTGTTAGTCACCCTCCTTTCCACCTTTTTTGTGCAAATAGAGATATACATTTCGCGCTCGATCTTAGTTGAACTGCACAAATGATATCCAAATTATAGTTGAGCATTCTAGGAGCTTCACAACTAACCTTGATGTTGCTCAATTTTATTGCAACTAATGAAGAAGAAGCTCTATGGGTTTTGTTTTCTGATGGAAACGGAACCGGGGATGGAGCCCTTTTCTTAAGAAAAATTGAAGAAGAAGCTGCTAGCTCACGGGACATTGCTTCATTTTAGGTGAACTGCACCAAAATGTCCCATGAATTGAATCATCCATGTTGGTGACTGAAAGAGCCAGCTTCAGCATCCTAGTCTAAGCACCCCCGGCCTCCATCCTTGCGACGCACAGTACACCTCGTTTGCCACCTGCTCGACATTAGTGTCACTGATAAAATGAAGTAATAATACAGTTAAAATAGAGAGAGTGTCATCTATATCATTTCATTTCCAATGTAGATAAAGAAAGTGCTTCTCTTTGTTAATGTATGTTTCATCAACTAGTCCCATTGTTAATGTTTAAGCGTTTCTGCAAACTGGGGTGCTTAATTTTAGTTGATATGTACAAAAATTAGAGATTTGAATGTCTCAAGGTGCCTCCTTGTACTACTCCTGTACACTGATGTTCATCACTGGCATAAGGTGTATCTGGGAGACTTGGGACAATGTCCAGTATGAGCCGTACCGTATGAGGCATCGCAGGGCCCATCTCGCCCTCGCAGCATGGCATACTATGATACTATCGCAATATTTTCTTCTATTTATTTTGTGTGTTTCATCAACTAGTGCCACTATAATGTAATCATGCTTTTTCATTATTTGTCCAAACAGGGTTATTCAGCTGCATTTTGGTGGAACTGCACAAATGTACGTATGGAACCGGCATATATGCAGAGTGCAAGGTGTGCCAAGTAAAAATTACCGACTCCAACCATGCCGCATGCACGCATTGGCATCCACCACCACCAGTGGGATGTGTGGCGCTTTCTGTGGACGGATCTTTGTCGGCAGCAAATCCTCTAACCAAATACTAGTAGCTTATATTGGCAGTTTTCTAGGGAGTACTCTTTTCTGAAAGAAGCACCAATCTATTTTTCTTTATTTGTACACTGTGTCACAACTTTGACCCAAAGGTCCAAAGCTATTTTAGGGTGATTGGCGTAGTACTCGGAGACTGATTGTAAGCATGATTTTCATTAGCTGTCACACTGATTGTAAGCATGAGCAGGTGGAAGATTAGGTTAGTGCGAAGCTTACCTTAAACCCTACCGCCGCCGTTGAAATGAGGCGAGCGTCGAGGGAACCATGGAGAATGGCAGGGAAGCGACGTCGTGCCATCTGGCCTCCTCTTGCGATGGGAGAATGAATACTCCTGTGGCTCCGGCTGGCTCTGCACCCTCACGAATGGCACACCATACTCGATTGATTCGTTATCCTCTCGGTGCTCGACCTTCCACCTGTACGCCCACCACGTCTGCCTGACTGTCGCCTCAGGAGAATCTGTCTGCTCCATCACCCAGAGGAGATACTCGATGAACTCGGAGGACTGCAGCATGACTGCCATCGAGGAGTACATGTATATCACCGCCCTCATCGCCGTCGTCTCGCTCTTTCGCATACATTGCCACATGGCCCGCACCATCCTCGAAATCTCCCACTCATTGTCAAACCAACTAAGGATCTCCTTCAACGTGGCTAACTTTGCCTAGTCGTCGCCGGCGATCTGCCTGATTCGCTGCTGCATCCTCTCCATAGATGTCCTTCTGAGTGGTCCGGTGCTAGCTTTGGAAGATGGGAGGAGAGACGATGGTCTTGTAATAGAGAAGAGGGAGAGGCGAGATGGTGGTTTTGGAATGGAGATGATGGAGAGGAGAGGAGGTGGTTTTGCAATGGAGAAGATCAGAAAAGGGAGAGGCGAGACGGTGGTTTTGGAATGGAGATGATGGAAAGGAGAGAGGTGGTTTTGCAATGGATAAGATCAGAAGAGGGAGAGGCGAGATGGTGGTTTTGGAATGGAGATGATGGAGAGGAGAGGAGGTGGTTTTGCAATGGAGAAGAGGGAGAGGAGCGTGCGACAGCGATTTAGGATTGGACGAGAGGGCCGGCGCGTTGTGACTGGATCAAAATCAAAATCAATTTAACCATCAATTAAGAAAGCGACCCCACATTAACTAGTCTCCCTTTTATTCTAGGTCATAATTGACCATGATTTTCGCACATAAAATATATGTTATACGTTGCAAAAATAATATAATTTGAAAGTACATTCAGATACAAACCAAACGATACAATTTTTGGTGACATGCAGTCACATTTTACTTGTCAAATACAGTACATGGTCAAACTTTGACCCAAAATACGCAAAACAACAAAAAAATACTTCCAAGACAAGCGCCGCTCTTCCGCTCTTCTCCTCTTAAACCAGCGCCGCTCCTCACCTGTTTCAATCTAAATCCAGCGCCGCTCCTCTCCTCTTCCATTTCAAAACCACCGCCCCTCCTCTCCTGTTGCAGTCCAAAACCAGCGTCGCTCCTCTCCCGTTCTAATCCAAAACCAGCACTGCTCCTCTCCTATTCCATTCAAAAACCACCGCCGGCGAGTGAAGGTGCTGTGGAGAAGTAGATCGATGGAGGAGTACAACCGATACATGAGGATAGCATACGACGACCTTGTGAAGCTAGCTAGGATGTTGGAGATACAGTCTTGGTTTGACAACAAGGACCAACTAGCGGCGATGGCGACATCCATGGCCAAATATCTGCAACAGAGCGAAAAGGCGGCGATACTCCCGGAGGGAGTCGCCCCGGAGTACATAGAGCTGCTCATCTGGGCCATGGAGCAAACAGATTCACCGAATTCGATCGTGAGGGAGCGGTGGTGGGAGTATCGATCCCAGATGGAGCATCCACTAGAGATTGAAGGATCGAGCATCTACAGGGTGCCGTTTGTGAGGGTGTCCTGCTAGAGCGAGCCGGTGGAGTCTTCGTCGACCAAACCGAACAGCAAGAGGAGAAAAGCAGTTGGCCCGATGACGCTTCCCCGATATCATCTCCCTCGCCGTTCACATCATCTCACGGGGCGGCTGTCTGCCGCCGAGGAATAGGAGGGGGATGCCCCCCTAGCCCAATAGTCGGGCAGGTTGTGAATTATCAGGAGGAGCTTAGGGTTGTCAGTATTTGTAGGTTGTGAATTGTATTTTATGTTGTGTATTTTGAGAGTACTTTCAGATATGAATGTCTTTTGAATTTCAGATTTGTAGTATTGAGCATATGAAGTATTTTATGAATTCTAGGGATCTATTTTTAGCACTTAAAAAATATAGTTTCATAGGAGTATAAAAGTGCAGGCAATGTGATTCTCAGAGAAGAAACTGCAAGTTCAGTTTCAGATAAGAAACTGCAACTTTCAGAGGCAGAGCATTTATATTAACACGGCCTTTTCAAACAGGGTTAACATCATGTTGGAAGTTTTATTCCTGGTCGAAAATGGAACTACCAGCCAGTTAACATCATGCTGATCAACATTCATGCATAGCACATCTTCATATGATGCACGGTCAAAATGCCCACACAATGTCTAGTGTGCGAAACACAGAGAAAACGAGGGACAAAGTTTTGGCAAGTGTTGGACGTGGTTTTGGGCTGCCCCGTCTAGGCTTTCATTTTTAACATGCGTAGCCCACGACCTTGGATGGGAGGTCCATATGCCTGTTTGTATTTTCTTAGGGCCGTCATGTATCGACCGGCCTATGGACCTCCCATCCGAGGTTTTATTTTGGCATCCCAATTTATGTATTTTTTTGAAGAAAACACAGAGGTCTATTCTATTTTTCTATATAAGAATAGGAACGCCAGGTCCAACTTATGTTTCCCTTCTAACTATATTATATATATTTAAGTTATTTTATATGTTATTATATATTATTTTTATTGTCATCATATATTTAGCAGATACTTACATATGTAAGAAAACAATATCCCACATCTTATTAACTTTTAAAAATAATTTCTTAACAAATAAAATCCTGGATTGTTTTGGCACGAAAATCCTAGTGATTGTTTACAAAAGCTTGGTAAGATTTAAGGACGAATGTAATAATATCACTTATTATTTAAATATATTTATAACAAAATGCTCAGCCCATTTTTATTTTTTGATAACATTGCTGGCCCAACCAAACATTATAATTATAATCAGCCCAGCAAAATCGTGTATTTCAAGAAAGTGTAAATGACCTGTAATTTTTTAGGAAATAAAATAAATGGGCCGAATGGACGCTACATTATTTGTTCACCCAGCCCAGCTAATGGTTGTAATTCAGAAAAAAGATCAAATTGACTGTAAATTCTACCGCGCAAAAAAAGACTGTAAATTCTAAAAAAATGGGTTGAATACGTGTCACATTTTTGGAGGCTGAAATGTGGGCCAATAGGTCGAAGCCAACGCAAGTCGTCGTCAATTTAGTCAACAAATGATTCTGACATGTTAGCCGTTGGATTTACATCCAACGACCGGCATCCATCTTCAATCTCTCGTCTTCTTCCTCCAGCGCTGCCGGGACCACCTCCCGCCTCCTGCTGCTAGCAGCTCTGCTTAGCACGCTTCGCTATGAAGTGCTACTCCACCGTTGGCCAGGCCATCCCTCCACCCTTCCACACCTCCTGTTCTTCTCCACCAACTGCCAAACCACACCGCACTAGAACCAGTTAACCCTCATACACCTCTCCGTCTGCGACTCTACTCCCGCGTCTTCCCATCTCCGGCTCGTTGCTGTCCGGGGCCTCGCCGTTGTCCACCACCTTGGATGTGCTCGGTGCGGCATGGTCAACGTGGTCAACGAACGACACCATCGGAAGTAGACTGTGCGCGGAGAGGCTGACAGCTAGGTCCATGGCCGCACACAAGGAAATGCCTCCTTATTACGTGCAAAATAATGATTCCTCCACCTGACATCTCGGACCCACCGGAAGGGCCTCTGTATTTCACAAAAAACGTGCCCCCCGCTGACATGTCGGACCCACCAGCTATCTTCGCATGCAAGGAAGTGCCTCCTTATTACACACAAAAAAATGAATACTCCCCCTGCCAGCTGGAACCCAGCATTGTGGGAGGCTGACTTGTGGGCCTACCTAGTTGACGGGGATGGAGGGCTTTGTCAACTTAGTCAATATGAACGATTCTAGCTCCTGTTACCGTACGATAATCATCCAACGACCGTAGTGCTTCTTCAACCTCTGGTCTTCTTGCTCCAGCTGCCCAAACCAGCGCCGGTCGTGCCGCGTGCTCCTGCCTCCCGTGCTCGGCTGTGATGCCGCGGAGGTCTCACCGCCCCCTACTACTCCCACCGCTGGCCAGGTCATCCCTCTACTCACCCACACCCCCTCTTATTCTGCGGCGACAGCAGCCTCACACCCCAGCCGAACAAGTGAACCCTCGTACTCCTCTTCGCATGGGAATCCACCGCTGCGTCTTCCCCGGCTCCGAGTCGTCCCCTTCCTAGTCCTCGCCGTCGTCCACCGCCGTGGTGCTCTCAGCGCGGCAAGGTCAACTTGGTCAAGGAATGACTTCCATCGGACGTGGACTGTATGTGGAGAGGCTGACAGCTGGGTCCACGGCCGCAGCAAGGAAGTGCCTCCTTATTACGCGCAAAATAATGATTCCTCCACCTAACAGCGGGGAACCACCAGACAGGCCACCGTATTTCGTGAAAAAACGTTTCCCCCTGACTGCTGGGAACCACCAGCTACATCTTCGCACGCAAGGAAGTGCGTCCGGGCAAAAAAAAACGATTCGCCCCCTGACTGCTGGGAACCAGCTACATCTTCGCACACAAGGAAGTGCGTCCGGGCAAAAAAAATGATTCGCCCCCCTGGCTAATGGGACCCACCAGCTACATCTTCGCACGCAAGGAAGTGCGTCCGGGCAAAACAAACGATTCGCCCCCTGACTGCTGGGACCCACCAGCTACATCTTCGCACACAAGGAAGTGCCTGACAGTCGGGACCCACCTGGTCGAAGCATACGTAGCGTTGTCATTCTGGTCGCGAACGTGTACGTACATATATACTGGTTGATGTAGAGGCGCGCACGTGTCGTAGTAGAGGCGCATACGTGTCCTAGTAGAGGTGCGCATGTAGCATGTACACGTACGTACAGCGGCCAGGGTGCAAGAAAGAAAATACGGCCACGTACGTACATACGGGCAGGGTCTCGAACGCCTACTCGCGCATACGTACGGCCAGGACACGTGTACATGGCTGGGTCGGAACGGAGAAATAGCGTCGTCGTCGTGTTCATGGGGAGCCAACCGGCTGGGTCGCAACGGAATGCGTGGTCGTGTTCATCAGGAGGGCTTGGACGGAACAGGCGATGGAAACGAGGCCTGGCATACCGCAGAACGGAGGAAACAGACCTCGTACATTCGGAACAGGGTCCTGTTGATCGAGAGGGGTGTGGCATACCGCAAAACAGAGGAAACGGACCTCCTACGGTCGAAATGGGGGTCCTGTTGATCGGGAGGGGTGTGGCTTTTGCAAAACGGACGAAACGGACCACCTACAGTCGAAACGGGGGCCCTGTTGATCGGGAGGGGTGTGGCGTACCACAAAACGGACGAAACGGACTTGTGTTGGAGCGCTACGGTCGAAACATGGGTCCTGTTCATCGGGAGGGGTGTGGCGTACCGCAAAACGGGACTCCACGGGATACTGTTCATCTCCACCGTCGACCTCCCCTAGCCTCCACGGGCTACCGTCGACCTCCTCCAACCTCCACGGGCTCCTGTTCATCCAGCCTCCACCACGCGCTACTCCACCGGCTACTATTCAACCACCCCTCCACGGGCACTCCTCCACCATCTACTGTTCATCTAGCCCTCCACACCATGGGGTCCTGTTCAACCACCCCTCCACCATCTACTGTTCATCTAGCCCTCCACACCACAAGGTCCTGTTCATCCAGAGGCAACGCCACCGCT
>NC_041383.1:100896666-100906153 GCF_002162155.2 Triticum dicoccoides
TCACTGTTCATCCAATCGATCGGCTTCAGTTAGCAGCAGTAGCAAAGGAATCGCTCGACCGGGTTCAGTTAACAGCCATCGACCGATCGCTCGGGTTCAGTAATGCGTAGCCTGCAGTGCAATCGCTCGGGTTCAGTTAGAGCCCAATGCCTCGCTCAGGTTCAGTTAGAGCCAACGCCTCGCACACACGCACGTATGTGTACGAGAGAAATGCGCATCACTCGGCCCCCGACCTCCCACCGGAACCGGGAACTCCCCGAAATTTAACTCCCCCTCGCTTCTACCACGGTATTTTCCATCATGGACAGCCCAAAGAATGTCATGCAGCTGCGTCTCCGGCCCGTCCAGGATGAAAAGCCAATTTTCTATCATGATTTTTTGTCATAGAAGTAGGAGCCCACCACATCTATGATGATACCGGGTTTTGTCACAATTATCATCATAGAAGTGTCATATGTATGACAGAAAAAAAATTCGTTCGGCCCAAAATGTCACGGATGTGTCTATTTTTTGTAGTGCCGTGAGCTCTAGCAGCCGTTGGTGCAGTGGAGACATAGGGAATTAGAGGGAGACAGAAGAGAGGCGATAGCTCTAGGATCTCGCCAAAATGCGTAGGCATGGGCTATAGAGCCGAAGGAGCACAGGAGTGATGACACCCTCATCTA
This sequence comes from Triticum dicoccoides, assembly GCF_002162155.2. Taxonomy (NCBI): domain Eukaryota; kingdom Viridiplantae; phylum Streptophyta; class Magnoliopsida; order Poales; family Poaceae; genus Triticum; species Triticum dicoccoides. The sequence continues at coordinate 100,897,332 of NC_041383.1, forward strand.
CGATGAACCGTGGAGCAGACTGTCGTGGCGAGGTATGATGTGGACGAGGGGCGGGTGGGCGAGGAATCTTATAACATTCAAATTACCTTAGGGACATGAGGAAGCCTAATGTTTTGAGAAGTCCTCTCTAGAGCAGGGGATCAAGGCAGCGACGAGGCCTCACCAGAGGCGGAGAAGAAGGTCACATGCAGCCGAATCTTTATTCCCCCGAGGTAGAGAAGAAGGTGTTGGGAAACGTAGTAGAAAAAAAATCACCCTACAATCAGCCATGAACAATATGAAGATGAATATAGGGTTTGGATCAATTATTATTACTGACTCCAAAGTGCAGTGGAAGTACACTAGTTAGTGTAGATCGTACTTGGAGTCCCTTGAACCATTGATGACGATCCCTCAAACTGCCCTCAAACGATCCCTTGAACGGAAGACCGAAACACGACCTCTCTACTTGGTTGCAACCGTATGGTCTTCATGATCCGACAGCGCTTCACTGTCCAAAGCTAATCATTGCTGGAGAATTAGAGGAAGGAGATTAGAACCACTCTGTGCTTCTAATTATAAGGATTAGAGAAACTAGTTCTAGCTTTAATTGGGTTAACTAGGATCTACCAGAAGTAGAACTAGATGGACTAGCGGAGGCTCCAAAACTTATGTGTTAAATTATATATAGGTTAGAGGGGGTTTGTGGCCGAAGTTCCTTTCCACCTTGTTGATATTTAATTTAATATAAAAGCCTTCTAATAATTACTAGACCCTTTTATTTATAATTTAACATCACCGGAAACATTTTCACCTATGGAATATGCGGTATTGCCCCATAAACTTCAAAACCCTTCCAGTTCCTCTTGGAACTATTCAGAATATTAACGAAATAATTCCACAAATAAATCCTTCATATTCTCGTCCTACTAACCCTTAGCAGATCATGATTATCTTAAGCTTGTGACCCTGCAAGTTCAGTAAATCATATACATGAAGGAAACTCCTTCGTTCAATGACCGATAACGGAGTTGTGGACATCCATATCGACCCCTATGATTACAAGAACAACATTTGAGTGAACCTTTGGTTATCATGTGATGTTCCCTTTGCTTCGTGATCCTTTACAAAATCTGGGGTGCATCAGTATCCTCCCGAGTCATCCACATGCTCGCTATACCGTTGCCCTTGTTACCGGTTTTATTCTTCTTTCTCGTTGAAGTGTTCCGGCATCCCCAGAACGTAGTCAACTGTGTCTGGCCAGACGGTGATGGATGCCATCACACCGAGAGGCCCCTGAGAATATCTCTCCATCCTCAAAGGAGAAAATCCTACTCTCGAGCTATCTAGTCCCTTATCAAACTTTCTGATGAACCAGTAAGTCGTTGTTGTGATCACCTAGTTACAGATGACGTTTGAGCAACCCCGAAGTCCACCGTACGGTGGGAAGTGATTACGATACTGTCATGGTCTGAAGAACCAAAACACATGCTAATACTTCATGTTATAACAATTGATTTCAGACGATATTATCTTAAAGTATAACAAACAAGGTTGAGTTGATTCAATATGATCGTTCTTCTAACGTCATACTCTTAATGTTATTTTAGGACCATAGTTACACTTAACGATATCCTAAAATCCGGAGAACATGATCACCAACAACACTTGAGCCAAAATTAGAGGCAAGACTAGAAACCTTATCTTTATCGTTTATTATTTCACACATGCATATGAGTTTTTCATTGAATCGCATATTTTTGTAGGACCATAACAGTTACACCATGAAATATAAACTGTTAATTATGAACATCAAAATATAATAATTCAATATTATTGCCCCTATGGCATATTACAAACAGAAGGTCCCTCGGTGGAGTGAGGGTGCTTTTTTTTCTTAGGAGCCTTCATGCAAGGTTTCTAATATACATAAAGTCCATGAATGTTTCTCTTCTTGATGAACACACTTTGAGCATTATTAGAGATGAGCTTGCTGCGATGACATGAATTAGACTAGTATACGCGTATGCTCAATTTTGACTTCCACCTTCTCTTTCCGAGGCAAGGGTAAAATATTTGGGGAGTTAAGAGACTAAAATTGGATAAACATGAAGGTTCGAGAATAGGTAAATGGCATCCATATAATGTCCAGTTTACCCGGATGGTTTTTTGGAAAAGGCGTCGGTAAAGCCGTGCGGACCGGGTGCCTTGTTTCCCGCCATCCAGTTGATGGAATTTTCCGCCTCCTCGGTGTAACGGTTGTCAGTGCCTTGAAGTTCAAGCCCTGAATAAAAATCTTGGGATCACTTCTCAAATGTGACTGGTAGACAAAAAGATTTCTATCTTTCAAATTTCCATATCGTTTTCTTTACAATCCTTCCTTGCGTTAACTGGACTACGTTTTATTATCCGATCATAGTCGGAGCACCAAAACAGCAGTGTGTTGGAGTGAGCGGGAAGCCGCGTGACTTTCGTTACAAACATCGCCGCGGCACAACGTTGAGCTGGACCTGGACCGGGTGCCTCCTCGCTCGCCCACCGTCCAAAACAAAGACGGGGACCCACGTAATCGGCCACACAATGGAATGCTGCAACCGCTTCCTCTTCCACCTTCTATCGGGTTTTTTTGCGGTATGAACACTAGTATTACTCATTCATAAGATCCTTACAATCATCTTGTACCACTTCTAAAACCCTGGGCGGGCCTGAGCCTATCCAGGTCATAGTTCTTTGTTCGATTCTAGCGAAACTAGCAAGATAGTCACTAGCATTATTTTGACTACGGATCACATGAATAACACACGTTTCTCTAAGACCTCTTAGATATTTAATATCCTTAACGAGTGCATCATACACCGATCTGTCCACCTCCCTTCCTTGAATCATGGAAACCGCAGAGAGCGAATCCATTTCATTAATAATTGGAGCAGTGCTTCGCTGAAGAGCCAGCGAAAGTCCTTCCATGCAGCCACAGAGCTCAGCTTCCAACGCATCCCGGCACGAGAACAGTTGTCTGCATGCTGAGAAGATCACGTCGCCAGCTTCATTACGTAGGATCATTCCGGCACCCGCTGTGCCATCCACATGATACGAACCATCTGTATTATGCTTGAGCCACCCTTGGGTAGGTGGAATCCACCTTACAGCCTTCTCCATAGACATGGGCACCGGCTCCCTTTTCTCATATGATAAGCTCACCTTCCCTTTTCTAAGTTCAGCAACTGAATTTGATCTTATTGCAATGATGGAGTCCAAGTAACTTTGGAGAAATCTACATGAGGCATCCACAGGAGGGGCCGGTTTTTGGTGCATCACTTCATTCCGCACATACTAACATCTCCAAAAGGTGAATAAGATCATGCTTCCCTGTGATTCATCAAGTGTTTCTAGGACCTGGAACAACCATTCCTTGCCTGAATTCTTAATTGCTTCAATTGGCGGTAATCTCCAGACCTCGGCCATGGCACCATAGAACTGCCGAGCTAGTGGGCATCTCACCATTGGATGAAAGTTATCCTCCGGCTCCAAGGCACAGACTGGACAAATTGATGACACTTCTAGTCCTATCTTGTGCTTGTTCTGCCAAGTGGGCAAGGTATTTGATACTAATCTCCATGCAAAATTACGGATAGTGGGGGGTACCTCCGATGACCATATTAACCTCCATAAGGATCTGTTTCCACTGGGATTTGTGCTACTAGCTACCGCTCTGCTCCTATGTGCTTCTTCAAAAGCCATATCATATGCGCTTTTGACAGAGAATCAGCCAAACTGACCGGGTCCCCAAGCCAACACATCCTCTTCCTGCCTTGGGGAAGCCCTTATCTTTAGAATTTTAGATACATCAGCTACAGCGAAGTACTTCGATACTTGATCATACTTCCAAGAACCGTTATCATTTAGCAAGTCTGCCACATACTGGATTCGACACCTCCCTTGTGCTGAGATGGGTTTGTAAGAAAAAGGTCTCGGTATCCAATTATCTCGCCAAATTCTTATACTTTTACCATTACCGACCCTCCAAAGGAATCCCTTCTTCAAAAGATCCAGCCCATGGCTAATAGCTTGCCACGAAGAAGACAAGTTACCCGTGAACACAGTATTTTCTAGTTTCCCGTTTGGGTAATATTTAGCTTTCAGGACGCGAGCACACAGACTTTCAGTCTAGTAATCAACCTCCAAGCTTGTCTTGATAACAAAGTCTGGTTAAAAAGGCGAAGATCTTGAAATCCCACCCCCCTTTGATTTCGGCTGCAGTAGATGATCCCATCCTTTCCAGTGCACTTTCCTGTTGCCCTTTGCAGAACCCCAATAGAAGTTTCGAATCATTCTAGTAAGATCATCACATAGCGAGTAAGGTAGTTTGAATACCCCATAATATATGTTGGCAGTGACAAAGCCACCGACTTGATCAAGGTTTCCCTCCCTGGTTGAGCTAAGTGTCCATCCCCCCACTGAATTAATGTCTTTGTCAGGCTGGTTTGCAAGCTTTGGAAACGACCCTTTGACATGCGGCCCTCTAGGGTTGGCAGCCCCAAATATCTGTCCTCAAAAGAGGTACTAGTAACCTATAGAGTCATCCTAACTTCAGCTTGAACTGATTCCGGACATGACGTACCAAAAAACAACGAGCATTTGTTGTAGTTGAGGCTTTGGCCCGTGGATGTATTGTACAGATCCAACACCTTCTTTACTTCCAAAGCTTGTCCTTGTGTAGCTTTAAAAAATAAAAGAGTGTCATCTGCGAAGAGTAAGTGTGAGATGCCTGGAGCTCTCCGACAGATTTTCACTGGAGTTATTGCATTAGCCATAACTTGCTGCCTTCAGATTGAAGATAGACCATCAGCCACAAACAAGAATAAGAATGGTGATAACGGGTCACCTTGCTGAAGCCCATGCGTTGGTGCAAACGAATCCAAGAGGGTTCCATTTAACTTAACAGAGTATCTAACCGATGTGACACATGACATTATCCAATCTACCCATCGGTCTGAGAAGCCTATATTTTGCATCACCTGCTTCAAGAACACCCAATCCACCCTATCATATGCTTTGGAGAGGTCCAACTTATAAGCACAAAAGCTCTTCGAGGGATCTTTCTCTTGCTTTATATAGTGAATGCACTCAAAAGCTACTAAAGCATTGTCTGTTATCATCCTCACTGGTATGAAGGCACTCTGCTCCGGTGATATGATATCATCCAACAAAGGCCGTAACCTATTCACCAAGCATTTGGATATCACCTTGTACATAACATTACATAAGCTTATTGGACTATAGCCAGACATACTCACAGGGTTAGAGACCTTTGGAATAAGAGTTATGGAAGTAGAATTCACACCTTCCGGCATAATCCGTGTGCAAAAAAACTCACTAACCGCCGTGATCATGCTGTCTTTGAGAACACTCCAGTTTCACTGAAAAAACCGGGCCGGAAACCCGTCCGGACCGGGGGACTTCAGGGGACCTATTTGAAATAAAGCATATGAAATCTCTTTTTTGCTAAATGGAGCACACAGCTTTATATTATCCTCTTCTGAAATAACAGGAGCAACAGGATTGATGACCTGACTTGGTTCAATATTAGGATCTGCCATGAAAATGTTATGAAAGTATTCATTGGCAATTTTACTCATAGCTGCGAAATATGAGTGCACCACTCCTATATTGTCCGTTAACTCACGAATCTTGTTCTTCCTTGCCCTCTAGATTGCTTTGCTCTGAAAGTATTTTGTATTCCTTTCACCTTCCTTGAGACAAGTGATTCTTGATCTCTGGAGGCACATCATCTCCTCCTGGTAAAGTAATTCATTCATCTTGTAAGTGATTTCCCTAATTTCTTGTCGGTCAGCATTCATATGCATCAACTCCTCCAATTGTGAGCGAGATTTTGCAATCTCCCTTGTTACGTTACCAAACTTTTTGCCCAAAGATCTTAGGGCTGCCATAGTTTTACCTAGTGCAAGTTGTAATTCCACCATGTTTCCAATTGCATCAATGGAATCCCAAGCCTCCTTTACATCTTCTGGTAATGTGGGATCTCTCTCCTAGAACAGCTCATAACATCGACAACCTCCAGTAACTTTTTGTTCTTCGGCCTCCCCTTTCAAGACCAGGGCAACGTGGTCCGAGCATGGCGACGGCACATGCCAGACCAAAGCAAAGGCAAACATGTTCCTCCAAGTATTAGTTGCTACAGCCCTGTCCAATCTGACTCGTACATTGCTTTGTCCACCACGCAAGTTGTCATAAGTGAAAGGAACACCTATAAATCCCAGGTCAACCAATCCACACACCTCCAAGGTGTCCCTGAAAGCGATCATTTGTGGTTCAGATCTAGGGACCGCAGACATATGCTCGAAGCTCCAAAGAGCTTCGTTGAAATCACCAATCACTAGCCACGGGAGATCATTCGTATTCTTAAGATTCTGAAGCTTTGCCCACATAAGGTAACGATTCTCCGTACGAGGTTCTCCATAAAGACAAGTCAATCTCCACTGTTCACCCCCTCCGTTAATCTGACTAGGGCATCAATATACCTTTCATCCTTGTTCAAGATCTGCACACAAAAGCTTCATGCCAGTACAATGCAAGACCACCGCTCATTCCGTTACTGTCTACCCCTTCAAAACCATTAAGGCCCAACCGGCCCCGAATTCGCCTCATCTTACTAGCTTTCTATCTTGTCTCACATAGAAAAATAAAAGTGGGGGAATGCGACTGATACAATGTCACTATTTCTTGAACTGTCCGGGTATTCCCCCCTCCCCGGCATTTCCAACTAATGCAATTCATTGGGCCCGGCGGTCCTCCCTCACGGAGGCCGCCTCTATGATCATATCAGTATCCAGTTCTCTTCCATCCTCTCCCCGCTTCCTCCTCTTCACAATTGGCACTTTTCCCAGTGTGCTATTACCCTTCTTCACCCCTTCTGTAGTAGCAGATGTACCGCCATGTTCCAGCAACAAGACAGTGTTTCAAACCTTGCCCAACATATTAGGAACAGCTTGCCCTCTCACGTTCAGAGTGCCATTATCAGAAACTAATCTCTATCGAGTCCTGTTACCATCATTCTCAGGCAACACCCCCTTATCACGACCCATCTCATTCTGTTGAAGACCAGAACCATACCTCATCTCAAGATTACTTGCATTAGGCATCTCTCCAAAACCATCACCTCTACCATTACCCCCCCTCTTCTGCCACCCCTACCACGACTGTTGGCACCACCGCCACTTCCTCTACCTCCCGATCTTCCTCCTCTACCTGCTCCACCTCTTCCCCCTCCCGGTTCATTGTTCCAGTGAAGAAAATCACCCCACTCATAAGAGTTGGGATCATGCACACCATCTCCACATTCTTCTAACACATGCCCCATACAACCACAGACATATTTGGTTCGTCCCGTCTATGATTCGGATGTGGTATATATATATTATCTTTTATAACTATTTGTTTCATTAAGTGTTATAACAATTATCCAACATGACATAGATATTTTTATCTAGGAGGTATGTGAACCGGAAATTCCAACCGATCCTCTTGTCGACAGGTTCAATTTAGTTGAAAAAGAAAACAATTACTTGAAGAAAAAATTGAAAAGAATTGAGGAGGAGAAGATGAAATTGGAGTTGCATGTTGCGGATGTCGTCGATGATCACAGGATCAAGATGGATGCAATGCGCTTGAAGATTAGAAAGATTAGAAAATATGCCATCCATACTGAGGCTTGGTATCATTATGCCGTTGGATCAATTGTTACCTTAGTTGCGATTATGATCGCATTTGTTGTTGCATTGAAATGTTTTACATAGTTTCAATGTATTGTTTTATTAGATGCTCTAGAGAGCTATATGTTGTTCAATGAGAACTATGTATGAACTTTATGTATTTATTTTTTCAGTAATAACATTTGATCACTACTGTACTTTCGTTTTAATGTGATGGCGAACTTCTATTAATTTGGTCACTTCTCTATTCATGATGTTCTATAATGGTTTTTGACACACTTAATTATATATAATGCACGCAAATGAACCGACACTGGATGTACGGTGACAGACGCACCTCCGATTACATGAAGGGCGTGCATAATTTTCTCAAAGTGGCTGAGGCAAACAAGCAGAATGGTTTTATGTGTTGTCCATGCCCTATCTGTGGGAATACAAAGTCTTACTCTGACCCAAAAACCCTTCACATCCACCTTCTCGAGAAGGGTTTCATGCCACGCTATAATGTTTGGACCAAGAACGGAGAAAGAGGGGTTATGATCGAAGACAACAAAGAAGAAGAGGATGATGACAACTATCCACCCCTTGAATATGGTGATGCCGCAACCGGGAAACCTGAAGAGCAAGATGAATCAGACAATGTGCCTGATGATGATCTTCGCCGGGTCATTGTTGATGCAAAGGGTTGTGCCCAAATTGCAAAGATGGGAACAGAAAGCTCGGTACCACACTGGAATTGCTGCAATAGAAGGCAGACAATGGTGTATCTGACCACGGGTTTGAGAAGCTACTGAAAATATTGAAGAAGAAGCTTCCAAAGGATAACGAATTGCCCGATAGTATGTACGGAGCAAAGAAGGTTCTATGTCCTCTAGGATTGGAGGTGCAGAAGATACATCACTAGTGCAGAACCGGGCAATAGCACCGGTTCGTAAGGCCCTTTAGTGTCGGTTCCATAACCGGCACTAAAGTGCGGGCACTAAAGCCCCCCCCCCTTTAGTACCGGTTCAGCACGAACCGGTGCTAAAGGGAAACCACGTGGCACGAGCCAGCTCCACGTGTTTCCATTTTAATTCTTTTTCGTTTGCTGGTATTTTACGATACTACACATTG